>NW_015505192.1:2435628-2507120 GCF_001515645.1 Sinocyclocheilus grahami
ATTATATAAAAAAACACAAATACTTTTACACACACACACACACACACACACACACACACACACACACACACACACACACACACACACAAACATAAACTAAATGAAATACTATATATATATATATATATAGTATATATATTTATATGTATAGTATATATACATATATATATTGCATATTATTTCTATATATACCAAACATATTTTATTATAGTATATAATAATAATATGTAAAATATGCCAAAAATTACCATTTGACATTTTTATGACAATCATGCACATTTTTTCATTAAATTGCCATCATATGTATTGCTATCTATAAAGTATACTATTATAAAAAAGTTATATGATATATTTCAGTTCTAAAATTTATTTGATTTGCTGTACTTTGTTGTTTTAAATAAAAAATTGATAAAATGTGCTCAATTGTATGATAATGATGCAGAAATAATATGCAACCAATCTCTTAAAGTTCCTAAAAATGGCTTCATTTTGTTTAAGAAAAAATTTAACTTCTTATGTTTTTTTTTTAATTTTTAAAATTTAGTTGTTTTAATGTGACATGTTTTTGTGAGATTCACCAGCTTTTTTATTATCGCCTTCAATAATGGCTCTTTCACTGGCTGATGTGTGGTGTGTAGGTGGACATCATTCGGAAGAGGCTCCATAAAGACATCCTCCACAACCCCGTGGTCATGCTGAACTTCTGCCCAAACCTCAGTTCAACGACCTCTGACCTGCGGAGCATCCAGGGGGAATTCATCTTTCTCATTGACCGCAGTGGAAGCATGAGTGGGGTCAACATCAATCGAGTTAAGGTAGGATGCATGTGTTTCTGTGTTAAACTAAATCTGCCCCTCACTCCCAATGCTCATTAACTTTTGATGACATCTTAATTTATTGTGCAGTTTAAAACCACAAAGTGCTTCAGTCGTGTTAATAACCATTAATGGAAATGGGTTTTTATATACACACAGCAGTGCTTATTTAACGACGAGACGGATCGCCCACGTGTGTTCAGCAGTTTCAGTCTGATTGGATGGTTTTATGCAGTTTATGGGAGTTGGAGGGTTCACCCAAAAAATCACTTAAAATGTACTCGTCCTCAGGCCATCCAAGACGTAGATGAGTTTGTTTCCTCATCAGAAAAGATTTGGAGAAATGTAGCATTACATCACTTCTCTGCAGTGAATGGGTGCCGTCAGAATGAGAGTCCAAACAGCTGATAAAAACATCACAATAATCCACACGACTCCAGTCCATCAATTAATGTCTTGTGAAGTGAAATGCTGCATGTTTGTCAGAAACAAATTAAGACGTTTTTTAACTTTAAACTGTTACCACTGGCTAAAATATGAGTCCTCTATCCACAATATTGATTCAGTGAAGAAAAAAGTGAATCAGCAGAGAAATATGCACAGATCAAGCACCGCTTACAAGAGAAAACACTCCAAAACAGATCTAAACAATAGGCGGGGCTGGATGGGCAATATATTTAATATTCACAAAGTATTCATAATGATTTTGCTGAAGATCTTAAATTGAACAAGATTGTGAATTTTAAGTAATTTTAATGCACTTTTTCGTCCATTATGCTTTTAAACCATCATGTTTCAGAATACTTTATTGTTTTGTGACTTGCAACTTTCTTGTTCTCACAATGCGTGCGTTAAGACAGAGATGTTTTAATAGAGTCACTGAATTAAATTCTCAGAGTAGCAAAATCAGTTGAATATGTTTCACTGAACAGCGTGAAAACTTCAGTGATTTGTTTGTATCGTCATTCTAAAATGTTCACTTAAGGCCCCATATGGCTTTTGGATGGCTTATAAAGATAAATAAAAAGTGTGAGAAACATGCCTTAATTTTTAACCTTTGCATAAACATGTTGTATCTAACTGTTTTAGAGTAAATACACTACCAATCAAAAAGTCTGGGGTCAGTTACAATTTTTAGGAATAAATGAATACTTTCATATAGAAAGGATGCATTAAATTGATCAAAAGTGACAGTACAGACATTTATAATGTTACAAAAATATGTTATGTTACATAATATTTCACAATTTTACTTTTTTTTACTGTATTTTGTGCTTAAATGAATGCAACCTTGGTAAGCATAATAGACTTCTTTCAAAAACATAAAAAAATCCAAGCTAACCCCAAACTATTGAACTGTTGTGTACATGTTGAGATATTTTTAATTTCATAAGCTGAAATAAACATGTAGTTTGTTTGTTTTAATTATTTTTGTTACATTATTTTACCGAACATTATGCGGCTTTGTAGTTCTGAATCAAATCAGAGCTTTTGAGCAGCCTGTTGAAGGGGTTTTGTGATGAAATAACCAGCTTGTTGCATTGAATAGCTCAAGCAGGTACGATAATTGAACTAGGTAAGTCTTCATGCTGAGATTGGAGATTTTGTGCGCTGTGAGCGAGCACGTGTGCACGTGTTCCCTGTTGATGGGGCTCTGCAGCGTGACGCACGAACCAGCGAAGACTTACTGCGGTTTTGATTGAGGATGTTCCCCTTCTGACCACAGACACCAAACTGCTCTAATCTAAAGGCTCAGGTCACTCTAGTGGTAATATCCTTCCCAGAATATCCTTGACTCTGAAGAAGACTTGCTCCATGCTGAAATGTCATATATGATCCCTTCTGGGCTGGAGGAGGACAACAGTAGATGTGTCTAATAACACTGAAAGGAATCGTTCACCCAGAAATGAACATTTTGACAGAATGAACACCAAACAGAGACATTTTAAGAATTGTGATGGTCATTTCTGCTATGCATTTACCCAAAAATGAAAATATGCTGAAAATGTACTCACCTTTAGCCCATCCAAGACGTAGATTAGTTTGTTTCTTCATCTGAACAGATTTGGAGAAATTTAGCATTACATGTTCACCATTAGATCCTCTGCAGTGAATGGGTGCCGTCAGATTGAGAGTCCAAACAGCTGATTAAAACATCACAATAATCCACACCACTCCAGACCATCAGTTAACATCTTGAGAAGTGAAAAGCTGCTCGTTTGTAAGAAACTAATCCATCTTTAAGGAATTTTAACTTTAAACGGTCACTTCTGGACAAAATACGAATCCATAATCTATAGTAACACTTCCTCCAGTGAGTGAGTAAAATTTCATTTTTGTGTGAACTGTTCCTTTAAATCATTATTTAGTGAGTTGACCTCAAGAAGTGAATCAGTGCAATTCGTGAATGAATCATTCAGATACATTTTGTATCTGACTCAAAAGACATCTCTTGAAAGAACTCTCATGAAAACTTTTTCAGTAAATTATTATACTTTATGGTGGTTTTGAGCATTTTTGAAGCTTGAAAGCCACTATTCTTTGTAATTGCATGGGAAAAATTTATTTATTTATCTATTTTTTCCTATTTTCTTCCACAGAAAAACAAACCAAAACTATTTTTTAATAATAATTTTTGGTTGAACTATCCCTTTAATTACTAAGTATATTTTCTCATTGTCTGTCAAGTTCTGTTTGAATTTGTGTGGAAGTGTTTGGTGAAGATAGACTTGTTTTTTTATTAGAACAAAACTGGTGATTAGTTTCTTAATTAATTCAGACCATATCATTGTGAAAACTGTGAAAATGCTCTTCTTCATATCTCATTCATATTTACAAACTTAATTATAACCTCATGCTAATTACTCGCTGCTGTACCTGCTGTGAATCTGTCGAGAAGCAGCATTATAAATGATATCTCTACTTTCAGATGAGACAGAATGGATGTCTGACCAGTATAATTGAGGTGTTCAGTGAGCGCTGCTACACTGTTGTCTAATGGCTCCAGGTCTGCTACCAAAGATTGTTGGTTCAATCCATGCAAGGGTGACACAGTTGAAATGCCATTAGTGATCAACCACTAATCCAAACATTTGGGGAACCAGGTCACCCTCAGTGTTTATAATGGTTACGGCACTTAACCCTGTAATTAGGTTAATGAGAGTTGCTTTACATAAGAAGCAATGTTAAATGGCAAATGTCTGTAATCTCTGTTAATGCCTTTTAATGATTGTGAACATATTTTTTTAATAAGTAATGCAGAATCATTCACGTTGACCTCTTCCTTTTTTGTGCTTTCACAGGATGCAATGGTCGTGATTCTGAAAAGTCTTTTCCCAGCATGCTTATTCAACATAGTGGGCTTCGGATCTAAGTTCAAAACGCTGTTTGTCACCAGCCAGAGCTACAATGAGGTTAGTCACCCGCAGTCAGCGTCCACACTCACTGCCCTCATTAGATCAGCAGTTACTGTCCAGAGGATCAGTGCTTGTGTTTTCCAGTGGATAAGGTCTGGGTTTATAGAATGAACTTCAAGTAAAGTTTCGCACTTGGTACATCATTTATAAAAACACTGCTTAATCAGTGCACTGCAAAAAAATGATTTTCTTTGTCAGTATTTTGTGTTGTTTTCCAGTACAAATATATAAATATTCATAAATCAAGATATATTTACTTGTAGACAATTTACTTAAAAGTATTAAGTCTTGTTTTCTGAAAAATGTAGCAAAATGAAGTGACTTTATGCTTAAAACAATAAAAAAAACAATCTGCCAGTGGGATAAGAAAAATTAACTTAATAAGCAGCATGTTTATTTATCTCTGTTATCTCTGTAGCAAATAGTTTTTTTTTCTTTTAAGCTTAAATCTAATGAAATTTAATGAGGTTTTTGAAAAGGTTTGACAGTGGACTATAAAGAATTATATATATATATATATATATATATACTGTATATATATATATATATATATATATATAATTAAGTATTGTCTTATCTTAAACATTTTTGTTTCTCAAGTAAATATATCTTGTTTTAAATATATTTAGATATGGTAGATCTGGCAAAACACAAAACATGATAAAAATTCTGATTTTTATTTGTTAATAAACCTCATTTATTTCACAGGAGAGCTTGGCGTTGGCTTGTGAGCATGTGAAGAAGATCCGCGCTGACATGGGCGGCACAAACATACTGGCTCCTCTCAACTGGATCCTACGGCAGCCCATGCAGAGAGGTCATCCTCGCCTGCTCTTCCTCCTGACCGACGGAGCCGTCAGTAACACGGGGAAAGTTATTGAGTTGCTCCGCAGCCACGCTAGGTTCACCAGGTCAGTGTTTGTACATTCACATTCATGCATTTGGCAGATGCTTTTATCCAAAGCAAGTTACATTGCATTTAAGGTGTACATTTGATCAGTTCATGCATTCACTGGGAATCGAACCCATGACCTCGGTGTTGCTAGCGCCATGCTCTACTGTATAATGTGCTGTTGCATTTTAATCTGTGTTTATCAAACATGATTATACTGTTTAATTAAAAGGTTGTGCTAATGTATTAATCTAAACATTTGGTACATTTAGGACATTTGGAATTGGAAAGATTGGAATCCTATTTTTTGTTTTGTTTATTTATGTGCTATTATAGTAAATATTTATATCTATTTATTTTTGTTTTAATTTTAGTTGAAGTTTTAGTAACTTTATGTGCTTTTGTCTTTTTTAAATTCTATTTACCTTTAATTCTTTATTTCAGTTTTGGTAATTGTTGTACTTAAACTTATTTTATTTCAGAATAAGTTTTAAGTTTTGTATAGTATAAGTCTAAGTTTTGCATCTAATATTTATTTATTCAGCTTTATTTCAATTTCTAAAAGCAATTTTTACTAGTTGTAGTTTTAGATAATAACAGCACTGATTGTGAACTCTAAATCAGATCAGATCCGAACTGTGACTCAATTTAAATGTTTTTTTTAGATTTACAATTATTCCCCAAAATATACTTAAGGACATGCATGTAACTGGAGAATTTGCACCATGTAAAGTTAAATATTGACAATAAAGGGTGAGTGAATGATGAGAGAATAATCAGTTTTGTGTGAACCAGCTCTGCAGAATATGCTAAACAGATAATAATAGATCATACTGAATAGCATGCAGTATCACAACTTGGAATATAGTGCTCAAATCACACATTAATATATATGGATTAATATGGTGCCTGTTTAGTGCTTACCAGCCCCTGATCACAATATGTTATCATTTATATGGAAAAGAGCAGCTTGAACAGTTTTAAAAATATCCTATTTTATTTTCCACGTATAAAAGCCATAAGATTTTGGAACGATTTGTTGATTAAATGAGTCATAATTCAAAACTTAAATTTTTGGGTGAACAAATCCTTTAATATCAGAGGTTCAAGGATACAGAGCGGCAGAATTCAGGTAATCAGATCATAATCCGATCAGCACAGCCGCTAGAAACAGTAAATTGTTGTCTCTCCGTCTAATCCTTTTAGATCCACAATAGCCATAAAGCGGCTGTTATCACAGGCTTTGTTTCCACACTATGCTGCTTCCGCGAGGCTTCCAGTCAATTTATCACCTTCCGAGACGTTCACCTCAGAGAAGCACTTATTTTCTTCCCTGTCCTCCTAGAACAGATGCTACAATAGCTTTCTTTCAAATGAATGGAAGAACCTGTGGGTTTTAACAGTTCAATAGACACACGATGGCTGGGAAATGAAGCTGTGGTGTAAGTTACTGCCTTAAACAGCACTTGCCCTCCACAGACGATCGAGAACAATCATAAATGTGTCTTGCTGCACTCCGTTTCTCTGCTGTGAGGACACGACTCGGCTTTCTTTGCTCGTTAGGGAAGAATCTTTCTCAGCAAGCTGATCTGATTGCCCATCCACACTTTAGTAAATGGACAGATGTGTTCCCTGTTCTCTCATATCTCGCACGCAGATGTTGCTGCCTACACTGAAGGTCACTCATCGTCAATTACTACTGTTTGTCTTCAGATACTGTGTATTAGAGCTGGTATGTTTTACAATCTCTCAAATCTAGAGATTGTAGAAATCTCAAATATAACTTCAATATATCAGCTACCTAGACAGCATTTTAATGCATCATAGGCACTGTAGTAAGACAGCATATCTTCATGCCTGAAATTAGCATCAGTGGCGACATTTTACTGATGTTGTGCACATCGCAGAATACAATGACATGAAAAATTAAGCTTACATAGCTTTGCCCAAATTGTAAAGAAAATCTAAGAATGGACAAGGTCACTGAAATCATTCACAGTCAAGAATCAAGAATTTTTTTTTATTTTGTATTTATTTATATATAACGGTTTTATTTGTATTTATGTATATTTATGTACTTACACACTTAGAAATGCATAAATAAATGTATTTAAAAAATGAAATGAAAATTTACTATATTGTACCCAATACTCATATGTAGTAATTTATTTTTATGTATTTTTATATTAGATATTATATAAAATTTAGTTTTTAAAAGTCTAATGAAAAATAGATGTAGTACCTAAAACTAATATGTAGTATTTTATTTCAGTATTTTTTTCCATTTATTATATATTTACTTATATATAGCTCATTATGAATAGAAATAGGGGGGAAAAATGTATTAGGAATAAAAAGTGTAATGATAAAGGGACTGTTGTACCCAGTACTGGTACGTAGTCATTTTGTTTCATTGATGTACTGTATATTAAATGGACAGTTCATCCAAAAATTAAAATTCTGTCATTAATTACTCACCCTCATGTCGTTCCAAACCTGTAAGACATTTACCGTTCATCTTCGAAACACAAATTAATGGTGGCAGAGACTGACACGGAAGAGAAGAATTGTTGAATAAAGTCATTTTTTTTGTTTTCTTTGCACACATAAAGTATTCTTGTAGCTTCATAACATTACGGTTGAACCACTGATGTCGCATGGACTATTTTAACAATGTCCTTACTACCTTTCTGGGCCTTGAACGTAGTAGTTCCCTTGCTGTCTATGGAGGGTCATTTGTGTTCCAAAGATGTGTTCCATTTGTGTTCCAAAGATGGGCGAAGGAGGGTGAGTAATTAATGACAGAAATATAATTTTTGGGTGAACTATCCCTTTGAGTATATATTTACTTACATCTTGTTTATTATGGAAAATATAGAAATATAGATTTATTTAAAAAAATAATACAATCTAATGAAAAATGGACTGTTGTACCCAATACTGGTATGTAGTATTTTTTGTTTTTTATTAGTTTATGTAATTTATACTCATTAGAATATTGTGTTGTCAGCTTTGCAACATGCTAACATGAAACTGTATTGGAAACAATACTCTAAAACCAAGTTGGTTTGTTGGTCTGTTTGCAGGTTTTAGTGGGGTTTTAGTCATTTTTCAGGTTGGTCTTTTAGCGTAAACCATGTAAATCAGTTTAGGCCGGTTAAACAGTTTTCAGCATCGTTGTACTGTAAGTCTCTGTTGAGGAGTGCCGTTTGTGTGCCGTATGCAGTTGCAGCCTATATATAGAGCGTTCTTAATCAGACAGTTTCAGTACGGATGCTTCCTTAGAAGGCAGCTGCCTATGTAGGCGGTAGACAGAGTTGCACAATCTATGTTAGTTGCTGAAGAAGATTCAAATAAACAATATGAATAAGTTTCTTCCTGTCTTTCTGACAGCACGCTTGCCAATCACAGAATTAATAAAGCAATAAAGTTCAGAGAATTAGACTGATGTTGTCTGGCAGAGCGTCACCCAGTAGAGATGCAGTTTCTTCATAATGTGATGCTCTTCTGATGTTTTCACAGACTCACCGCACCTGTCATTTCTCTGTGTGTGTGTTTGCATCATGGCAGGTGTTACACATTCGGTATAGGCCAGGGTGCGTGCAGGAGGCTGGTTTTAGGACTGGCCGCCGTTTCCAGAGGCACAGCTGAGTTCCTGGCAGAAGGAGAACGACTGCAGCCCAAGGTCCTCATTTCCTCTGACATGTTTATCTTCCAGTGCAACAGTCTGCTATTTCGAATGTCACCGCAAAGCAATTACAGCAGCCACATAAATTGGAGTGTCCAAATGTATTAGCAATTTACAATTTGTTTTGTTTAGTCAAACATGAATTAGGATAATGATCAAAGCTGACAGCACATTTAATGTTTTTTCCTTCTCTCCCTGGTGTTTAAGACTAGCATCTATATATTTTCCCTGTTTTATTTCTATAGACTGTGCTCTCTTGATTGAGTTCACTAGGTAGTGTTTGACCTGGCTGTTATTTGTTTCTTTGGCAGATGATTAAGTCGCTTAAGAAGTCCATGACCTCAGTGCTGACTGACATCTCCATTGAGTGGCTGTATCCAGAGACAAAGGAGATCCTGCTCTCTCCAGTCGGGGTGAGCTGTCTGTTCCCTGGTGACCGGCTGATTGGATACAGCGTGGTCTGTGATACCTCCCGATATCACTCCAACCCCAAATCAGTAAGTCATCCATCCATCCATCCATCTATTCTTAAATATATCCATCGTTCTGCAATTATACTATGTATAAATACACACACATACATGTATATACTGTATGTATGTATGTATAGATATATATATATATATAAATGTAAATATTTATATATTTATCTCAGACATATGTTTATATAAATATATATTACAAATATTTCTTTATTAACCCAGCGCTGGGTTATATTTAACCCACCATTTTTTAGAGTGTAGAATGAATCAGATTTCCCAATACCACAACATTTTTCCATGAATGAGACTTTGCTTTGAAATTACTCATCCAAACAAAGCGATTGACTAGAATGAATCAGACATTCTTATGTCACATATGAGCGAGGAGACCATTTTGGCCAACACTCTAAAAAATGCTGGGTTAAATACAACCCAGTGCTGGGTAAAATAGGGACAAACCCAGCAATTGGGTTGTATTTAACCCAGCATTTTTTAGAGTGAAGTATTAATGTCTGCATTTGTGCTCTTTGGGTAATTGTTTCTGGTCCAGTGGAGATTCATAAACATTATGTGCCTTTTTTTATGAATGATCATATCTTATAATACATATCCTGAGTAAGCAATAAACATCATAACTTGTAAATGATAAGACAACATTTGTATCTGTAATCCCCTTTGTGCCTGTGTGTTTTGACACAAAGCAGACAGCTTCTATTTAGGAAGTAGTTGTTTTCCTTATAAGTAATATCTGTAGGCAGCCTTCGCCGTGCCATCTGCTATAGCCCAAGCATCTGCTATGATATGAGAAGAGCTCCATGGATTCGTCTGTTTGTTCCAAAGGGTTATTTGAACTCATTTCTGAGCTCTTTGATGAGAATGTAATTCAATCTTCTTACCGCCACATCCACATAAATAGAGTTTAGATTGCATAGCCAGTGGAAGATAAATTACAGTTCCCTGGACGATTAAGCTATTGAAGAATGTACATAAAGGAAATATGTTTTTAGGTGTACTCTTTTGTGATGCGCACCCACGCACTGAAAAATAAATGCACCTTTGGAGTCCAGTGGGAGAAAAAAGGTTGGCGGACGTCACAAAAGATGCGCCAGTGTTTGAACTGGGCCAAAATAATGAGGCCAAAAATATCCCTGACCTAAAGACAAATTGATATGTAATCAAGACCACAACGGAGAGGTGTGCATCCTTTGTGACTGATAATGATGGCCGTACTCATGTCTTGCATGACAGTAGAGCTGAATGGCCGTAGAGCTGAATGGCTGAACTCCCCATTTACAACAGACCTCCTGAGGAAACTTAAGGATGCTTATATGCTTATTGAACCGAGGCTATACTAATAGACTACAGTACCTTTCTAGCTCTCTGTTTTGTAGTTACATTGCTCAACATTTTTGGTGCCCACCCTGTAATATTTTTGTCAGGTTACATAAAATGTGCTTGAGTTGTAAAATGTAAAATGTAACATGAGTTAAATTGGGTTTATTCAAGCCAATAATATTGATATTTATTATTTAAATAGTATTATATAAATGCAACATATTTACTGTAAATAATATAAACAATTAAATATTTGATAATTTGATAATATTTTTTTCTATGTTAGTAGTAGTATTATTTAAATGTTAACATATTTAAATACTATAAACAATTAAATATTTATTTAATTGAAATATGATTAAATTAGCAAGATGTTTTCATGTTAGTTGTCGCATTCCTCAATATTTTGGGTTGCCTTGTCAGGTTACCATAAATGTGCTTTATGTGGTAAAATGAATCAAACTGTGTTTATTGTTATTGTTATTATTTAAATACTATTATACAAATATTAACATATTTAAATAACATAAACAATTACATAAAAAAAATATATTATTTAATAAGCAATACTTTTTTCCATGTTAGTTTAGTAGTTTTATAATATTGGCAAATTTAAATAATATAAAAAATTTAATATTTATTAATTTTGTATTAAAAAGCAGTACTTTAGTATAAATAGTATAATTTAATTTAAATAATATAAAGAATTAAATATGTATTTACACAACATATTTAAATAATATAAAAATTTAAACAATATTTAAATAATATTAACATCATGTGCAAATAGAGTTAAAAAGTATTTATTACAAATACTTATTTAAATATTATTTAATAATATGAAATAATTAATATGAATTCATTCTTTTAAAAAAGGATTTATTTTTGAGTAATTGCGCTTTCTTCAGCATGCTGGCTGACAAAATAATGACATGTCCTGTATTTATCTCTCCTATTTTATGACATTGTTTATCGAATTCAATGAGTTCAGTGATATTCCCACATTGCTGACACCCTGCCAAGAGACAGATTGAACATCCAGACACTTGCGTTTGTCGTCCAGGGTACAATTAGTTCTGACAACTGTGACAAATCCCTTGATGGCCACGATAAAATTTCCAATGTCACGCTCTTTGAAAGGGGAGAAGATATCAATAGTCTGGGTGACACTCGGCACTGCAAGCAATTGCCCGTGTGGAAATTTGATCAAAAAGGGAGTGAGAAATATTACAGATTAGCTACGGCAATAACAAGAGTCCTTGATTTCCCCTCAATGCATGCAGTAATGACATTTAATGGTCCTTATTAGCTCTTCAGCAGGCATCAATTTTTCATGAACCAAACTGCCATTAGACCCAAGTGAACAGAGAGCCATGGCTGTAGGAACTGGCATGATTCTGGCGACTCAAAGAATCACTGGGTTCATAAATTCCCTCTACATGAGGTGGAATAAATTACAATTAGTTCTGACAACTGTGACAAATCCCTTGATGGCCACGATAAAATTTCCAATGTCACGCTCTTTGAAAGGGGAGAAGATATCAATAGTCTGGGTGACACTCGGCACTGCAAGCAATTGCCCGTGTGGAAATTTGATCAAAAAGGGAGTGAGAAATATTACAGATTAGCTACGGCAATAACAAGAGTCCTTGATTTCCCCTCAATGCATGCAGTAATGACATTTAATGGTCCTTATTAGCTCTTCAGCAGGCATAAATTTTTCATGAACCAAACTGCCATTAGACCCAAGTGAACAGAGAGCCATGGCTGTAGGAACTGGCATGATTCTGGCGACTCAAAGAATCACTGGGTTCATAAATTCCCTCTACATGAGGTGGAAAAAAGATTTCCTTTCACTACATGTTGCCTTCATGCTGGAAAGTACAATGGGAAATCTGCATGATAAGTGCAGGCACAGAAAACCATTCAGAGTTGTTAGCATTAGCACCATTACTGTGGCACTGTGATTTTTCTTTAGTTCAGGAAACGAGCAATTTATAACTATCCTGATGCCATGTCCATACATTGATGGGTAAAATAATTTGTGGGGTTACCTAAAAATGTGCTTTATATTGTACTTCTGAGTTAACCTGTCAAAAAAATCAAGTCTATATTATAATATTAATAATTTGTATATTTTAATATTTTATATATATCCTGGTATATATATTTAATATATATTGAATATTTCTTTTTTAATGTAATTATTTTTAAATAAAATTTTTTCCAGTAATGTTTCAAAAATGTTTACTACTAGTAAATGACCGGAAAAGAGCTATTATAAATATTGTTTGTTTTATTTCTGAAGGATTATGCGACACTGAAGACTGGAGTAATGGGTGCTGAAAATTCAGCTTTGCACTACAGGAATAAATACAATTTTAAAATATATTAAAATAGTAAACAGTTCTTTTAAATTGCAGTAATATTTCAAAATATTACTGTTTTACTGTATTTTTTCATCAAATGAATGAAACCTTGCAGAGCAAAAGACACTTCTTTCAAAAACATAAAAAAATAGGAATTATTCAAATTTTTTGACCGGTAGTGTATATTATAGTATTATTTGAATATACATTTTAATATTTTAATTAATTGATTGATTTTTAAAAAATATAATTTAAATGTTATCTTTGAAATAATATTTGCATTTTAACATTATAATGAAATTATTTTTATTTATATCTTTTATTTTTAAATAATAATTTTAAATACAGGCATATTAAATAATTCAAAATATAGGCATAATATTTAATATACCTGTATTTATAATTATGTTATGACTGATAAGTGTTTAATATTATAAACCTATATTCTGTATGTGTTATGTCTTATATTCTTGTACTTTTTTCCCAATAAATGAACTTTTTTTCCCAATAAATGCATTTTTATGCACAAATACACGCAGCTAAGATTACATGCTCTCTTAAAGGGAAAGTACCCTTCAACAGATATTTGAGTGCTCTTAAAGGGTTAAATATTTGCCATAATCTATAACTGTGCCTGAGTTATTGCTAGATGATGATCTGAATCTTAAAATAGGCAAGAACAATTAAATATTCAACATTAGAAGATAAATGTCTACATCAAATGTGCCATTTTGGACTAGGTAATTCAAGTACAGTGAGCAAAAGGACTAATGAACTGTTACTCATTTCTCCAACAGCCACAGTTGGCCAGCCTGTGTGCCACGACCTCAAGAGGACGTCCCATAAGTGCTCACAAACCTCCAGTGCAACAACCAGAGGGTCTCCAGGGGGAGTCTAAGATTGATCAGACCCATCCCGGCCCAGTAGTGGAAGACGGTTCCAGGTCTTCAACTGACAGCCCTTCTCTAGGCAGCACCGGCGATGCAGGTTGGTCCTTCACTACAGTCCTCGAGCATAAGAACTTCTGATGCATTATAATCTTAGCACTGCTTGGTTTAAGAGTTAAGCCGGCTTTTAACACTGTCATTTAAAAACCCATAATCAGCTGCACAGTGTGGGCGTAGTAGCACTTAACAATATACAGAGAGCTCAGACTGAGAAAATACTCCTGAATCTGCTAATCAGCTGTAGTTGTAAAATCTGTTCTGACAAAAAAAAAGCAATAGTGAATATGAATGTTTCTGATTTTGTATGCCTCTAACATTTTTCATCAGCTATCAACAGTCCAGCGGTGATAATATCAGTCTGTCTGTTGAAGGTTGTTTTGACATTTGTATACTTCTAAGTATAAAAGTTTAAACTCCAAGTATTCAAACCTGGTATATGCATTGAATTTCCCAGAAATCTCTATAAAATTATTTTTAAATTCGACTGGAAAGATCATGGAAAAGTCATAGAAATGCAGTGGTCAAAAGATTATTTGATAGATATTTTTTAGAATAGTTCAAATGTTTTTGAAAAATATTTTGTCTCCTTTGCTCACAAAGGCTATATTTATGTGATTAAAAATACAGTAAAATAGTAATATTGTGAAATATGATTACAGTTTAAAATACCTGTTTTCTATGTTTTATATATTTTAAAATAATCACCTGGCGGGAAGCTCCATTATTCAAGACTTTGAACACATGGCGGACAAAGAGTGTGAGATTGAGCATGGTAAGGAACTGGAGTCGAATTGCCAAATATTAAAACATCCAACTTACTTGAGTATCTAACCAAATCCCTCAACTATATAATTTCTTGTAGGTTCTGGGAGAAGGCACCAGCTTTACGCCATCCACACGAGCAAAGCCTGCAACGTCTTGAGCAAATACACCGCATTTGTACCTATCGATCTGGACAGCAATGAATATTTACCCACCTTCATTGAGTACAGCCATCCTGGTAGGTCATTCTTCGAATTCATCTGAACTCACAAGGCCTGGCAGTTGCAATAATTACGTCAACGACACTGTACTTTCCTCAGAAGGAAGAAAACAGGGAGGAGTGCAGGGAAACAGACGAAGCAGTTGTTCCTGGCTTAAGCACACAATTAGATCATGGTAATGACTCCTTGTATATTTGTTTATTTCCAGGAGAGGATCATAAACGAAGTTCGCACTGCAGTTCTCGTTCCGGCAGCAGGAAGAACCGAGGTTACTCTGTAGGTCTGGGGCGTTCGCAGTCAGGAGGTTTGCCTGGGCAAGAAGATGCAGCACTATGCTACAGTAAGATTGATAACAAAATAGTGACATTTGGGCTTGTTTACAAGTGTGGAGTTATGGGATGGAATATTGATGGATCATAAATAATTAGATTTTTATATTGCATGAAAGATTTTTCCAATGCTTTGGTCTATTGAGTGCATTGGGTGGCAATGACAATTGGTAGCCAAGCAGTTCATTGACAGTGCCACTGGTTAAATGTCACAAAAATGCTCAAAAACATCATAACTTTGGGATAACTTGGCCTACAGTCAAATATGTATATGCTTTTGGGAAATTTTGAACAGATTTACAGAGTTTGTGTACAGTCATCACCAGTGTTGGGGGTAACGCATTACAAGTAACGCGAGTTACGTAATCAGATTACTTTTTCAAGTAACTAGTAAAGTACTTTTTCAAATAAGTAACACCAGTTACTTTTTTTTCCTATTTATTGATCCGCATTACAAGTAACACGAGTACGTAATCAGATTACTTTTTTCAAGTAACTAGTAAAGTACTTTTTCAAATAAGTAACACCAGTTACTTTTTTTTCCTATTTATTGATCAAAAGCTCTCCTGTCCCCTTGTTGAGAGAAATCGGGAGTAAGATGTTACTTTAGTTCTAGAATAAATGTGAACATGAATGAATTAATCTCAAAAAAATCAGATTTAGTTTTCCTCAAAATTAATAAAAACAGTTAAACGCAACTCAGAATATGACTGAAAGCTGCAATAATTAAATATTTTCAATAATACAAATATCCTTTATGTATTTAATCCCATTTTATTAACCAATTTGCTGCTGACCTTCGGTGATCCAATTCAACCATACTAATAAGCTAATAACCAAAAATTACACAAGATAAACTAACATTTCTTCTTTTTTTATTGCTGAAGAGTGTTGAACTTTCTTCTTCTGTGTTCTACTGTACAGACGTGAATTTACATTTCCTTCAGCCTGAGGCTGTTGGTGTAAAAGGGCTTTTACATTGGCCCAAAATAGAACTTTTTATATTAAAAGCAAACAAGCAAGCCCAGCCCAGATTAAAAAAGTAACGCAAAAGTAACGCAATGCATTACTTTCAATAAAAAGTAAATAAGTAACGTAATTAGTTACTTTTTTAGGAAGTAACGCAATATTGTAATGCATTACTTTTAAAAGCAACTTTCCCCAACACTGGTCCTCACTGACAAACTGTCAAATCTTCATTAGAGTCCCAGTAGCCTCATAAAACTGAAGCAAAAGCTCCCACAAAACTATATGTATTGTCAGAGTATTCTGAGAATACCATATCAGTTTGGGGACAAGTTGGTCAAAATATACACTATACTGTTCATAAATCTGGGGTCAGTAAGACTTTTTTTTTTTCTTTTGCTGTTCTTTTGAACTTCCTATTCATCAAGTAAATGTAAAAAATGTACCACAGTCTCCACAAAAATTCGAAAAAACAGTTTTCAACACTGGTAATAAGAAATGTTTCTTGAGCAGCAAATCAGCACATTAGAATGATTTCTGAAGAATCATGTGAAACTGAAGACTGGAGTAATGATGCTGAAAATTCAGCTTTGCGTCACTTATGGGAATAATTTACATTTTAAAATAGATTAAATATATAGAATACTTCTTTTACTAAAATCTCCAGCAGGGGTGCTATGACCAAACAAACACACAGAGTGCATGTTATTGTAGACTCTTCTGGAGTCCACATGAACTAACTATCTCAGACCCATTTACAAATGCACTTTGGATGTGATTCCTTAATGCTTGTTCTGAAAACAGCTTTCATACCAAACTGATGTCAAAAGGACTTCTGTCTGCACCCTAAAACTCTTCTTTGCTCTACAGACGTAGACAATGCATCTCAATCCTCCTGCAAATCACCCTCATCCTCCAGCTGGGAACGATGTAGCTCTTCTGAAGGTACTTTTTCTCCGCCTGTCTGCATTCACTTGGTTACTTCAGTTATTACAAGTCTTGCAGGTATTCAAGCATGCCAAAAACAGCAGAATTAATCACTCAAGCTCGTGAATTCATTCATTAGATTTGACCTAGAGGAGCACGGATGAGTTTATTGAGTGCTCTTTGCCTTGGAGTGCAGTGTATTTGTTTGTGTGTGTGTGTGTGTTGGGGCATAGAAATGATCAGAAACCAACCTGCTCTCTCTTTCAGCCTCTCAAAGGAATGCGTCGGTGACCTCCGACCCCTCGCAGAGATCAGTCGAGAGCCTTTTCTCCGCCAGGTGGGTGTAGATAGAGGGAACGAGATGGGGGAAAGAGCCTACAAATCAAGTTGCACAATTAAAAACACTGTAATTCACAGAACACAAATGAATAATTCAGCAGTTTGCATCGCTCCTGCGCCATTGTTTTAAATCATGAGTCGAATTTGCATTTTGATTGCTTTTGGTAGTCTGTTGGGTGCATGCAATGAGTTCAACTCTCAGAGAAAACAGACATTCATTAGTTATTAAAAAAAAATTAAAGACAGGAGATGCGTAGACTGAAAATACGACAGTTTCATGCAGGTATTTAGTTTATTTTATAATCATTTTGCTGTTGATGTGAAGTACATAATGCTTTATTACAATTAAACGAGTCAGTGTGACCATTATCTTTTCGCAAGTGTTTGTTCTATTGATGTAAAAGGTTTAGCTATTAGCTTTTTCCTTTAAAAAAATTAGCCTAAACGTCTTGAGTTTAAGTGAATTTATGAAGTAAAGGATAATCTGAAGAAGTGTGAAAATTAGAGGATGTAGTCACAACCACTCAGTTTCAGTTTTAATTAGCGTTTGGCTTTAAGAAACATTGGAATAGGGTGAATTAACTGCAGGGTGACGCTGTGGGGGCGGGCTTTTGGTGGTGATGTCACTAAATACTGTAGGCTTGGCTCATGAATATTAATTAGGATATGCACAAATAGTTTTATGTGATCTAAATAAATGGTTAATGCAATGTATTATTTGTTGATAAATAATTGGTTCAAATCCAGCCTGGATCATATACTAATCCCTTTCAAATTCCCATATCTTAAATACAATAATCCAAAATTTAAAAGAAAAGATAGATGGTACTCTACACTCTTAAAAATAAAGGTGCTTCACGATGCCATAGAAGAACCTTTAACATCTGAAGAACCTTTCTGTTTCACAAAAGGTTCTTTGTGGCGAAAGAAGGTTCTTCAGATTATAAAAAGGTAAGAAAGAGATGGTTCTTTAAAGAACCTTTGACTGAATGGTTCTTTGTGGAACCAAAAATGGTTCTTCTATGGCATCGCTTGAAGAACCTTTTGAAGCACCTTTATTTTTAAGAGTGTAGACACCAAAATAAACACTTCCCTTTCGTGTCTGGAATCTCTTTCACAGTTTCACCTCTCGCTGTCACTTGAAATGTCAGCTGAACTAATGACCAAAACGTGAGGAGCAGCGCTATCAGGGATGTGTGCACACTACACAAATTAATGGATGTGAAGGGGCAGATTTCACCAAGAAAAAACACTTTAGACGTGTCTGTGCATTTAATGACGACAGTGAGGCACCGGAGTAAAAGGTGTTGTTTCTTTTTGCCTCTAGCAAGCTGAGCCTGAGCAGGACGCGTCTCCTGACGAAAGCCGCCAGGGGCTTCATGAGCCGGCCGCAGAGCAAAATCAGCAACTCCGTGGGAGAGAGCGAAAATGACAACAAGGACTACATCCCTCTGGTTTCTGTCGCCATATTCTGCTTTCAGGATGCTGATGCTCTGTGGTTTTAGCAGAACTTACAGTTGGAGTCAACATGAAATTGAAATTGCCCCCATTGACATTTTTAATACATGCAATATATGTGTGTGTGTGTGTCTGTTTAAAATGAATATAAAATCTACATTTGTTATTTATATTATTTATAGACATGGATTATCATATACATGGATGATTTGTAATATATATAATATATTATATATAATATATTTAGAAATGTGTAGTTAAATAGATACATATATATTTTATTTATATATAGAATTATTGAATTGTGAACATAATAGTAATACAGGAATTAGTAATATAGTAATTACAATACTAATATATACATATTGTGTATCTATATTTATATATTTATAAATTATAAAATATTAAACGTAGTTTTAATATATTATGTGTAAATATTATATACATACACGCACACATTTACATACATAATATATTTACACTATATATATACAGTATATATACAGTATACTGTATATATATATATATAGTGTAAATACATTGTGTGTAAATGTATACATTATATACACATACATTTTTACGTATATACATATGTTTTTTTCTCATTGTGGGAGTAAAATGGGTTCAACAATTCATGTTGACTTCAAAAGGTCAGCAAAAAATGCCTGACAAATCTCAACTAGTAATAATGATGTCATTGAGTGTATTGCATCCACTTGCCTCATAACCTATAAATAGCCGGTCAATACTCACCTTGCACACAGAAGCAGTAGTCTTTACGTATAGTGAGTAATAGATCTGTTGACATTTAACAAGCACTGATCAATATCTCATGATCGCTGTGTCTGGTTAAATGAGATGTGCTATTGGAGTAGAATATATGGGTCATGGCAATTACTCAAAGTAAACAGTGATGAGGCGTAACAAAATTAGTAGAGCGTATTTTTAAGGCTAATGTAATTGACAATGCTTAAAGACCTTAAATGGCTCATTGAAGTTCTGTCTCTGAGCTTGTTTATATGTGTCTAAGCACTGATTAAATAGACATTATGGTTTCTACTTCCTGTTGCAGGTGTTATTGCAGCTGTCCTGTGGGGCGTTCATGTTGGACAGTGCCTTGTGTGATGCCATCAACGTGCCCATGGACAAGCTGAAGTGGACGTCGCCCTTCACCAGCCACAGAATCAGCCTTACCCATGTGTCCCACTCTGGCTCCCAGCGCTCTGAGAGTCTGGAGGTCCACTATGGCTCATCGCCTCCTCCAAAAGACTCGGACTTGAACTCCGAATGTGAGGAACTGGTGTCCCGCATGTCTTCATCCTCATACCAGGCCCGAAGCCCTCGGATGGAGGGCGAGCCCTCGCTGTTGAGCGGCTTCTCGTCGATGTCGACCGAAGCCCCGCCGTCGCCTATCAACTATTTGCACGACAGTGGACGGGGGTCTGAGTCAGAAATCGCCGAGACGCCCTGGCTGGGTTCACCTGGGATCCTACAAAGGGCCATGCAAGACCCTGAGGGGATGGTGTGGGCGACTGCTGTTGCTCTGGCCTGGCTGGAACACAATTCGGCCAGTTATTTCATCGAGTGGGAGCTGATCGCAGCCAAGGCCAGCATGTGGCTAGATGAACAGATCATCCCAGAGGGCCGAGACCTGGCGGCGGTCAAAGCCGCGGCCAATCAACTCTTCATCATCCTCAGACACTGGGACGAGAACCTGCAGCTCAACATGCTCTGCTACAACCCCAACAGCATGTGAGTCCTGATAGTAGGTAGGGACTAAACTTCAAACTATGCGAAACAAGGGTTTTACTCTCCTTGAGTTGTTTTAATGTTTATTCTGTGGGTTTCGTTTTAGTTTTATGAATAGAAATCGTACCAGTATTTCATCCGCCTGAAGGACAGAAACATACTCTGCGCAGGTACGTAGATGCCAATGTATTGCAGGCTTCCTATTGTACATATGTAACTTGTGTTCTTGCGTTTCTGTAGCAGTAGCAAACCTGTAAAAGACTGTATCTGTCTCAGATTAAAAAAAAATACAGGAAGTTAAAAAATTACTTACAGTTGTGAGGAAAGGTGTAGTTATAAGAAATAGATGCAACTCAGTGTTATTTTAGTTTTTTATTTATATACAGTATTATTATAGTTTTTATTAATATTTTTATATCTGTACATTTATGTTTTCAATGAAATTTTTTTACATTTAAATTAAAATTAAAATCACATTTTAAAATTTTTTGTGTTTTTTAATCTTACCATTTAGGTTTAATTTATTATTTATTTTAATTTTTGTTTATTTATTTCTAATTAGTAATTTTAGGGCTTCAACTTTCAACAATTTCTGTTAGTTGCCAAGGCAACATTTCTGATTTTTCTTTAGTTTACGTTTTTCATCTAATATTTATTTTGTTTTATCTTTATTTCAATTAACAAAAATGTTTTAAAAAGTTTTTAGTTTTAGTTAACGATAATAACCCTGTTGCAACTACAAGAAATAGTCACAATTGTGTGATAAAATGCACAATTACACTATTAATTCGAAGTTAAGAAACTAAGTTGCAATTGTGAGATTTACAGATATTGTTGCAGTTACGAAAAAAAAAGTTGCAATTATGAGAAATAGTCAAAATTATAAGATAAAAAGTTACAATTACGAGAAATAATGTCAAAGTCACAATTATGTTTTATAATTTTTGTATTCTGAGGTGGAAACAAGCTTGAGTACAAACTTAAGTAATCGAGGGGGAATATTGTTTCCTTTTAATATCTGCACCATTAATTCAATCACTGTTTTATTCATTCGGAAGTAACTAGGAAGTAATGGAAGTAAATAGGTGCAATAGCCGCCTTGTTGCAACATTGACAATGCAAGCTGTACTTCCCACATTTCAAAACTGTGAAATCGAGTAGCATCCTGTTGCTAGAAGTTTTGGAAATAAACATATTTGCGTAGAGTATATTCCGTGCCAAACACCACCCAAAAATTTTTTTGCATGTCTTTGCAAGATTGTTCGTATTTTTTTAATCTTGTCTCTGAAATATTGATGTGCATATGGTTTAATGAACTGTCTGGTTGCTGCTTTGGAGGATTTTGTAACATAATCATTAATCATAGGAAGCCTTATAGTGACTTGTTCATTAGTTGATGTGGTTGACTGTATATGTGCTGTCAGAGGATCCAGTGACTTATAAGATGCAGATACATGTATAACATCATGCAACGTACATTCGTTTGCCTTTACGATTGTTAAAGATGTCAAACCGTCGCTGGAACAACACTTTCGATTGCTGTAAGTGCTCTCCAGTCTTAAGTGCCTAATCTTGCAGAACTTTCTGGACTGTTGATTTGAACGTTGTACTGTTACTGCAATGTGTAATTGATTTTTTAGTTTTGCTGATTATATTTATTGCTGTGTATGTATTATTATAGTACTTTGTTGATGTCAATTCAAAAACTCTACAGACAAATTCTAAAAGAGTGGCTGTAAATATATGTTAAAAAGTAGCCTAAATGAGAAAATACAGAAGCTAATGTTTCTCTTGTTATATCGCATTGGTTTATTTTATTATCATACGTATTACTCCTCAGGTATTGCTCTTGAGTACTGTTGTCTAAGTAGATGCATGAGTGGTTTGTGGAAAGATCTTTTATCTCAAGGTTCTTTTCTGATCGAACCTCTCCTATGCGCTTGTGACGGTGGCAGCTGGTTTGTGAAAATTGCATTACGTCAATCAGTTGTACTTTGTACTTAAGTGTTGAATTCTCTTCAAGTCGTGCGTACATACTAGTGCAATGCTGGACTGTGTAACTGCATGTAATAAAGTCTATTGGATGAAAAAATGGGTCTCATTTTGCCATCATTTTAGAATTCTGGCTGCATTCACACCGACATTGATTTGCACCCACAAAACTATTGGACATCATGCAGTTTCAGTGTGAATTGATGATTTGGGATGTCAGTAGTGACTGAGCTTTATGCAAATATGCAATATGTATTGATGATGCAATGCAGACTACTTACGTCTCCAATACTTGCAAACTACTTAGCAACTTCCATCAATTTAAAGGAATAATCCAAAATTACAATTCTGCCATCATTTACTCACTCTCATGTTGTTCTAAACAGGGCTATTATAGTAAACCAAAACTAACACCATGAAAAATAGTTACTTATCAAATAAATATGAACTAAATATATTATATTTAATTTCAGCTAATTTCTCATTTAAACTGAAAATTATATAAACATAAAAAAGACAAACAGGGTCATTATAATTAATTAAAACCATACAAATAATTGTATAAATTAAACATGAACTGAAATAAAGTTTAAGATTTGTATATTTTATTTTATTGAAACTTACAAGGTTTATTTCAACTGTCAACAAGACACCATTTCAAATTTTCTTTTAGTTTAATTTAATACTATTAAAACTAAATAATAAAATTGATATTAATAAATAATAAAAATGTCAAAATAAACAAACAAAAAAAATACTAAAATGTTCATTTTTGAAAATGAAAATGAAAGTAGGAAAATAAAAAGTTAATAAAACTAAGTCAATTAATGATGACGAATTGTAATTGTAATGTAGACACATGCATTTTCTGTAAAGCTGCTTTGAAACAATGTGTATTGTGAAAAGTGCTATACAAATAAATTTGAATTGAATTGAATTCAAAATATTAATAAAAAATACAATAGTATCTCAGTGTTACTAAAAAAGAACACTGGTTCTAAACCTGACTTTTTTTTGTTTTTGTTTGTTTGCTTGTTTTCTGTGGAACACAAAAGAAGATATTTTGAAGAATGTTATTAACCAAATGGTTTCGGGTGCCATTGACTTACATATTATGTACAAAAAATATATGGAAGCCAACGGAACACAAAACTGTTCGGTTATCCACATTCTCCAGAATATCTGGTAGCACTTTATTTTACAGTACGTGCACTTCCCTGGTACATACATGGCAAATATCTTGTACCTACAAGCAAATGAGTGGTAAAACAAGGTACTTACCTGAAGAGTATGTATGTAACCCCTCTCTCCCGGGTCCTCACCGCCACACCTCGTTCTTGTTCCGAGTGGGTCTCCGGCATGGGAGGCGGACGCACTAACAAGGAGGCTGTACCTAAACCTAAACCTAAACCCCTAAACCTCACTCCCATCTGGGTCACGGCACCAATGTAACCCCTCTCCCGGGTCCTCACCGCCACACCTCGTTCTTGTTCCGAGTGGGTCTCCGGCATGAGAGGCGGACACACTAACAAGGAGGCTGTACCTAAACCTCTAAACCTCACTCCCATCCGGGTCACGGCACCAATGTAACCACTCTCCCGGGTCCTCACCGCCACACCTCATTCTTGATCCGAGTGGGTCTCGAACCCGGGTCTCCGGCGTGGGAGGTGGACGCACTAACAACAAGGTTTACCTGCACAGCACCTACTCGCTGGCCTCCGTTACATGTACATGGTAACAAATAAGAAACACGGCTGTCATTATGTGGATAACATTGTGGTATATCATTAGTATGTACAGCAATGTGTCTTATTAGTTACCATATATGGATACTGTAAGGACGTGCCTGTTTGTACCCACTTGTCCATAAGTACTACATATTTACCATGTATATACATTAGTAAGTATATTCATTAGCACTACCTGTAAGTAACTGTTATTACCCACACTTGTCTGTATGTACAAAATAATTACCATGCATGTACGACACAGCCGTGTTTCTTATTTGTTACCATGTAAATACACTTCAGGTAAGTACCTTGTGTTACCACTCATTTGCCTGTAGGTACAAAATATGTACCATGTATGTACCAGGGAAGTACATGTACTGTAAAATAAAGTGCTATATCGGCCTTTGTGTTCAGCAGAAGAAAGAAATGCATACAAGTTTGGAATGACATGAGGGTGAGTGAATGATGGCAGAATTTTTGGGTGAACTGTTCCTTTAAAATAAATCTGTAATATATTAGCTTAGGCTAGCAGTTTTGACAAAATAGATAGCAGGTTGTAGGGCTCCAATATAGAGCTTTTTGCAAAAAAGGCAATACTTTTTGCAGCCAGTAGATGTTGCACCACACTTTCAAAATCAAGAAAGAAAGGGTGCTGTTTTTGTCAGATTGCTGCATTTACAAACCATAGGACAGCTTGTTTCTGCTCTGTTCTCTCTCTTTCTCTCAGTAACACTTTGTATAGTTTGAGCTTACTAGTCAGGCATTCATCAGGGAATTACACTGCAACTATAGCTGTCATCATGTTTGTGCAACACAAAACAATGAAATCTAGTGTCTCTTTGAAATCTCTCTCTTTTGTGAGTCATGTTAATGTCTGTCCTGCAGCGTTCGCCACAATTGAATTATATCAGTTACCACTCAGTGCGGTAAAAATGGCTTCAGGCATAAAGTCAGTATCAAAGAGGATTGTGATAGCATGCTTTTGATTATGTAAATAATGCATGATTGCTATAGAAAAAGAAAGACTTAGTCGAGAGGGCTGTTAATTAGAGTTGGGAACCTTATTTTTTTTGGTAAATATGAGCAAATGTGGCTGTGAAAATAAATCTGCATCATTTATCCTTTTGATCTTTCATTAAAAGAATTCACAAAATTCTAACGTTTCATTGAAGTGAAACAATAGAAAGTGTGGGGAAAATCTTGTTATGAAATAAATGTTTTTCTCTAGTTCACGTTGGCCACAATTATTGACACTCAATTATTGCAACGTCATTTTTCCCAATATAACAGCTCTGAGTTTTCTTCTATAACACCTGATGAGTTTGGAGAACACCTGACAAGAGATCAGAGAAGATTCTTTCATTCAGAATCTCTCCAGATCCTTCAGATTCCCAGCTCCATGTTGGTACTTCTTCTCTTCCATTCACCTCACTCATTTTCTATAGGATTCAGGTCAGGGAACAGGTCAGAAGCTTCTTGCCACTGGTTCCATGGCAGAAGCTTCATTTTGTGCTCAGTGACCTATTTTTCTGTTGATTTTGATGTTTGTTTTGGATCATTGTCCTGATGGAAGATCCAACCACGGCCCATGATAAGATTTCTGACAGAGATTTTTTTATCTGTTGGTAGCTATTTGATAGAATCCATGATGCTGTGTATCTGAACAAGATGTCCAGGACCTCCGGCAGAAAAATAGGCCCACAACATTAAAGATCCAGCAGTATATTTAACTGTGGGCATGGGGTACTTTTAATCCCTGTTTGCACCAAGCCCATCTGGTGGGTTTGCTGCCAAAAAGCTTTTTTTTGTTGTTGTTTCATCTTACCATAGAAGCCAGAATCTTTTTTAAGTTTCATCTCACCATAGAAGCCAGTACCGTTTGAAGTTCTAGTCGTGTCTGACTGAATATGCTGGAGTTTGTTTTTGGATGAGCGAGGAGGATTTTTCTTGAAACCCTCCCAAACAACTTGTGGTAATGTAGGTGCTGTTTGATATTTTTTTAGGCTTTCTAACCCCAAGACTCAACTAATCTCTGCAATTCTGTGATCCTTGAAGAGTCTTTGGCCACTCAAACTCTCCTCCTCACAGTTCAATAGGACGATATAGACACACATCCTCTTCCAGGCAGATTTGCGACATCTTCAGTTGACTAAAACTCCTTAATTATTACCCTGATGGTGGAAATGGGGATTTTCAATGCTTTAGCTATTTTCTTACAGCCGCTTTCTACATTAAACAGTAAACAGTACATTTCACAGTAAAAGTTACTTTACTTGTTAAAAAAGCATAAACAGTCAATCAGATGACAGAAAGCATGTAGCACATTGGGTACAAGAGATTTTCCAGCAAAGTTGTGATCATATTGATCATTTAGAGGCCTTAGAAATTCATGTGTCAAATATGATACAGTAGGCTTTAGAGAGTTCAAATATGTGATCAGTTATTTTTCCAAATACTGAAAGAACTGTTAATGAAATGATTAAGGAACTGGAAGTTTCCTCCAGTAAGCTAATAAACTTCCCTTAAAAATTAGCGAGTTAATTCTACTTTGTATTTTTTCCCTTTTCCCCACCATTTTCTCCCTCTACTGGGTATTTTCACAGTGTCACGAACCTGCTGCATCAATGAGACCTGTAGTTAGTTGTGCGTGAGGTCTGAGGAAATGTAATTATGCTAATGTCTGCAGACTATTCTAGCAAACATGCTAATGGAAACCCATTATGATAGTAAATGCACAGCTGAGAGAAAATATAATAATTGTAAGACACAAACAGCCACTGACCACAAAGAATTACACATTGACGTCATTTCTCATTTATGAATCAGATGTTTCTCATAAAAGTCTTTAGGAGAAATAAAACAATAAGACAATTGCTGAGCTGTAAAATGAAATGTGGATTTTTTTTATTTTAGGAATCTGATGAGAAATGTCTTTTGATTGCAAATCTGAGCACAGTTTGAGACATTTTTGAGATTTCTTCTGAAACAATGTAGATGAGTCTGTTCCTTCATCACAGCAGATTTGGTGAAATGTAGCATTACATCACTTGCTCACCAATGGATGCTGTGTAGTGAATGGGTGCCGTCAGAATGAGAGTCCAAAAAGCTAATAAATACATCATAATATTTATTTAGAACTTTTTTTGGCTTGTAAACCTGTGCATATTTCTCTCCTGATTCAGACGAGACAACTTTTTCACTGGAGAAAGCAATATTATGAAATATGACTTGTATTTTAGCCAGAAGCAACTGTTTTAAATTATACCCATTCACTGCAGAGGATCCATTGGTGACCAAGTGATGTAATGCTACATTTCTCCAAATCTGTTCTGATGAAGAAACAATCTCATTTACATCTTAAATGGCCTGAGAAGTGAGTACATTTTCAGCAAATGTTCATTTTTGGGCGAACTATTCCTTTAACTATAAAAATTAGGCTAATTTATATATTTTTTTCAAAGTTGTAAATAAAACAAAGATGGCTACATTTCCCAGGAAGTCTTTCTACTTCAAAATTTCAAGTTTAATGAAATGTTATTTGCGGTTTCTTGTAATTACTTGTGATTTGCTAGCAATTTCTGAGTGAAAATTGTTTCGAAAGGAAATCCTACACCAAATTTTGCATACAAGAAGGTTTACTGTTCAGAATACCACAGTCATCAAGCATTCATCAACTATGCACATATCATCAATAAACCATTGATCCCAGGAAGCAGAAGTATGTCACTGACAAGAACTTTTGATGTGTTGTACTGATGTCCCACTTGTACTACCCAACACTTTCACACGAGCAGCTACAGAGCTGACGGATTCGCCCTTGTACTTCATTACAGATTTTCTTCTCTTATGTAAAGCCTCTTACTTAACAAGGATTCATTGTGTGGAATGGGCGCACACTCAATTTGACTTCTTTCACACTTTTGCACAGACTGTTTTTAATCAGCGGCGAGGTGTTATTTGATATTTTGATAGCGATTGCCGAGCATAAGGGGCAAAGATAAAACTGAAGCAGAATGGTAATGACAGGTCTGTAGTTAGCACATAAGAAATCAGAGGCAGCATTTTTTACGTTGCACAAAAACAAGAAATATTTCATGCCATATTGAGCTTGTTTCTATGGCAACTATAATTATTGTTAAGCAGGCCTTGAATAACATACTTGACATAAAAGCTAAAAAATGAAAATAAACTTTTGGTAATTTGACCATCAAGTCATAGTCGGACTTATTAGTGGTGCATCACTAGTACTAATGCCCATACTTTGGTGTTCAACTCACTTTTATATCTTATCAAAGAATAAATGCTTTTTATATTGCCAGAGACTTTTTCATCTGGTGCATTTGTAAATATTGTAAATATATTTTGTAAATATTTTTCATATGACAATGTTTAGTTTTATTATTTATGAATTTCAGAATTGCATTTATGCTGCCAATAAAAATACAGTGTAAAAAGCTTTTACAATGTGCATGTGTGTGTGTATACGGTATATATATAATTATATATATATATATAATTTAAATCTATATTTTATGTTTATGACTTTTTAAATGCATATATATATATACATATATATAGTTTTACATTTGTTACTATTGTTGTTGATGAGCATTTATTCATTTTTATAAGCACATTTTGAAAATTTTATTTGCATCTGGGTGATTCTATCCAGCTTTATGTGTGATAGTGTTTTTGAGGAAGCGAGCTTTGCAGTTTTATTTAAGTATAACTGAAATACTATTAAGTTTTTATTAATATAGCCTATGGAAATTGAGTTTATTTCTTATATTTTCAGTTTTCATTTTATTTTTCAAATTTGAGTAATTTTGTTGTTTTGTCATTTTTATTTTTTTAAATATGTCTTTTGTTCATTTTTATTTAAGTTTACATAATGAAAATGTAAAACTTTGCATTGGCAAGCTCAAGCTGCAATAATTGTATTTTTTGTAGTTTAGTTATATTTATTATGTTTCAGTTTACGGTTTTATATTTCAACTAATGAAAATGTTTTTATGACTTTAGTTTTAGTTAATTATAATAACCCTGCATGATAACACTAGCCTATATTTCATCAGAAAATCTAATATTTTAGCACAGCAAGATCTAGCTAAGTTTCACTGACAAAGTTACAATAAGTTTCCTTCAAGCGTCAGTCAAAAGTGAACTGTGACGGATCACTTTGAAAAACCATAACTGATCATGCACTGTATTTTGGGCATCGCTGTCATGGCTGACGATAAAATCAATGAGTTGTGACCTACTTCACTGATATTAGCGCCGCCTCCTCGTCTCTAGCGATCCTACATCAGTCTTCTTATCTTCCATTCATTGCCATGAAACATTTGCCATAGTTCATTCCTAACTGAATTAATTAAGCTACAAATAGCAGCTCATCAACAGTCCAGTCCTGAAATAGCAGCTTGTTTGTGCTTTCCAACGACTGATTATGTCATTGAAATGCCGTAAATGAGCTCACCAGCGATGTTTGTTTTTTCCGAAAACACGGAACCAAAAAATGTCATCAGTCCCATTAGGTCAGGGGTTGGCAAGTTCGGTCTTAGAGAGCCGCAGTCCTGCAGAGTTAAGCTCCAACCCTAATCAAACACAGGCAGGTGAGGTTGTTTTTTTAGGGATGGAGCAGAACTTTGCAGGACTGTGGCTCTCTAGGACCGAACTTGCCTACCCCTGCATTAGGTGAAGCTCAATTCGTGGAAATACTCTCAGTGGGTCCCTCAGCATGACAACACGGGTAATCTCAAAGCAGCGTTCGTTTTGGACCCTTGTGCTCGTTGAGGGATCAGAGAGAAGCTTTAGCTCTTAATTAGCTGCTTACTTTCAGCGCAGCGAGGCAGATGCCTCAACCAAGGGACATACAGGCTTTAATGATGTCCGACAAGTTTGTTTCCACTGGGGTCCAGGGCTGATGAATAGCTGCAAGCCAGCGCTTCATTAAAAGACTGAGGTTTGATTAAAAGAAAAGCCATAGAGGAAACAAGCATGCCCTAAATGACTCTCCACACTCACACCTGTAAATGGTAGTAATGGTGGAATTCATGCCTACTTTTCTTTGTTATAAACTTCAACGCCACCTCTGAATCTCTACCTGCATTGGAGGATTAAGTGGTGCTTAAAAGTTAAGTTCTATACAAGTTTTAAGATTTAGCCTAAGTAATAAAAATCATGACTTCAAGCCTGGCCAAAATGTGAGTCCATAAATCATAATCACACTTCCTCCAGTGAAAAACTATTCCCTGTTGTCCTCTCACATCAAAATCCACCCACATATTTGTTTAGAACTGTTCTGGATTTTTGTTGCTTGTAAACGGTGCTTAATCTGTGCATATTTCTCTCCTGATTCAGACATGACGGATTTATCAGTGGAGAAAACAATAGAGGTCTTTTTTTATTTTAGCCGACAACAATGGTTTAAAGTGAAAAATTTCTAAATGATGGATTTTTTTCTTACAAACAGCTTTTTCACATCACAAGACATTAATTGATGGACTGGAGTGGTCAGGATTACTTGTGGATTATTGTGATGTTTTTATCAGCGGTTTTGACTCTCATTCTGACGGCACCCATTCACTGCAGAGGATCCACTGGTGAGCAAGTGATGTAATGAGAAACACACATGCCTTTGAGATTATTACAGGCCTGCTTGATTGAAATACGTGACTGATAGCATTTCATACTAAACACATTGGTAAATGCAGGAGTGATTGCAATGTGATCTTCTCTATTCATAACTAAAAGGAGCCTTTTCCTTTCACGGTTGGGATCCTACTGTTCATAACGATTGCCATGGGTGAGTTTGTTAGTGGTGGCAAAAAACTTTTATACTTCATGAAGTTACTGAATATCTGACCCACCTAAACAGCTCTTTTAGACTTTGACAGAAGAGTTACACAGTCTAATAAGAGAGCATAGATTAGGCTGTGATGAATGGAGTGGGCTGTGTTTTTTGAGCATCATGTAGCGTTTAACGAAAATACACTAGCAAACAGCTTTATCTGTAAATGGATATGCTATTGAAATTTTTATCTTGTTTCTAGGCAACCGTTTTATGTGCTAGAGCTAAAGCCTTTTTTGAGTAACTCTTTGAAGAGCCCTTTTCTTCTCAAGTGAATTGCCTCTATGTTTGTGGAAACATTCACATGGGTTAAGACCCCAATGAAACTGAGATATTTTGTTTGCCCCTTTGATCCAAAGGACATTTTGATCAAGCAGTCATCTAACAGTGATGTAATTTGAGTGGGAAAGTTGTGGTGAACCACAGATGAGGTCCAATTTCCCTTACAAAAACAAAAGAAGGATTTGTTGCAGATTAAACCATACAAAGATTCAGAAGGACCATTTTCTAGCCTGGCTTTATTGATTTTAACAACATCAGTGCCCAGTTGCAACAACCCCCTTAGGTTAAAAAAATCTTTACAATTATTACTAAAAGTAAGGGTTTTCTTAAAGGCATAGTTCACCCATAAATGAAAATTCTGTCATCATTTACTCACCATCAGGTTGTTCCAAACTTGTATGGGTTTCATTCTTATGTTAGGCACAAAAGAAGATATTTTGAAAAATGTTGGTAACCACTGACTTCCATAGTATGGAAAAAAATAAACGATGACCGAGTTTTCATTTTTGGGTGAATTATGCCTTTAACTTTACGGTTTGTTGCAAGGTGCAAATCATCCTTTATTTGATCATCGCCACTCTTTTTAAAGGGATAGTAAAATCATTAAACAAAAATGTTCCAAACCTGTATGACTTTCTTTCTTCTGCTGAACACAAAAGAAGATATTTTGAACCAAGCAGTTTTTGTTCCAATTGACTTCCATTGTATTTTTTGTCCGTACAATGGAAGTCAAAGGGAACTGAAGCTATTTAGTTACAAACATTCTTCTAAATATCATCTTTTGTGTTCCACCGAATTAAAAGTCATACAGGTTTGATAAATGATGACAGATTTGTCATTTTTGGGTGGAGAATCCTTTCAGTATAATAAAAGTGAATGAAGACAGCAATATATAAAGCTATAACAAAATAACCATAAAAGTGGCTCAAGCACAACATTTGAAGTCTTTTTAAGTAATATGATAACTTTGTGTGAAGAATAGACCATAACTGAAATTAATATTCACAGAAAATTTTGGCAGCTGCTCTAGATCTCCTTAGTGAGAAGGAGAAATGTCTGATTCATTTGTGAATCACTTTTGTTGAATCAAATCTTTGAAATCAGTCAATTGATCTGATGTACACAGTTCTGAATAATTTGTTCTCGATTCGGTTTTCGTGTTCATGAATGGATTGGAAGATGAATAACAACCTAAATTTCTGTTTGTCTGGTCAACATGCACAAGGCTATCATATAGCATAATCAATCCTGAAACACAGTATAACAGCACTCGAATGGACTACTTTTATTAAACTTCTTAAGGAGATTTTTCATCCTTTTTGAAGTCTGAAGGCCTCAGTCTTCATTGCAATTGCACTGAAAAGAGCGACCATATTTTTTTCTTTTTGTGTTCAACTGAAGAAGCTTGAATCTTGACGTTTTGAGAAATCCTTAGGTTAAAAAAATCTTTACAATTATTACTAAAAGTAAGGGTTTTCTTAAAGGCATAGTTCACCCATAAATGAAAATTCTGTCATCATTTACTCACCATCAGGTTGTTCCAAACTTGTATGGGTTTCATTCTTATGTTAGGCACAAAAGAAGATATTTTGAAAAATGTTGGTAACCACTGACTTCCATAGTATGGAAAAAAATAAACGATGACCGAGTTTTCATTTTTGGGTGAATTATGCCTTTAACTTTACGGTTTGTTGCAAGGTGCAAATCATCCTTTATTTGATCATCGCCACTCTTTTTAAAGGGATAGTAAAATCATTAAACAAAAATGTTCCAAACCTGTATGACTTTCTTTCTTCTGCTGAACACAAAAGAAGATATTTTGAACCAAGCAGTTTTTGTTCCAATTGACTTCCATTGTATTTTTTGTCCGTACAATGGAAGTCAAAGGGAACTGAAGCTATTTAGTTACAAACATTCTTCTAAATATCATCTTTTGTGTTCCACCGAATTAAAAGTCATACAGGTTTGATAAATGATGACAGATTTGTCATTTTTGGGTGGAGAATCCTTTCAGTATAATAAAAGTGAATGAAGACAGCAATATATAAAGCTATAACAAAATAACCATAAAAGTGGCTCAAGCACAACATTTGAAGTCTTTTTAAGTAATATGATAACTTTGTGTGAAGAATAGACCATAACTGAAATTAATATTCACAGAAAATTTTGGCAGCTGCTCTAGATCTCCTTAGTGAGAAGTAGAAATGTCTGATTCATTTGTGAATCACTTTTGTTGAATCAAATCTTTGAAATCAGTCAATTGATCTGATTTACACAGTTCTGAATAATTTGTTCTCGATTCGGTTTTCGTGTTCATGAATGGATTGGAAGATGAATAACAACCTAAATTTCTGTTTGTCTGGTCAACATGCACAAGGCTATCGTATAGCATAATAAATCCTGAAACACAGTATAACAGCACTCGAATGGACTACTTTTATTAAACTTCTTAAGGAGATTTTTCATCCTTTTTGAAGTCTGAAGGCCTCAGTCTTCATTGCAATTGCACTGAAAAGAGCGACCATATTTTTTTCTTTTTGTGTTCAACTGAAGAAGCTTGAATCTTGACGTTTTGAGAAATCCTTTTATTTTTGTGTGCAACATGATCAGATGGTTGACGAATGGTTTGTGGGCGGTTTGTGGGTGTGCCGCCTGAGGCTGAGACTAGCTCCAGGTCTGCTAAGTAGTGAGACTGTAAAACTAAATTTCTGGAACCATATTGGAAAAACAAATGAGGGCATATTCAACATTGTGTCTTTCAGGTAATACATAAGTATAAGGCTTTATTCCAGTTGCTCCATATTTAAATAACAGCTCATCCATCGTATCAGTGAAGCATATTTATCAAGTGTCTCCTGTGAGCCTGAGCCGTGGCAGTGCATTAACACTGTTTCCTACACAGATGAATGTCTGACTGATCAGATGGCCCACAGGCAGGTGGCAGCTCTAAATTAATCATGTTGGACACATGAACGAATACATTGGGCTTTGAGGATCAAGTGTCTGTACGAAGCTTTTCAAGAATGCTTCATGATATTTGATAGACTCTTATTAATTTAGCACCCCGGTTGTGTTATTGTAGACAATGCAAGAAAACACACTTAAGGGAGTTTCCAGTCAACTGTAAATGATTGATGTAGTTTGTTGTTACAGGTGTTAAATTACACTACTGTTTACTATTTGGATAAAACAATGACTTCTTATTTAACCAAGTCTTTTTGTCAGAGGTGATTCAGAGAACACTAAATGCCCTCTGATTGTCCTCAGCATGGCAGAAGATTGCGGAAGCTATCAGCTCACCTAATGGACAATGCTGGCTGCTGGCAAGCCGTGGTTGATTAGGAGACCGCATCGGTGAGTGAGTATCCTGATCCACCACGGCTACCCAGTAGCCAGCATTGCCCATGCTGAGCTTCCGCAGTCTTCTGCCTTGCTGAGTTGTTTTCCCAAAGCCAGCTTTCTTACCAAAATGGCACACTGGCTGCCACTGTTGCATGATGTCATCACGCAAAGAAATCATCCAATGTATTTGGTAAGGCATCGACCAATAAAATGGCTTCATCCGCACCCCAGCCCCACCCGTGGTTCTGCTCTCTCGCATCTGCATTTACAAGTGCACAAGTGAGTTTTGCAACAGGAATATCGCAAAAGGAGTAGAAAATGTCAATGATTCAACGGTCCATTCATAAAGACATAACTTGTTTAGTTTCTAATTGAATCAGCCGTTTTGAACAAATCGTCTGATTTGAATGATTCAATAAATCCTTTATTAAATCAGGAACTTGCTGTCACCTACTGGCGGTTTTATTGTAATTTATTTATCTATGACAGGCCTAAACTAGCCAAAGTGCCAGCACAAAAACACATTCAGCAGAATATTGTTTAATTATCATTATTGGCAAAATTCCCCCATTTCAGGCCCCAGAAGAAAAACATTTTATAAATCAGAGTTAATTTAATAAAGCTAATTTTTCATTAAATAAAAATGTTAAAAAATGAGACAAATTTTGTGATCATTGTGTAAAGTTACAGGACCCCCTGCCCCACCAAAGAAATTGACCACACCATCCCCCCTGAAGGTTTTCATCCCGAAAACTTCTACCCATCCCTACCACGAGAATGCGTGCCTCAGTATGTGTGTAGTAAACAAAACCACACGTTTGCACCATTCATTCACAAAGAGACATGCAGAGCATGCAGGATTCATATTTAAATTGTCTTTTTGCGGCTTAATATTGACCGACACTAGTCCATATCGCGTTTTGATTTAAAAGGTAGGATAGGTGATTTGGTTCAAAATTTTTTTTTGTTATGCTGGTTGAAAGTTTATTTACATCCTGATAGCAATCACTAAGCTTAGTGGTCTAAATGTATTTATATGTATTCATATCATCTGTGGAAGGCGTATAGGACAATAAAAAGTTCGTCCAATCATATTCCTCAGTCCGAGGATTACGATAGGCTGCCCTGACTGCCTGTTAACGTATGTATTTGCATATCTCCGCGCACTCTGTTCATACGTCATCAGCGCATTCCATTACGCTATTGCAGACTGATCGAGAATGGAAGGAGTTATTAATGTAATATTATGCACTTTGTACAGTAATGTTTTCTCACTGGTGAATGAGACATGAGGTAATCTGACAGCATTGAATTCAACCCTCCACTAATGTCGTCTCTCATCGTGTCGCTGGTTAGCCTCTGGTCTGCCTGTGCGTGTTCATGTGTTTTGGAGGAGGCGTGGCTTTGGAGAGTGATTTGCAGGGAGAGTGAGATCTTATGCTTTCAAAGCTAGCTTGCTGTTGCTAGCCTCTCTGAAATCACCTACCCTACCTGTAAGTGTACTGACCAACTTTGATGATGATTTATTAATTAAAAATTTGGCAAATTCTGTGACATTCTGCGTAATACAGTAAATCCAATTTTTATGACTGGATACCGTGATTCCATCTTCGTTTTCCGCATTGCGGAAATCATAGGGCCCTACTTTATCTAAAATAGCATGTTTTTATTCATCGCAGTAACTCTAATCTTTTGAATCTCTCAGAATTCCTTTAATTTAATTTCAAAAAGAATTGTTCTGATTTGTTTGGTGGCCATTTTTTGCAGTTCGCAATGTTTCGCCAGCAGGTGGTGACTAGTACGTGCATTTTGGAGTATTCAGAACGAATCCTTCACTCAACCAATTCGTTATAAGAACTGATTCTTTTACGACCTAAACAAAACTTATTACCTTCATTAAAATGGACGTATCTAAAAATCGACTCAAAAGTGTATTTAAACATTATAATCTCATCTAATGGCTGTCATTAAAGCATTATCTACACGTTTTCATCAGTTTTGTCAACTGCTGTGCATGGCTGTTTCAAGCTTTCATTTGTCGAACTAAACGAGCGTTGCTTGCTCTCATTCAGTTTATTCACGCACAAGATCCCTGAATTTTTACCGACTCATTCAGGGAAGGAGGCGTGTTCGTTCCGAGGGTCTAACCAATGAAATGCTCCTTCACAGTCCACACTCGAATGCTATTGGTTTAGCTTCCGTCAGTCTTTGAGTGCAGAAAAATCTCTTTTTACAAGAATCAAAACACACAGTCGTTAGTGAACGGAACACAATTATTTAGGGACAATAAATCTTAATCAACAACAAAAAAAAATCAACATTTATTCATTTTAATTCACATTTTTAGATATGATTTTAAGATTTTCCTAGTTCCTCACTCTGGACTGTAACTGGTAGTGAGAACTGGACTTACCTGATGTCGATCAGCTGAGTGTAGCAGGTGCCATGTGGAAAAGAAATGTGGTGAGCACCATGGCAACCAACAAGGTCACAGCGGACAAAAAATAAGAGGGAAATGGTATCGCGTCAGGTGTCCACAGTAGGTGAAAGAGCACAAAGAAGAGGCACGAGCTGTAGGGGCTGAAGAGTATAGAAGGTACAATGGTGGAACCCAAAGAGTCTAGAGGAGGTTTTAAGCATGTCTTCAGCAGTGGGACGGTGACCTGAGCCACAAATGTAAGTCAATTTGGAGCAGCAGTTTAATTTCTACACCACAGACGACAGGGGATAGAAGCAATATTTCAGATAAGAGGGTTGAGCTTCCCACTGAGAGCTGCATTGGTTTTAGAACGAGAGGAACAAAAGCTACAGATGTCAGAGTCTCAAGTACTGCGGCAAACCGCAGTTTCATGTGATTTTCATCTTTGCTCAGCAAGTTGGTGCAGCTCCAAAGTGGCAAACAGGTTTACAGTACACAGACCTATGGGTGGGCGGATGGAATTTGCAAAAAGCCAAGTGAGAAAACTAAAGCTGATACAAAAGTTGAGCTCTTTGGCCTGAAAATGAAAAGTATCATGTACAGTATACAGTTGACAGTTAGGTAACACTATCCTTAATATGGCAGCATTATTGTCTGATTTTAAACAGAGGTATTGAAAAGTTTGTATGTTAGAACCAGTTTCACTCAGCCATCGATTGGCAAAAATCCACTTTCTAGTAGGAGAATGACCCAAAGCACAAAGAAAAATCATGGAAGAATAGCTTGGAAAAAAGTAAGTATACAAAGAGCTCAGAATCAAATTGAAAATCTGCAGAATGACCTGAAAATTGCTGTCCACCGACTCTCTATCTAATTTGGCCGGAGTAAATTTGTTGTGTGGAATGGGCAAGAAATGTGCAGAGCTTTATGTTTACAGATTTACTGAAGAAGTAAGAATATGAAAAAAAAATTATATATATATAGTCAGACTACAGTATAATAAATATAGTCTGTATGACTCCACATTTCTTGCCCATTCTTCACAACAAATGTGCTAATATTTGGTAATCATTTATTAATAATTAATAAAGGAATATTAAAAGAAGACCTTTCCAGAGACTTTCACTGCTCAAGTGTAAATGAGACAATTGTCTTTCATTCTGCCCCCCATATATATACACAGTATATATATATGTTATATATGTTTTTATGAAAAAAAGTGTTTAATTTATTTTCTTATTTAAGATATTAAAAATGTTACATATAAAAAAAAATTAATTCTAATTTGAGTTTGGGGAAGCTACTTTGAAACTGAAACACTAGACAATCTACAATGATTGAATCTTGATTTATATGAAGAGCAGCATTCATTAGATACACTAATAAGCATTTTTCTTTTTTTATGTTTTTGCTAAACTTTTCACATTTTAAAATGTCTTCATTTTTATATTTCACTAGATGTCAAGCCAGTATAATTATTTGTGACAAACAGCGCACGGAAGATAATGGCTGCGTCTGAAATCTCATACACTTTGAGTTACTTTTGGATAAGTAATTACTTCATAATTACTTCATAAGGCACATATTAATTCCTTATTCTGCATGACCATATTTTAGATCCCTTAACCCGACCCCAAACTTAACAACTACCTTACTAACTATTAATTAGCAGCAAATTAGGCTACCCAATTAGGAGTTTATTGAGGGACGTTAATAGTGAATATGTGTTCCCTAGTCTAAAGTGTTACTATTAGTTCCATATAGTATATTCTGAGCTTGTTGAGGAAAATTGTGGAAATGTTTTCTCTGTGGAGTATGCAATGCTGTACATTAGAATTGATCTAAAAGATGGTTATCTCAGGGAAAATGCATAATTAATTTGCCTACCAATTGCAACAAGATGAATGCACCTATATGCTTTCTTAAAATACTGCCTCCGTAGACAGCACAATAGGTTTTGTAACAGCTTGAAACGGCTAAATGCCCTCTTAGTGTTCAGATTTGTAAATAGCTGCTCCAGAGTGAACACTTGCATGATCTTTTCCATTACATACTCTGATGGTCGAGCTATAAACTTTTTTGGTAGCGCAAAATTACATAACAGAAGACCTTTGCATAATACACGACTGCGAAAGGAAACAGTGTAACGCATCTGGCTCTATCATGAATAGATTACAGTATCTGTCACGGAAAGTCAAATTAAAGACATGCAGGCTGAAAAATCACTGTCGCTCACAGAAAACATGTCTGTGAGACACATTCTTCATGCTTTGTGTGGGAGACATACTGAGCCACGAAAAAAATAAATAAATAAACACGGCCTCATCTTCCCAGCACAGGCGGCTGCTGAAGCGTGAGAGGCTGTGGGGTCACTATGGCAACAGTGCTGGCAATCCATGTTTTGTTGCCCTGTTTCACAGTTATCATTCAAAGAGTATGTCAGCATGTGTTATCAGAGGATCCTAGAGGACAGTCACAAACACACACTGATTCTCCAGAAATGTGTGTGTTAAATGTGCATGAAGCAGAGGTGAGCTCAGATGATGAGTCCTTTATGGTTCAATGGCTGATGTTATGTAGTACAAACCCAATTCCAAAAAAGTTGGGACACTGTACAAATTGTGAGTAAAAAAGGAATGGAATAATTTACAAATCTCATAAACTTATATTTTATTCACAATAGAATATAGATAACATATCAAATGTTGAAAGTGAGACATTTTGAAATGTCATGCCAAATATTGGCTCATTTTGGATTTCATGAGAGCTACACATTCCAAAAATTTTCTCAGTTTAAACATTTGATATGTCATCTATGTTGTATTCTGAATAAAATATTGAAATTTGAAACTTCCACATCATTGCATTCTGTTTTTATTCACAATTTGTACAGTGTCCCAACTTTTTTGGAATCGGGTTTGTATTTATATAATATTTAGTAACATAAAATGGACTAAACTGATGCAAATAGTATGTAGATTTGTTTTGTGGTTGTTTTTATAGTCAGCATTTAGGACAGAAGAACTGTGTGGATGAACGGCTTTAGTGAAGCATAATTTGACTTCTAATTGGTAAACCTGTCAGTTGCTAAGGAAACTCGGGTGTTGCTAGGTAGCTAGTTAAATTACTTCATAATTGGTTGAAGTTAAAAAAACAACAACTGGCCATCAGATTTTGTTTTTGGTTCAAGGGATTTAAAAAAAATGTTTTGCTATTATGTCTTTACATTGTATAAAAAAAATATTTTTATGATTTTTGTAAAAAAACAAAAACAAAGATTATTGGAGTATGTTTTACGATAAAATACTATTTCAGTCTTTCTATTTAATTATTGTATCTATCTAATTATTTGTGATTTTATATATATATATATATATAATCTAATATTTCTATTTTAGTTTATTTTATTTCAACTTTATTTTAGTTAATGAAAGCATAATAGTTTTAGTTAACCATGACATCATGGGTCTGAGGGAGACGAGGGTGGCTTCACATATACACATACATTGGTTTAAGAAAAGTTTATACTGTATCTTTTATGGAGATTTGTGAGACATTCTCTGTAAAACTGATTTACAAATAGATTTGAAAAGAAAATACTTCTCTTTAGATTTCTGCATCTCATTTTCTTCTAACATTAGTGGGGAAAAAAGTCTTGTCTCAACTTCTGTGATCAGTACAAAATAATATTGTAATAATTTACTTTGGATTCAGTACTGGGACAATATAGCATTCTTTTTTAATTCTGGAACTATTGTCTTTATAATATCATGCTTAATATTTTTTTTTCACTCAGTATACAGTAAATTGGTCTTTAATAAAAATGAGATAAGGATTTGTTAAGAGATCTTTGACCTGTCGACTTGATTTTCTTATACACTTTTTGAAGTCTTTTTCCCTCAATATGTGTTTTTCAGAGGCTTATTAGTGTCCATGAAATCCCTGACTTTGATCTGATCGGTAAGCTTGACACAGACTCTCCTAATGATTGCTGATTGAGTTATGAATCAGATCTGATTATGACACAGCACGTGCTGATGGGAGTGACTCACCCTTTTACTGCCTTTAAAAAATACCTCTTGAATTGAATCAGGGATCCATGAAGCCACTAGACATAATGAATTAAATTCTTCCTTCATTCTCTGCTGGCACTGTTGCTAAAACACGTGTCTCCCAGAGCCAATTACAGCCACATACATGTGCTCTCTTCAAAGCTGAAGCCTGTTCTTGTCCTAATGATGATGAGCCGAGGGTCTTACAGCTTTCTCTAGGAATAAATGACTTTTGACTTACTATCCGTAATTCTCAGATCCGTAATTTCTCAGAAGTCTCACTTGTGTGAAATTATGTGTAAATACTATTTTTTTAAATGTTTTTAAATGTTTCCATTTGTAGTTATTCATGCTATGAAATGTTTCTGTGCAAAACAACAGAATTATATACAGCAAACCTAAAATAAAATAATCTTTAATGTTAGAATTTTTGATAATCAGTTCCAAATTCTTTAACAGGTTGTTGTCTTGTGGATCAAAGCAAACAGGGTTACGATGTCAGATTTCAATCAAGCACACAGAGAATGCATTAGTGTGAATCAATTTAACCTTCTGTTTGATCAAATGCAATTAAAAACTCTTCTGCTGATGAATTACTCAACCTCTGACATCTATAATGATGTTTAGCTTGGATTATCAGAGAATTTGTGTTTTGAATTCATATTTTTACCCTTACAAAAAGCACTGTGATGGTATCATATCATAATACCATGGTATTTTGATATATACCATGATAATAGTTGACTACCATATTCAAACACCATGATAGTTATATGGTACTATAAAGTATTCCAAACAATATCATCATGTTTCCATGATGATAGTGTAAAAAAGGCATGTATTTTCCAGTATACATTTTATAGGGATAACATACTACTTTAGATTAAAGGAATTGTTCCCCCAAAAATGAAAATGTGCTTGAATTTAACACCCTCAGGCTATCCAAGATGTAGATTAATTTGTTTCTTTGTCAGATTTGGAGAAATGTAGCATTGCATCACTTGCTCACCAATGAATCCTCTGCAGTGAATGGGTGCCGTCAGAATGAGAGTCCAAACAGCCGATAAAAACATCACAACAATCCACATGACTCCAGTCCATCAATTAACGTCTTGTGAAGTGAAAAGCTGTGTGTTTGTAGAAACAAATCCATCTATATGTTTTTAACTTTAAACCGTTACTTCTGGCTCTATCCATAATATTGCTTTCTCCAGTGAAAATGTTGTCTCATCTGAATCAAGAGAGAAATATGCACAGGAAAAAGCACTGTTTACAAGCAAAAACAGTCCAAAACAGTTCTAAACAAATATGTCAGTACTGTGGATTACTTGTGGATTATTGTGATATTTTTATCAGCTGTTTGGACACTCATTCTGACGGCACCCATTCACTGCAGAGGATTGGTAAGCAAGTAATGCAATGCTAAATTTCTCCAAATCTGTTCTGATGAAGAAATAAAGTCATCTACATATTGGATGGCCTGAGGGGAAGTACATTTTCAACCAACTTTCATTCTTGATTGAACTATTCCTTTAGGAATAATAAAAGTTTTAAATGAGCTGTTACATACTTTAATACATTTGACTGCAGAAAATTTAATTGACTAACCTTTTAAGTCAGTCTGTAGTAGATTAGATGACTCACAGTATATTTTTCAAGATTTTAATCGACCAAAAAATGTATAAACCCTTAATTTATACTGCAAACTTAATTTGTATACTTGCATCATATGCACATATTAGATCTGTCAGGACCACTATCGTCAAAATGATAGATACTTAGCATAAAGTTTGGTTTGGCGGTATGGTTCTGTTCTGGGCAAAAAACTCCCTGCCCATCCATGCAGCCTGTCATGAATGAGGAGGGAGAGCAGCAATAATAACCCCCCTAGGGTTAACAGAACAAGGCAGATATCATTAATGAACTTAATGATATTTAAGTGTAACACTTTATTCAAGATAAAGGAGTCTGATTAGCAAGGAATATCAGAAAGCCAAGACTGTGGCGAAAGGAGGAGCTGGGGATGGAGGAGGGTAATTTGCTCCTGAGCAAGCTGAAATGCTGCTGAATAAGACTGAATAGAGCTTATATAGGAATGCCGCGATACGTGTCGTATTCCTATAGGTAGATGTGATCAGCTGAGAATCAGCTGATGCAAGCTTGACTCACGTGACCTGCCAGAACTAACGCTAACACTTAATTTATTCAACTTTAGTGTGTAAATCATCCCATAGTGTTTTTGCTACAGACATGAATGATGATTGGTGTGCCATTACTTTTCAAAGAAATGTAAAATCTCAGTTACACTGAGACACATCTATAGCACAAAAATACCATCACCTCAGAAAATGTAAAAAAAAATCTAGGTGGGGATTAAAATTCAAAACACTAATCAATGTGTTTCAAGAAACCAATGAAATGTGATGCTACTTTTAAGATGCAAATCAGTCCACATTCCGTTTTATTGCCATAGAGCAATGACACATGAAATCTAATAGTGTACAGTATTATAGTGTGATCGGCTTGGCTCATCTCAAACCAGAGTTTAATCTGTTTCTAATGTATGCTGAAGATACCAACACTGAGATGGTCTTTCCTATTATTTTCAGCCAAACAGTTTTACCATGTCAAGATGCTGTAATAGGCACACAGTCTCTTATGGCTTGGTGTCATGTTTGAGCATAGTTAGATCAAAAAGGCTCATTTGCAAATATCTGACATTACTATTGGATCATTGACATTTCTACCTTTTAAAAGAAGCATAGAGGTGAGCAAACAATCAGTAGAGTAGGCGGAGAGCATTTAACTGCGCAGCCCTCTCAGAAGCAAATGGGAAAATGATGATTTTGATCACAATAGCACTCTAGTCATTGTGCGATGACCTGTGCTGCTGTTGGAAATGCATCAAGGAGAATTAATGATAAGACAGGAGCATCGTTCTCAAGCCTCCTACAGATCACTGCCAACACAAGCGGTGCTCTAACTAGGACAACTTCCCTTCTCAGCACACATTTCCATAGCAACCATTGTGGAACTTTCAGATAAACATGGTCCCAAAGCGAAATCAGTCTTTTACTGTAATTAGTGGCATGATGCCTTGCAACGAGGCAGAATTTAACCTTTACTTCAGTTTTTGATTGTGAACGATATAAGTAAATAGCAAGTCTCTAAGGAGCAAAAATGTACATGTAACTCGATGATTTATTTGATTTTGAAGTAAAAGAAATAAAAGGTAGCCATTTGGTTGTATTGACACTAAAATTGGCTACATGAAACATGAATCCATAAATATCTGTGATCTGTCCAATAATGTTAGTAATTCGACTGTTGTTGTTTTTTATAGACAATAGTCATGTGAGCTTCATATATAAATTACAATATTAAAAATATATATTATGACATATCAAGACTATAGAAAGGCACTTTGCTGTTTTCTTTCCATTTTGAACCCCAAACAACAGGCCAAATCCCTGATTCTTATGGAAAAGAATACTATACTATAAATTCAAACAGGTGCTTTTACATTTTTTGTGAATTATCACTTTAAAGATGCATTCTGTTGTCATTTATTGAATATTAACATGCAGTTAGCAAAACACAACAGCAAAAGATTTCATCTGAACCACATGGCTTTGGAGAGCAGTATCTTTCAGAGCTGACGCTCACGAGACGGCTGCCAGTTTAAGTGGGGAATAATAAAACACATGGCTTTGATGCAAAGCTGGATTATTTGCATGGAGAAAAGGGCTTTTGCTCACATCGCTGCTCCAAGAAAACACTGAGCGCATCTGTTGCCATGGCAGCCAACTGTACCGTTAGCACTTCTATGTGTACAGGGTGGACAAAATAATGAAGGAAGAGAAGTGCAGCTCCCCATCATCTTCTGGAGCTCTAATGAGATGCCAACACACAATAACACTTTTGTTTTCTTGTTTTTGTCTCACAATATGTTCATTTTCTGTAGTCCTTCAGCAGGCCTGGGAGATGCACTGCATTGCTATAGTTGTTTAATTGTGAAGGTGAATTAGTGATTAATCAGGATATTAGAATTTTTTTTTGTATCCATAGACAGATTACTGGGGGGGGGGGATTGAGCGGGGGCTGGCAGGGTCCCGGACCTCCCATAAGCATTAAGGGACTCCCCATAAAGCCCAAAAATGTGAACTTAAAGTCGTCAATTAACATTTACTGTGGCTTGCTTATTTTTTCCATTAAAATTCATTCTTTTATAGAAATTGTACAGTAATATGCACAACAACAGAGTATTTATAGACCTAAGCAAATTAGTCCCTTTCACACATTTACTGGTAAATTATCGGTTGCCTACCATTAAGAGATCATGTGTGAGCAGGAGATTTTCAAAAATACTGGTAAATTCGTTCTGGCAATTTACCGGTATCAGAAGTTGTATCATTACCAGTAAATTACCGGTAATCTGCTGATTGAACATTACCGGTATGAGCAAGTATGAGTTCAGAGCGTGCTGACGTGAGACATCTACTCAGGGTCAATCAGAGCCATTGAGAAACGGAATTTAACCCAATAAAAAAAATTGAAATACCGTTTAAAAAGAAACACAAGGCAATCAACTGCATTCAGGGAAACTCTTTCTTGTATTCTTTTAATGGGCAGTCTTCACTGAAACTCATTCAACTTCCTACAGGGAAAGATTGCAGAAAGACTAAAAACTTGAAAATATGACAACTAGCATCTGGTTATGATCGCTATTAAGATGTTTCTCACGTTATCTAACAGCAAATATAGCATAACTGCCTATTATCTAAAAGTAAACATTAACTATAACGTTTCATAAAATACAACTACTGGCCAGATTTCCGAGAGGTAAACTAATGCATTAAAATGCCAAAAACAGCTGTAATTTCCTCAACTTTCTGGCGAGTGTGCTTGAGAAGCACTGAAATGAATGGACTTCAATACTGGAACTATTGGCTGCTTCATGACACGCTTTACTTCCGCATTCCTCGGTTCCTATGGAAGCCTATGGGAGTGTCGCAACTCTGTTTCTCAACGGCTCTGGGGTCAATCATAACATTCAGATGACGCATTTACTTGTGTAGTTCAGTTTGAAGTCTTCAATACGATGTCTCTGGGCCAAAAGCAGCTGCATGAATGTGAACGTTTGGCACAAGAATTAAAACATCAGCAAAAGCACTGACTGCGTATACCCATCTACAAATGATGTCACAGAATTTACCGGTATTTTGAAATGGATGTGTCAATGGTGCTTTACCGGTAAAAAGACGTCATTGTCAAAACGTAAAAAAAAGTCGTTGCTTGTGTGAACAGAGCATTTTTGTATTTACCGGTAAATTAGTTCCGGTCATTTTACTGCAATTTACTGGTATTACTGTGAAAGGGGCTAATGTCTCTCTGATTTTCTCTGACTTATTTGTTCCTCATGGTGCTGTTCAGTTAAAACCAAAATGTGTTTAAAAGTAAATAATTTCAGCAGCATAATGTGGTGTAAGTGTTATAAAGCATGTTCAGAGAAGGAACATCACATTCTTGTTCCTCATGCACTCGGCAGTTTAAAATAAAAATGAAAGTAAAAAAACGTAACTGTTTGTAAAGTTGTTCTAGTTCTTTCTAAATACGTTCAGCTCACTTCTGACTGTAGAGAAAGTTCAGTACTGTGGGAGAGAGAGCAGATACCGCACAGCCTTTCCAAGCAACACAAAGACACTGAGTACTTCACTTTCTTCTTTGCTATTTCCCCTGCAGCCTCATGTTTTCTATATAAACTGATCATTTAAGCTACTCTGCTTCATTTCCTTTGAGAAAATAGGGTGGAAATGTTGTAATTGAGTAAGTAAACCCAGATCTCATGTTGTCCAAATGGTGCCATTGAAGCTTTTAAGTATAAAGAGAGAATGAACTGCTGTGACATTTCTCTCACCTGATTACCTGCTCGTCCAGGGGGTCCTAATGATCTGGTAGAGAAGAACTACTCTTTCATTTCACATGACCAGGTGCTTTCAGCAGAATCTGGACTTAGTGGTTCAGCAAGTTCAGTTGTTAGTAAATAATCCGCTATTAAAGTTTGTAGGTTTAATTGGCTTTTCATAGTGGTGAGGATATAAATCTGAATGTCGCGTCTGAAGATGTTTCTATAGGAAGGATTTACAAGTCTGTAAGGAAAGCTTTTCCAGAGATTAAAAGTGGAAATGTAAAACTTTTCATTTAATGACACTACCGTTTAAAAGTTTGGAGAAGATTTCTTTTATGGTCACCAAGGCTGCATTTATTTGATCACAAATACAGTAAATATTGTGAAAAATTATTATAGTTTAAAATAGCTCTATTCTGTATCAGCATCATTACTCCAGGCTTCAGTGTCACACGATCCTTCAGAAATCATTCTAATATGCTGATTTGCTGCTCAAGAAACATTTCTTATTATCAGTGTTAAAGAGTTGAGCTGCTTAGTATTATTGTGTAAACCTTGATACATTTTTCTTTAGGTTTGATGAATTCTAGGGAACATCATTTACTTTAAATTGTACATAGCATAGTGTAACATAGTTTTAATCTCAAGGTTATATTTAGAAACTTGGTATTTTAACATCTATTTCAGTGTAATGCCTGGCTTTATATACTTTTAGTGCAAAAGCATTCATTGTAAACACAATTTTTTGCTCATCATTTACACCGATTTATTTATTGACTTGTATTGAAAGTAGAATATACCTTTTAAGAGCAAGACAAGCAGACTGAAGCACATGCTTCTGGTTAAACAGCTGAAATGCATTCCTCATTATTTACCCGACAACTCAGACTGTTACATCCGAACAGGCCTGTTTAATTGGAAAACATTTGTTTCAGAAATACGCCACGTTACAATTGATAAAACAAGAAAATCAAGGCCGAAGTGCCATCTTCAACAAATGGATGCAATTTCACATAGCGTACAGTGAGGGTGGTGGAGTTCTGTTATATAATCAGATTTTATTGGTCATATATTTCATTGCAAATATAGCCCTGTTTAACAGTATATAGAAGTGCAACAAATACAATATTCAAGAGTCTGAGGTTTGTCATTCAGAGCAACATTACTGTAAATATATTAGTAGTTCACTGTCACAGAAGGAGGCGTTTGTGCCCGTCTCATGCAAAAAAGCAGTTAAAAAAGCCCTGAAACATATATGAGAGGCAGGCCTGGAAAACTTCACATTACTCGGGTGAACGGAAACACAAGTCGACTGGCATATTTTGCTAAATTTGGGCACAGAAGTGATCAAAATCCATTTGTGACAACCATGTTTGAAAGTGCTACAGCTACAACTCAAATAAGCATTTTTTTTCCTTTTCAGAAATAGCTCTTTGATATGAAAATAAGCTTTTGAACTCTAAGCAGGCTAAGCAGGCAGTTTGCAGCCACATCAAAAATGTACAATATGCAACATGAAAAAATTGATTTAAAAAAAGTAGCCTTTCCTTTCTCATCCTATAAAAAACACCTGCTCACTGTCAACTCGGCAAAAGAACAAAAACGTATCCAAGAGATAATAATTAGGATATTTAAAGTGAAAAACACTTTCATTGTGCACAAAAAGATATGGAGAAACCAAGTGCTTAGTCTCACAGCAAATTACACTATGAAAGTTGTCGGATTTGTGCTTGTGATATCAATGCATTCCTCTCACAATATAAACTGAATCTGGACCACTACAGACCAACTCCACATGTATTAAACAACACAGGACTTGTTTGTCCAATGTAGGATGTCACTTTATAAGAAGGGATATGAAACATGCCCTTAAAGAGAGAAAGCAGACCCCCACTTCCTCCATTTGGATGCCCGCAGCAGGACGTTATCCTCGCCTGCTGCCGCACCATGTAATTCAACCCATACTAAGAGGGACTGCAAAGTGCTTTCGACGCAGAATGCACATAACCCACGATTTCCTGCCGCTTTAACAACGTCCTTGTGCGTTACACTCCCGCCGATGACTTCTCTGCCGCGTTGTTCAGGACTTCATCAATTCTGTCATCTTCTATGACAACTGAAAGAGAAATCACAAGAGACGCCCATGAAGAAATGACAAGACTTTAGGACAGACTTTGCAAACTGCAAAAAATATACAAAAGAAATGAATAATGAGTGAAACTGACTAATGTAAATAAAATGACATGCTATAATTCATTTATTTTAAATACAAATGTTCTAATTATAGGAAGATTATTAAGTATGTTGTTTGGTATGACCTGATAATACTTGATGGACTAATATTAAATATAATATTTCTACTATAATTTTTTTTTTAAAACTTCAAAAAGTTACAAGGTGATTAAAAAGGTGAAGAACCCATTGGTTACATTATTTATTTATTGTTTGTTTGTTATCTGTGGAATAAAATAAGATAAAAGTAAAATAAAATGTAAAAAAGGAAATAAAATAAGAAATAAAAAGAAATATCTAAAAAAAAATCTTTATGCAGTTTTTTCATACAATAAAATTCCATGTTGTTCATGACTGTAAAGCTCCAAAAAACACAACAAACCAGCTTAGACTGCAGTGTTTTTTTTGGCAGCAGTGAAATTTCACTGATAATGTTCCTGAAGCTAGTTTATATATATACAATAACATTATCAGTGAATAATGACTTATATTGAGTGCCGTTTTTAGGCATAGGTAAACTAGGTGGTCACCTAGGGCGCCATCAGCTGGAGAGGGGGCCAATGAGCGCATTTCTGGCACTACATTTCAGCAGTAGTGTGCAAAGGCCTCCCTGAAATATGATTGCCGCCCCCACTGATTCCCCCAACACTATTGGGCTAGAGTTCTGCCAATCTGACGATTCCTATGCCATTGGATCAGAGTAGGCTACTGTAAATGAGTGTCTGACTGTTGCATGTAAAGCTTGTGTTTACATGCAACAACAACACCATTAGATCAAAGAGCTCGGTCAATGCTTTAGCAAGGTAACGCTTTTTTAAACCACACAATAAAACTAAATTCAAAGGCCAGTTTAAAAAACAGCTACAGTAAAAAGTGCACAAATCTGTATTTTGTTAGGGGAGAAATCACGCTGTGAAATGAACAGATAGCGTAATATTGCTCAGTGTGTAGCCTATATGTGTATAGAGGCAAAATATAAACGCACACTCTCTTCAGCATTTTATGACGTTAATTTATATTTTATGATGTTTTTATTATATTTTATGATGTTTATGATTTATATTTTGCCTCTACAATGCACACCGAGCAATATTACGGTATCTATTCATTGCGCAACGCACTGTTAAATGATCAGTGTGTTTTGTAATTGTCCCATATAAAACTTTCACACACAGAGGGCAGAGCGTCGTACAATGACCGCACTGAATCGGTATTTAGTCTTATTATTTTCATGTGACTGATCAAGCTTTTATAGCCTATGTAGTTTGCGAAAAAAGGGTTTATAGGTTTGACTGTAATGATAATGCAAAAACTGACACTTGAAATCAACATTTAAAATAAAATCTAAACAAAAATAGACAAAGACAAAAAGTAGTCTTTGATATTTAAATATGCATCCAAATGCAAAACATAATAATTATGTAGTTATGTCTGAGAACAATTTCTTAGCAACTAGGGATTGCACAAACATAGGCTATATATTTTATATAGGGCTATACAGGCATGTAGCTCCACGATGGTTTTAATTTGAATCCTAATTAACAAATATATACAAATATAATTTGGAAATGTATCATACATATTGATACATTTCCAAATTATATTTGTATATATTTGTTAATAAGGATTAAAATTAATACCAACAATACCACGTTGCTTTTTAAGATTTGACTGTTTACATTCAGTTTTATGTTATTTTGTACGTAAAATGATCTTGTATATGAGGAGGAGGAGTGGGGGTGGTGGTATCGAAGTGTATTTTTTGTTCTTTTTAGACAATTCTTCAATAATAATCCTTTTGTGTTATAGAGAATGCTGACACAGCACCTAAAATGTACAGTTTATGTATATATGGCTCTGTATGTCTATACTTCTACATGTTAAAATTAAAAAAATATATATATTAGTCAATTATCCATCTTTTAACTAGACAATAAAACAATTTGCCATTAGATGAAAACTCATTAACTCACAAGCAGGCAAGTAAATGCAAACGCATCACACTGACATCATCACGTGATGCTATAAATTTGCATATTTAAGGCACGGTAATAGTGGAAACGAAGCATTAGTGCGACTGATTAAATACGTTTAAAAAAAAAAATTTTTTTTTAGTTTGTTGAATATCACAACGTTAATATTTCTTTTGAGGCTAGAAAACGCACTTAGTTTTCTTTCACCTACAGCAACGTAAATACGTAGTTTATCCTTTTGTGTTATAGAGAATGCTGACACAGCACCTAAAATGTACAGTTTATGTATATATGGCTCTGTATGTCTATACTTCTACATGTTAAAATTAAAAAAATATATATATTAGTCAATTATCCATCTTTTAACTAGACAATAAAACAATTTGCCATTAGATGAAAACTCATTAACTCACAAGCAGGCAAGTAAATGCAAACGCATCACACTGACATCATCACGTGATGCTATAAATTTGCATATTTAAGGCACGGTAATAGTGGAAACGAAGCATTAGTGCGACTGATTAAATACGTTTAAAAAAATTTTTTTTTTAGTTTGTTGAATATCACAACGTTAATATTTCTTTTGAGGCTAGAAAACGCACTTAGTTTTCTTTCACCTGCAGCAACGTAAATACGTAGTTTTCTCACCTCTCTTACTGCGTCCGATCTGTCCGAGTTTCGGAGCTCGTTTGTTCTGCGCAGCACTGAAGAAGTTACTGCTGTTGTTCTGCAGGCGGCAGGTGAGGGATAGCTGCTCTTCATCTCCATCATCACCATAATGAGAGATGCTCTCATCGTAAGGCAGCACTTCTGACATGATCCCGTTCGCAATAATCGATCACGAGATACGGGAAGAATCGATCACTAACGAGCCGCGGGCTCTGCAACCGAACGGCGAGCGAGAATCTCAGCTGTCACGATCAGATGCAGCTGTGTTTTACCTTCATACTAAGGGAGCCACTTTCACTTTTCCCATCGATGAGCAGGAGTCATTCGGAAAAACTGATGTAGATGCAAAAACACACACGCGGACCCTCAGAGAGCATTGAGACGACACTCTGACTCGGTGCAGCAAGCAGAAGCTCCATCCCCCTCCCTCCACCTCACACCGCTGCCTGCAGCTCTTGGGTGCTGTGGTTTAGTGGTTAAAGACGTCCAAAAGGATGGGGGTTTGAATCCCACTAGGGTTGATTCGTGACTTACCATCATTGCCAACCAAAAGCTTGTCACAATTGTGTCTTTGCACGTGGGTGCTGTGGCTTAGTAGTGAAAGATATTTGAATACGTTTAGGGTCGATTCATGCTGTATAAGCATTTTCCTTGAGCAAGAACTTAAAACATGCATATGGGTGACATGGCTTAGATTGTGGGTTCGAATCCCATGAGGAGAAAGGAATAGTTCACCCAAAAAAGAAAATTTGCTCGCCTTCAGGCCATCCAAGATGAGACGAGTTCGTTTCTTCATCAGAACAGAAAATAAATTTAAACTTACATCACTTGCTCACCAATGGATCCTCTGCAGTGAATGGGTGCCGTCAGAATGAGAGTCCAAACAGCTGATAAAAACATCACATTAATCCACAAGTAATCCACAGCACTCCAGTCTCCATCAGTTAATGTCGTTTGATGTTGTGTTTCTGTAAAACTGTGTGTCTGTAAGAAACAAAATGGACTCTCATTCTGACGGCACCCATTCACTGCAGAGGATTCATTGGTAAGCAAGTGATGTAATGCTACATTTCTCCAAATCTGCTCTGAAGAAGAAACAAACTCATCTACATCTTGGATGGCCTGAGGGCGAGTAGATTTTCAGAAATGTTTTGGTAATATTCCTTGAAATTAATAAAAGAATCACCATTGTGCCTTTGAAGAAAACTCATAAGGGAGACTGGCACTGTTCTGTGAAATATGTTTTTTTGGGGGGGGGGGGGATAGCTACTGCGTTCACCATAACTTTACCATAAAATACAGCGATGATGTGTTTTTACAGAATTACAGGAATTAATATAATAATTGAGCTTAATAATATTATGATAATGACAATGTGAGTGACAGTTTTAACATTGTTTTTATTAAAATTAATAACAGTTTTATAATGTGTAGTAAAGCTACAATGCAAAAGAAAATATAAAATATGACGCTAGATTTCTTCTGCAATGCTTTTAAGAACATCACCTACCATTATATAATGTTAATGTTAATTCAAAGTCATATTTATATTCATATTAATATTCTTGAAGACTTATGATTTATACAGTAGATACTTGAATGATGTAAGTCTATAAAATATTACAATGTAGACATAAATCATTTGTGTCTTATTAGAGATTTATGTGATTTTATCAAGCTAGAGAGGCCTTGAAGACTTCTGGTGGTTTTAATGGTTTAAAAGCATTATGTCGATGGTTATCTCAGTACTAACCAACCCATAGTGATCCTCTTAAGATTGAACTGTGATGGTACAGCTAGACAGGTATTTAGCTCCATCTATTGGTCAGATACAGTAGTACTCTCTTGTTACATGTGCATTTAATGCAAACTAGAGAAATGTGCATGCTCTTTAATCATTTACATGTTTTATAATATTGTTTGTAAAATATGCATATCTAATATCAAACCAATAGTTTTTTAATTGCAATTTAGAAAGTCCCATTTAATAAAGATTAAAGCACAGAAAATAACATCCCCCTCAGCACTTCTTAACCAGCAGCTTCTAATTAATATGTTTAGAAATGAGTCTGGTTTGAACTCTGAGAGACTGTGTTATTCTGAACTGCTCCTGTATATGCCTGAACTACCTAACTCTTCTCCTCGGTCTCCTGTGCAGCACGTAGAGGAAGATGGCGCAGACGGTCAGACCGAACATCACCTTCAAGAGCCTGCAAGAACCACAGGCCACTCTCCTGCTTCTTCAGGATGGAGTAAAGAGTGAGGAAGTACCGTATGTCCGGAGGTGGAACACAAACCAGGTTGCTGTCTTGCACCATCTTGCCTACACCAGTCAAGCTGGCAAAATACAGCATTTTGAAAAAGTTATTTTCCAGATGTTCAAGCCATAGAAACAAGCAGAGCAAAAAGAAGCAATTGCTGACAAGGTTAATGTTTGCACAATGATAAAGTCAAACATTCCCCTTGTTGTTTTCTATACAGTTCACATAACCAAGAAAAGACATTTTTAAAACATTTCGAACAAAAAAAGACAGTAGTGCATATTAATTCTTCCGTACAGAATTTTTTTATTTGAGCTGTAATTAATTAATTAATCATTTAAAACATTTCATAAACTGGATGCTTTGAATGTTCTGAGAACAAAAAAAAGAACCCAAACTTTTAAACAGTAATGTTCCTACTAGTATATTCATTATGCACTTTAAAGGGGTCATAGGATGCCCATTTTCCACAAGTTGATATGATTCTTTAGGGTCTTAATGAAAAGTCTGTAACATAGTTTGGTTAACATTTTTCAGTGGTAGTGTAAAAACCATAGACTGTATAAAAACATGGACTAGTGTCCGTGACGTCACCCGTAGATATCCGAAGAGCGTTTTTGAAGCTCAAAAGTGGGCGGAGGCGGCCATCGCCATCTTGGCAGCGCGTCACTCCCGGATAATTGAAAATGGGCAAAGAGGCGGGAGCTGGTTGCTGAAGCCACGCCCACCTAGCTCAACGGTGGTGACAGCAGCGGCAATCCACCTGTCACTCAAGTGGCCACACCCTTAATTATGCAGAACTTTAAGGCTTAATATAATTTAAACGGATGAGTTATAAAAAAAATTCACCCCCTCACAGTTGTCATGAAGGGCAAAATTAGCTATATAGACCAACATCATTTTTTGTACCAGGCTGTAAACTTGTTGTTTTCTGCTGTTAAGTTGGGCATTTTAACAGGGGGAGTCTACAGGATTGACTCCCTTTTGCAGCCAGCCTCTAGCGGCCAGTTGATGAATTACAGTTTAAGTCACTTCCGTGTTGGCTTCACCAGAGAGAGCGGGAGGTTGCCGCTTAGTAAAAACACCCTTTTTACCCTGTCAAAACAGCTCTTTTTTCAGATCAAGCCGTTTTTGTAACATTTTAATTTAGTGTGTGCCAAAGAGTGATACTGTATGCAAATATTTCACGATAATTTGCATCACGCTTGATACGAACAGTTTTAATGTGACAACTTCTCTACTGAAATTTGTTTCCTTTTGTTCTGTCTATCTTGGTGTGGATTTCATAGCTTTTTATCTGGATGATACAGTATTGCACTTCCCTGTACAGATGAGGTAACCTGTATAAGTCTTTAGCTACTCATGTATGCCATTTATAACATAAATATGCTTTACATTTGGTGTTAAAGGGGTCATAGGATGCCAATTTTCCACAAGTTGATATTATTCTTTAGGGTCTTAATGAAAAGTCTGTAACATAGTTTGGTTAAAATTTCTCAATGGTAGTGTAAAAAGCACCTTTTTTACCCTGTCAAAAACAGCTCTTTTCAGATCAAGCCGTTTTTGTAGCATTTTCCTTTAAATGTTAATGAGCTCTGCTGACCCCGCCCCTCTCTTCGAGCTGCACTCAGAGAGACTGTTTACTTCAGCCGCATTCATCGTGAAACTTGCTAATTAGCACATTATTAGGAAAGGCGATTTGCAAAGATTCATTACAAAACATTATACTCACTTCTTCTGTAGATGAGGCTGGATCACGAATGATTCACGCGAACATAAACGCATTTATGTAGATCGGGGGCGCATTCCCTTCAGAAACAAATGTAATCCACTGTGAGTTCAGCGGCTCAGATGTCGGGAGTAAATGACTACTGCTGTTCATTATTACATCCAACAACAGAACACCTCATTCGCTTAGGAGTAATTCTTGTCTACATCTGCTCCGGCGGTGAAACAATAGCGGACTGATGACAGTCACTCAGGGCGGGTCTGAGGTAAGACACCAGTCCAGTCTGTGCTGAAACGCTACTGTCAATCAAACTATCGTGGGAGGGGCCTGTCTGTGTGACGTCACACAGACAGGCATCTGAGATCGGCTCGATTTGAGAAAGGGGAAAACATTTAACCAGATTAAAAAAAAACACTGGGTGGATTTTTATCATTATAGGGTGGTTGTGTACACACACTGCCAACACGCATTTCAGTTCAAACTACTTTTAAAAGTGCATGTAGCATCCTATGACCCCTTTAAATGCAGCTGGGAAAAGTCAGTACATTCAGTCAGTAACTGAAGATTAACTTGGTTAACTGAATCCATACCCCTCCAATTACAACTCATAATATTAATAAATATATGTAATATTAATCATTTAACTCATCATTTTAATATCAATGTGCAAATACAAATGTAGATCATTTACCAGTTGTCTGTTGTGCGATTCAGCACCCTCTTCTCTTTCAGGACCCTTTTGCAGTTGTCGACAGAAAGGCTGTTCAGGGTTCAGGGTTCACTTGACTGTCTGCACAACACATGGACACTGTACAAGTACAAATTTCAAGGAAATGTGCAGTTGTTGTGACGGCATCAGGTGAGGGATATCTGCTCCTTTTGTCATCTAAAATGACTGATGTTTTCTTCATAAGGCCTCGAGCATGTTCTCTCTCCATCCACAATAAGCAATAGCTATATACTGTGTAATAATAAACAACAAGAGGGTGTAATCTAAAAGCAGAATGAACAGAATGTCATCTGAGTTTAGAGTCTGGAAATATAGAGAAAAACTGATTTACAAATGGATGCAAATGACAGCTATATCAGGCTCCACTGAGATAACTATCACCTCCACCCCTTCCACTTTATTATTTTCCAAGTGTAGCTCAGTGATTAAAGATATGGATATATATCTGAAAGAAACGTAGGTTTGAACTCCAAATAATAAGCAATATCACTCTGTTTATCTTACTGTGATCTCATCAAATTACACGGACTGATCCACTATAGAAAATATTTTCAAGCCATTATAATGTTTGTAAATTAAGCACGACTTATATCAAACCAATAAAGTTTCATATTGAAAAACAAAATGATTTTTAACTTTCTCTGGCATTTAGAGACTCCCATTTCATAATTCAGATGAGAATTTTTTTAATGTATGAAAAAAAAATCTCTCTCTGCCCTCTCAAACAGAAATGGTTACAAAAAACAAACAAATATATTTAAAAAATGAAATTTTAAATAATGATACTGACATCCAGTTAACATGTCTTAAAGTGAGGAAGTCAATATTTCACCCCAAAATGTAAAGAAATTGAGAAATTTTGCTTAACTAAAATAGAGTATATATTTAGGACTATTAAGTATTGTAACATTTTCATCATGACTAAACACATTCCTTATCTCAAAATTTCACTATTGTGATGCCAAAAATTTTATTTAATTGCAAAGAATAAATGTAAAGTATATAAATAAACTGTTGTACTGCTTTTAATAAAAAAAATTATTAAATACATAAATCTTTGTATTACAGAAGTTTTTAATAAAATAAAAAATATTGTATTCCTAGTCCTAAAATGGGTTGTTTTTCGGTGAAATAACAAATGGCATTTAATTTCAGTTCACACAGGCATAAGTGATCATTATAATTGCCAACAGTGTGATCAACCAAACAGAACACAAAACCCAACTCAAACTGGATAAATATTGTTCTGCTGAGTATTGGGATTATGGCAGATTCTTACATCGACAGACATTAGATGGCATGAAACGCTGTGCTCACACACAACATATTCAGGCCTCTAGCTGTTATACAGAAGTACAATCCTGTCTATTCTAGCCCTACATATGGGACATTTCTTAGGTTCGGGCAGGGCCCTATAGCACTCCTCACAGGCACACACGTGACCACACTCTAGAAACACGCATGAGCGCTCACGACTCAGGCATATTGTGCATGTAGTAGGAGACAAATCATCCCCAGCCAGGTGGAGCTCCTGCAAACGTCTGCTCTGCCACTTCCTGTACTCGTCCAGCAGGCTGCGCTCTTTCCTCCGCTCCTTACGCAGCACGTACTGCCGCCACAGCAAGTAGAATAGTGTGGTGCAGGCAGTCAAGCCAAACAGCACCGTCAAGACCCTCCAGATCCGCAGGTGACCTTCTTGCTTACTCAGGAGCGTGTCGTAGTCCAGGCAGCTGAGGAAGTAACGCAGGCCCTGTTTAGGAGGTTGAAGACGAACCAGGTTGTTGTCCAGCACCAGCTCCCCTACGCCCGTCATGCTGGCACCCAGACGCAGCATTTCTTCGGTCTCCTGGATGCCCTGCGGACGCTCGCCGCTGATGAAGTGGCTGATGACGTTGGTCAGAGACTGCTGGGAGGGGTGAAAGTTCTCATAGGTGGTCTCCAGATCCAATTCAGCTGCATCGAGTGGACGGACCACTCGTACTGTTGTGGGAACAGTGCCATCATGTGGGGCGAGGTCAAAGGGCACGGTGTTGGTGCGTTGGTGGAGGACCTTTTCACAATCATTCCTAAAAGAAATAAGTATTAGCAGAAAAAATTTAATAAGGTACATACAATTACTGATAGTGAAAAATATGTTTTCATTATAAATTACTGATGCTGCATAGGGTTATATAAAATGATTAAAACAATAAACATTTAAATAAATTAGAAAGTCTAATAAAAATATTAAAGTGTAAAAAAAAAAAAAAAGAGTAATTAATAAAAACGAAATATTATAAATATAATTTTATATTAAAACAATAAATATTTAAAATATACTCTATGTAAACATATATATATATACATTTTAAATTATATCATAAAAATGTAAACAGCTTATTTATTAAAAATTAAATATTTTTTACACATTTTAATATTTAAAGTTGAATCTAATATTTAAATATTAAGTATAATTAATATTTATAAATATTATATAACATTCATTCAACATATAAATAAGTATAAATATAAAACAAAAATATTATAAACATTACTTCATATTAAAACAATAATGAATATGAAATAATTAAAATATTTAATACATTTTTAGTACAAGTTTAAATAGTGTAAAACAATTTAAAAATTTAAATAAAGTATAGTTATGAAAAGCTCAATATAATTAATATTTTGTATTAATACATAAATTACATTATAATTATTAGAAACTACACACACACACTTTCTAATAATTACACTTTAAATAAACATAAAACTTTAACTGCAATTTATGTTTAAAATGATCTTTTTATCTATATGACTGACATTTTTTAGACACATACAAATTGTGCCGATGCATACATTTCTTTAGAGAGCTAATATTTAAAAAACAAACGGTAAAGAACTGATATTGTAATGGACAATACACAGTATACACACATACTGTATAAGTTCTATAACTGCATTAACTGACAGTTATGTATTATAAACAAGTACCATAGATGAGTTGTACGATTCCACACCATCTTCTTCTCTTTTAGGGTTAACCTCTCGATGACCCCTTTACAGTTGTCTACAAACTGACTGTTCAAGGTCTCCTTCACCGAGCGCACAACACCTAAAAAAAATCATTATTTGAAGCATTATTGTATCAATAGCAGCAAAGTGCAATACTAGATTTATTTTAGAAGTCACACCTTCAATAACCGCATAAGGAACACATTTTCCTGGTGCCTCATCGAGGATAGTTTTGAGATCTGGATTTAATGGCATCTTCTTGGCCTCCTGTTAAACAACACGCTTAAGTATGATCTAAGTCTTGTATTAATAATGTCATTTAAAAGAAATGCACCTTCTGTTACCCTTAATCTCGCTACATGGCTCGACTTCCTCTTGTATATGCTGTACAAGACAGCAGTCAGAGCCGAGCTAGTGGCTAGCAACACAATCTGTGCTGTCGAGGGTTTGCCACTGGTCTCCATCCTTCAATCTACAGTCCAGCTGAGTATGAAAACAAAAATACAATTAATAACATCTCTAGTCTATATAGACACAGGACAACAAGAGAAACTCTTTCTCCAAGTTTGATTTGTCAACAACATACCCATTCCTAGCTTATGAACATGGCATTTTTCAAAAGGTGAAGTCTTAGTATTTACTTATATTATAATATTTTATTTTATTGTATCATAAACTTAAACGATCAATATAATATCTTTCTTTATGGTCATCTTTTCACAGATAGAGTAAGTAACTAACATGAAAACAAAACAGCTGCAAATTAGCTTGAATGGCTAGCAATGTCTTCCGAGAACAACCAGCTTAAATATGCGCTCTCAAAACACAGATTATTTTATTTTAATATTTTAGAAACTCGGTATTCGCCAGAACAAACATGCACCTAAGAAAGATTATTTGACTACCTTCTCTAAAGCTGTGCTGGTGTGCAACTGTCAACTCAAGCCCCTTCATAATAAAAGTCCATGACAGTGTTGCCAACTAATTTTCGGGGGAAGTTACTAAAGGAAGGTCAAATTGTTGCAAAATTACATAAAATCTCAGGAAACAAATATTTGATGTGTTCATTTAGATTTGTTCATAAAATAATAAAATATGTAATATAATATAAAAATATAAATAACTGTATTTTTAAATACAACACTGAATTATTGAACACTTACACATTTTTGAACAATTACAATTTAAGTTTTTTTTTATTAGCTAGTAAACTAGTAAAACTACACATTCTGAACAATTATAGTTTTAAGCAGTGCATTAGCAGTTAGTATAAAATAGGGCACAATCTATGTTAATATGAAGGAATTTTCCGTATTGATTTTTCACAGTTTTTTTTTACCTGCATTTTAAATTATGCATAGCATTTTGTGTTTTCGGGTTATAGGGTTACAATGGATGATGAATAATGGATAACGGATAATGTCCTGGAAAATAACTAGTACCTTTTCCATTTTTCTAAATATTTTTTTTTTTTACAGTGTACTAACTGATCAACAATCACAGGTACAAGCTACTAACAAGGTGTATCATAAATGAACAATTATTCAAATATTCAATTGTTATTATTAAATTAAACAATTGCAAATAGCAATAACTTAATTAATGTGAATTGTGTACTGCTACACTCTTAAAACTAAAGGTGCTTCAAAAGGTTCTTCAAGCGATGCCATAGAAGAACCATTTTTGGTTCCACAAAGAACCATTCAGTCAAAGGTTCTTTAAAGGACCATCTCTTTCTTATCTTTTTGTAATCTGAAGAACCTTCTTTCGCCACAAAGAACCTTTTGTGAAACAGAAAGGTTCTTCAGAAGTTAAAGGTTCTTTATGGAACCATTTAGACAAAAAGGCTCTTCTACGGCATCGTGAAGCACCTTTATTTTTAAGAGTGTAGGCATCTTTGGTTTCCTTATTTTGTATGATTTAGATGGAAAATGTGTGCCTTTTTATCGTTTGAGTCACTTATGAAAAGTTGCTAAAAGTTGCCAAATAAATTAAAAAACAGCTAAATTTGTTGCTAGGTGCTTTTGGAAGAAAAGGTTGCTAGGGTAGTGTGAAAAGTTGCTAAATTTAGCAACAGAATTGCTAAGTTGGCAACACTGGTCCTTGATAGCGAACGCTCTTCTTCGACGTTTTATGGCGGTTGGCAAACCAGCTTTAGGTGCATATACCGTCACCTGCTGGGATGGAGCGTGGAGCATTGCCGTTAATGGAAGACTAAAAAACAAAACAGGGTGTCCAATTTAAATCCTGTTCATTAACTCTGTGTCTTTGAGATATTTCAATAGTATTATTAAACACTTTTACAGTTGCGTCTTTGTTTAACAACTTCTGGAGTGAAAACTGATGAATCCCTATATCTCTAAGTGCTTCTGTGAGCTGTAATCTTTCATGATCACATACTTTGCACTTTATTTAAACATGTTCAACTGTTTCAGGAAAATCACATCTAACACAATGTCCAGATCGACGTTTTCCAAACACATAGGCCACTGATGAAGGGCAGAATGCCCAATTCTAAGATATTATGCTTACAGCGAACGCTCTGCTCTGATCACGAAGCAAAAAGTGCAAAGATCTGTAAATAATTAAAGCAGGGGTCTTCAAACTCAGTCCTGGAGGGCCTGTGTCATGCAGAGTTTAGCTCCAACAAGTTAGTATGCCTAGTAAGGGCTTAATTAACTGTTTCAGGTGTATTCAATTGGGGTTGGAGAGCTAAACTCTGCAGGACTTTGGAGCTTGGAGACCCCAGAGTGATCATGATAGATTAGACCAGGGGTGCCCAAACTCAGTCCTGGAGGGCCGGTGTCCTGCAGAGTTTAGCTCCAACTTGCCTCAACACACCTGCCGGGAAGTTCCTAGTATGCCTAGTAAGACTTTGATTAGCTGCTTCAGGTGTGTTTAATTGGGGTTGGAGCTAAACTCTGTAGGACACCGGCCCTCCAGGACCGAGTTCGGACACCCCTGGATTAGACCAAGGGTTTTCAAACCTGTCCTGGAGGACCGCCAGCCCTGCACATTTTGCACGTCTCCCTCATCTAACACACCCGATTCAACTCGTTAGCTTGTTAGTAGAGACTGCAAGAACTAAATTGGGTGTGTCTTATAAGGGAGACATACAAAATATGCAGGGCTGGGGGTCCTCCACAGGTTTGAAAACCACTGGATTAGACCATGAAATAGCATGCAATAATTTGAACACACTTGCATGCAGTGCCTTTTTTAAATAGCTAAAGATCTCCACTATATTATGCAGATGAAAAATTAGGAAAAATATAGAACTTGAATGTCCTGATTTTCCAGCTGTATTTACCTACTGTTTATGCCAGAGATAAACGTAAATACATATTTTTATAAATCCCATAGAAAATACAAATAGAAAATTGTTTTTATGAATATATAATGAAAAAAAAAATATATATATATATTAATTTTCAGGTTTTAAAATGGAGATTTCTTATAAATTATAATAATGAAAAAAAAACATTTTGTTATGAAGGCAAACAACTGGTCTAAACGCTCTAAATCTGCCTGTTCGATTCAAGAATTGTTCGATTCAACTCCGATTTATCCTTTTTTTTTTTTGGAAACTATCACTGCTTGTTTAAGAGACAGCAGTCGGCTTGATTAGTAAAATAATCATGATAATTTAACAACATCATTATTTTAAAATTAGTGCCAGTTATGGTGTTTATCGGTCGTGAACTACTCTGTGATTTTTAACGACTCTCTTGAATGAATGATTCAAAGATTCGCTCATTGCACAATTATTGGTCACCACCTGCTGGTATAATGTAGCCTACTGGACAGCTAAGTGAAGGAGTTTTCGGTGCACAGAATCAAACGATTCGAGTCACTGAATCAAACGATTAAAGTTGTTGGGAAGAAACAAAATATTCGAGTCACTGCAAAATCCAAGCTATGTCATGTCTTGTCCTTCTTTGGAGTCAATTCCTTGAGCCGACAACCGATTCCCAACGTTTTGGAATCTAAGAATCGATTCTCTTTGTCTCCCAGTCCCGATCTGTTTACAGGTGAAGGTGTAAAAAACAAGAAGATGGACTAAAGGTGCCCAAACTCGGTCCTGGAGGGCCGGTGTCCTGCAGAGTTTAGCTCAAACTTGCCTCAACACACCTGCCTGGAGGTTTCTAGTATGCCTAGTAAGACCTTGATTAGCTGGTTCAGGTGTGTCTAATTGGGGTTGGATCTAAACTCTGCAGGACATCGGCCCTCCAGGACTGAGTTTGGGCACCCCTGGACTAAACTAAAGCTTCCACAATGTAGGCTACCGCAAACGCTAAAGATGAAGGTAAATTAAAATTTCAATAGTATAATAGCTCAAAATATTTTGTAAGCTAAATTGTGTCAGTGCCATTTCAGACTTGATAACACATTATTAAATATATTTTATATTTATTATTAAAAATAAACATTATTAATATTCTCATACACAGAATGTTAATACGACCAAAGAATTTATGGGAGGGGGGAAATGTCATGGCTCATTAGGAATATTTTTCTAAAGAATAACATGGACATTTTACAGTTTCTTGATTAGCTGGTTCAGGTGTGTCTAATTGGGGTTGGATCTAAACTCTGCAGGACATCGGCCCTCCAGGACTGAGTTTGGGCACCCCTGGACTAAACTAAAGCTTCCACAATGTAGGCTACCGCAAACGCTAAAGATGAAGGTAAATTAAAATTTCAATAGTATAATAGCTCAAAATATTTTGTAAGCTAAATTGTGTCAGTGCCATTTCAGACTTGATAACACATTATTAAATATATTTTATATTTATTATTAAAAATAAACATTATTAATATTCTCATACACAGAATGTTAATACGACCAAAGAATTTATGGGAGGGGGGAAATGTCATGGCTCATTAGGAATATTTTTCTAAAGAATAACATGGACATTTTACAGTTTATTGTTTAGGTTTTTATGTTCAGTCATTATTAGTGTTGGTTGGTCAGTCTTTGGCCGTCGTTGTGTTTGAATATTGAAATGTGTTTGGTTTGCCTGTGATGACGCTGCAATCCTAACTGTATATCATGCTGAGAGAAAGCCAGTCAAAGAACGACAGAATTAAAAGCTAATCTTCAAGTTCTCCTTATCATCAATGGGCCATTGAGTTATTGCAAACATGTATTTCAATATTATGAAAGAAACAGCATGACTGCATCATTAATAAATTGTTAGTCGTTTGCCAGTTGCGAACAATAGCGCAACAGCATGAACTTCTGTGTGAATTTGCATGATAAATACTGACAGCCACAAAGATTCAGAACATAACTATTCACCAGAATTATATACTGGATGATGCATTCATAAAGAGCTCTCACTCTCATCTTCAGCAACACAAATGCACAATTCACTTTTGAGCACAATAATTAACGAGATTAAAAAACTAGCAGTTTTTGTTGATGAAAAGCCTATTTGAGTATTATTAAACTTTAAACCAATAAAGATTATACACAGGGTTTAAAACAAGCTTGATGCATATAATTTAGCTTAGTTATAAGACGATTATAAGATGATTTAAAACTGACAGTGAAAAGCTGCTTGATGAGCTGTGCACTGTGGAAATGGGAAACTTTTTTTTTTTGCTCCAGAATGATGATTTTTGTGCAGCTAGAAGATAACCACCAGAATATGATAATAGAAAAACGTAGCACATGTAACAACTTTTTACTAAGTTATGTTAAATTATATAAAACGAAGCATGTAGAGACTTCAAGCTGCTGTGATTTGGTTGGTTAAGTGTAGTCAGGTATGAGATATGCAAAATACAGGTGTGTGACGTATATAGGCTGCTTAACAACTGCCAATTGGATATTAGACACAGAAATATAACTTTTAAAATTTTAAAATAGCTTTTATAGGTTTAGTATTGATTAATTGAATTATAGATTTTATAGATTAATTGAATTATGCACTATGTTCTTTAGGAGGTGAAGCTGTTTCATATTTTGTCATTTTGATAACACATTATATTGATATTTGAACACCTTTTAAAGCAAAATAAATGTACTGTTTTTTATGTATGTATGTATGTATGTATTTATTTATTTATTCCCCCCCCCCCAGATATTTACACTTCTCGGTTTAATCGGCTACTTGTGTTTGACTGTCAGTCTACCATTCACACCATTTGGAAGGGCTTAAAAGAAAGGCACCCATTTATGATATTCACAGGTACAATTATTTTTGTTCTTTGGATATTTATACTTTATAAACTTTTTAAACAATGGCCATTTAAGCTACAGTTAGACATAGCCCAAAACAAAAATGAAAGTCAATTTTTCATAGTTTTGATCACGACAAAAGTTTATTATTATTAATAATAATAATAACACAATAATAAAGAATTTTAATGCAGATTATGTTTTTATTGTTGTGTTCTATTGTTGGTCATTTGTTATTTTGTATGTTATTATTATTTTGTATTTGCCTATTGTGTTATTTATTATAAAAATTGTATTTAAACAAAAGTAACTGACCACTTAGAATGCAAACCTTGCCATAAATAATAATAATATTAATACGCAACTTTTTATAGTTTTATTTCTGCTTTTTGACACAATAACTAAATGAATCGGACTACAACAATAAAACCACCTGTATTATATTATTTTGTAACAACGAGGCTGAGGCCGAGTTAGAATGCATATGCGGAGGTTTATTAAAAACAGATTTGGTTATTATTAGTAGTAGTATTGTTGGCATACATAATAATAATAATAAGACGAAGAACAGTAGTAAAAAAACGTAATAATATGCAGAAGCAACTTTTATTCATTTTATTTCTGCTTTTAGATAAAATAGCTAGTTATTAATATTATTATTTGTAATATTAATGCTACCAATAAAGAATAAAATGCATATGTTTTTATTGTTGTAGTCTAATGATGACTAGTTATTGCTTCCAAAAAAAAAATAGCATTATAAGTCAATCTTTAGTTTATAATCAATTATAAACTAAAGATGTTTATAAATAAGCAGTTTGTGTTGAATTATAGCAGTAGTTTGATAGGATTTCAACTAAAGAATGTTTGAGGAATGTCACCACAGTGCTGCTGTGCAAGAACTGTACATATGGCATTAGAATAGTGGTCCAAAATAAATCTCATGAGTTTGTTAGCCATTCAGAACTTTAATAAGCTCCTCAAAAACATGAGCAACAAACACCCTCAATGAATCAAGATGGGTTGTTAGCCTGACTAAAAGTGTTGTGCTGTTCAGTGATGGCTGGCTAATGCAAACATCAAGCAGAAGCCAGAAACATAAGTGAAATGCCCTTTCAACAGCTGACTCACCGGAGGACAAGTGCCGCTCCGGGCCTCGGCTTTAACATTACTCAGCTTGTTGAGAAACGAGCAAACTGTTAGCGTTGTGTAGTGTGCTGTTCTTTACCCCTGAAGACACTCGGGCAAGAAACACATTGCCCACTCAAGCGTGGACTGGAAAAAGTGTAGACAGATGGATGGGCGGGCAACAAACAGGAATTGCTGGATACCAGATGTGTCTGTTTTAGTGCTGTAGAGCACTTCGATGACTGTGTGCAGGGATACAGATGTACTGTACGCCTAATACACACACACACACACACTCATGCTTTAAACTAAAATTACAGAACATTTCCAGATGGATTGTACAGCAGTGTAGACAGATGGATGGGCGGGCAACAAACAGGAATTGCTGGATACCAGATGTGTCTGTTTTAGTGCTGTAGAGCACTTCGATGACTGTGTGCAGGGATACAGATGTACTGTACGCCTAATACACACACACACACACACACTCATGCTTTAAACTAAAATTACAGAACATTTCCAGATGGATTGTACAGTATTTACACGAAATCATGTAAACAGGATGTTTGGGTGGAGTTTTGTGCTTGTTTTTTGTGTTTGTGATGTGGCCTTGTTTGCAGGTTCTCTGTTTAGTTTAATGGTCACAATAGACTGATTAATTTAATGGGAAGATGTATAAGACGGCAACAGTTTTCTGAAGGAATTGACTGAGAAAAAACCATTGTTTTAACAATCCTTAGGACTGACAGATAATTTTCGCTTAACTTTGCTTAGTTTTTCTTAATCTGGCATAGGCCTGTCGCAATAATCAATATTTTGACTTATCGCGCAATATATGTACATGACCTCAATAATTTTTGGTGACTCAATATATCGCCTATTATATTTACTTAAAAATGAATGTCACCATATTTTGTACATTCCACTTGCGCCTGTGTCTTTTGCAGCTTCTCGTACATCGCGTGGTGTAGTCTGTGCTAGTTCAAATTTTAAAAATGCTTCTACAAACAAAGTTTCATCTGCAGATATGGTCTTGTTTAGGATCTGTGCCTTTGTGGTTTCTGGGGCAATATATTGCACAACAAAAAGTTGTTATCGTGACAGTCCTAATCTGGCAATGCAAGTTAGGGCACATAGATGATTGATTTCCACTGCAAATCTGTTTAAAGGGTTTGTAGAAAGTGATACATCCTCAAGTGACCAAAAAGCAATTAAATCTGATTTGTTTGTTCATACTACTCAATATCCAGACAAACATGATCTCATATACACTTCTTTTCAAAAGTTTGGGGTCAGTATGATTTTTTTATTTATTTTTTATTTGGAAGAAATTAATAATTTTATTTCAACAAGGATGCATTAAATTTATCAAAAGTGACAGTAAAGACATTTGTAACATTACAAAAGATGTCTATTTTGAATAAATGTTGATCTTTCTGTTCATCAAAGAATCCTGAATCATATATATTGCACAACAAAAAGTTGTTATCGTGACAGTCCTAATCTGGCAATGCAAGTTAGGGCACATAGATGATTGATTTCCACTGCAAATCTGTTTAAAGGGTTTGTAGAAAGTGATACATCCTCAAGTGACCAAAAAGCAATTAAATCTGATTTGTTTGTTCATACTACTCAATATCCAGACAAACATGATCTCATATACACTTCTTTTCAAAAGTTTGGGGTCAGTATGATTTTTTATTTTATTTGGAAGAAATTAATAATTTTATTCAACAAGGATGCATTACATTTATCAAAAGTGACAGTAAAGACATTTGTAACGTTACAAAAGATGTCTATTTTGAATAAATGTTGATCTTTTTGTTCATCAAAGAATCCTGAATCATAATTTCCACAAAAATATGAAGCAGCACAACTGTTTTCAACATTGATAATAATAAGAAATGTTTCTTGAGCAGCAAACCAGCATATTAGAATGATTTCTGAAGGATCATGTGATACTGAATACCTAATTAATGATGCTGAAAATTCAGCTTTGCATCACAGGAATAAATTACATTTTAAAATGTTTTACCATTGAAAACAGTTATTTTAAATTGGAGTAATTTTTCACAATATTGTTGTTTTTGTTGTGTTTATGTAGCCTTGGTGAGGGTAGGAGACTTCTTAAAAAAATAAAAAAAATAAAAAATCTTACTGACCCCAGACTTTTGAACTGTGTAGTGTAGATTTCTTTCTGAGACACATTCCAAAAAAATTGGAAAATTAAATATAGATTTGGATAATGAAATATAGAATATTATTCAGTCTTGTACTACAACACAAAATCTATGCTCTACTAGTAAATGGTTATTTATCAAAATACCTGCATGTGCCGTCTGGTTCTGTTGCTTAGAGAATGTGAGAGTGGGAGTGGGAAATCCCACACTGAAGAATATAAGAAAATCAGCATGGTAAAGTCTCTGAGAAATCAGACATAATTAAATGTCAAAAGAAAGCGAATAGTAGACATGTGAGATCATTGCAGAGCTCATTGCTAATTTTTATGCATTCTTTATCTTTACAGGAAAACCAACCTTGCATTTTCACTCGAAACTGAGGGATCCATCATCTGTACCTGAAGTTTTGCCATTTATCATGATCTGTGAGGTGATTGGAGAGCCATCTCAAAGGATTACCAGACAAAGGCACCAGGTGAATAATGATTCGTCCTGGCACTAGTCTGCATCGCTAATTTCCACTCTCTACAAACTTCAGCAGAGTGCCTCATTTGCATTCGTAGCCTTGCATAATGAATATGCAAAAAAAGGCTGAATCAGGCCAACCGCTTGGACATCTCGTGTCATAATACGCAACACCGTTTAATGCTTGTTTCCCATTTAATTTCAAATGTACTGCTGATGGAGAGGAAGTTAGGGGGCAGAAGTGATGCTGCATTATTCATCATCAAAACATAGCTGTATTCAGGAAAACATTGCATTAAGATGTAGAAATAGTGAGCGATATACTGAAACCCTCCATTAGACAATATCAGCAAACCATACATAATTTTATAAAATCAATAACCATACATAAAATAATAAACTCTAACACTAAGGAGGTTGCTCAGCCACTCAACCAAGTTTAAAACAAATATATAGAGACCACACACATACATACATATATATAATTTATGCATTTAGCAGACACTTTTATCCAAAGCAACTTACAGGCTATATATTTTTTACCAGTATGTGTGTTCCCTGGGAATCAAACCCACAATCTTTTGCACTGCTAACGCAATGCTCTACCACTGAGCCACAGGAGCATATATATAAATTTGACCCCCTGCCAAATTATTACCCACCCTCGTTGAAGCCGCTAACTGACTGCCTAACCCCTACCAGTTCTACAGGTGTAATAATAATCTGGAGGAGGGGTCAGAATTGGGCACAACACCGGCACCACTGGGGGCCCCTCTCAGCCCGGGGCTTAAGCCCAGGAAGGCCATGCATTAATGCGGCCCAGACTGTAGGAATGGTGTTATTTGGAAGGTGAGCTGTATTGGATTTCTGCTTGACATATTGTTTGGTGTTGAGGCCAAATAATTCAATTTTAGACTCATCTGCCTCAGAATTTTCAAGGTGTGTTTTGGCAAAGCTCAGTCGTGACTGCGTGTGGCCTTTCTTGAGGAGTGGCTTTTTTACTTGCAACCCTCCCATACAAGCCACATTTGTGGAGAATTTGTGATGTTTTTGTCATATGCACACAATGACCACTCTGTGTCATAAATTCCTGCAGCTGCTTCAGAGTTGCTGTAAGCCTCTTGGTCGCCTCTCTGACCAGTTTCCTCCTGGCTCTTTCATCCAGTTTGGAGAGACGTCCTGATCCAGGGAGGGTCTGTGTTGTACCAAATACCTTCCACTTTTTAAAGGGGTCATATGATGCTATTCTAAAGATCATTATTTTGTTTATTTGGTGTAACAGAATATGTTGACATGCTTTAATGTTCAAAAAACACATTATTTTTCAAATACTGTACATTATTGTAGTTCCTCTATGCCCCGCCTCTCGTTGTTTTCTACAAAGCCCATCCTTCTGACAAGCACAGTCTGCTCTGATTGGCCAGCTGACCCAGTGCATTGTGATTGGCCGAACACCACAAGCACGCCTCAGAAATGTAACGCCCTTTTCCATAATCGCCAGCTTCAGCTTTCAACATAAATGTAAAGACAGTACATAATGTCCTTAGTTTTACCATCAGTTCAAGCCTGAAAGGGGAACAGAGTCGCGTGACAGACACAGTGATGATGCTCGTATGTTTTTGCAGTACACAAGCCGCGATTAAGAAAGCTGACTCCACTGTGATGTGACCCTGT
>NW_015505192.1:2508021-2514291 GCF_001515645.1 Sinocyclocheilus grahami
TCCTTCTGACAAGCACAGTCTGCTCTGATTGGCCAGCTGACCCAGTGCATTGTGATTGGCCGAACACCACAAGCACGCCTCAGAAATGTAACGCCCTTTTCCATAATCGCCTGATTCAGAATAAGCGCCAGATTGTCATAGCAAAGTCGGAATTGACCTATTTTTTTTAGAAATAGCCTTTTTGCACAGCCAGCCTTGTAGGCTACTCTCCTAGGTTCACAAAAGTGTCATCCATAAAATGCATTGCACAAATTCGAACATCTGGGTTGTGCTGTTCTGTTTTAAATAAATCTTAACCAATTCCTCATTGCGTCTACTTCCGGAAGGCCAAATAAAGGGCTTTTGCTTTCGCACTGAATTACACAGCGTCTCCCTGACATGGCTGCATCAACACTACTGCGGTTCCTGAAACCACGCCTTCTCTCTTTGCGTGCACATTTGTGACCCTGGACCACAAAACCAGTCATAAGGGTCAATTTTTTTTTTAATTGAGATTTATACATCACATGAAAGCTGAATATATGAGTTTTCCATTGATGTGTGGTTTCTTAGGATAGGACAATATTTGGCAAAGATACAACTATTTGAAAATCTGGAATCTGAGGGTGCAAAAAAAATCTAAATATTGAGAAAATCGCCTTTAAAGTTGTCCAAATTAAGTTCTTAGCAATGCATATTACTAATCAAAAATTAAGTTTTGATATATTTACGGTAGGACATTTACAAAATATCTTCATGGAACATGATCTTTACTTAATATCCTAATGATTTCTGGCATAAAAGAAAAATCAATAATTCTGACCCATACAATGTTTTTTTGGCTATTGCTACAAATATACCTGTGCTACTTAAGAGGCCAGGGTCACATTTGGGAAACATTATGCAACATTACGCAAATATTTCCACATCGTGACGTAGAGATGTGGGGGCGTGTTTAAATGAGGAATTTTAGCCCGGTCTGTATCAGCCTTCTCTTTTAGATAGAATAAATCCTTTTGTGGGAGACTTTGAGCTTTGTAACTCTGCAGATCTTATACATACACAAATAGCTACATAACACACTAAAGAAAAGGAAAAATAGAAATCGCATCATATGACCCCTTTAATAATAGACTTCACTGTGCTTCTAATCATTGATAAAGCCTTTTTTTTGTATCAATCTCCTTACTTGTTCCTGTCCACAACTTTATCCCGGAGATCTTTTGACAGTGCCTTGCCACCCATAGTTGATTGTTTGCTTCAGTTACACAACCTGCTGATCACAGCTGAAAGTTAAATGGCTTTGTGTGCCATTGAGAAGGTGATTAGCTATATTAGATTGAGTTTAAGTTTATTGGGTTTATTAAGTCCTTTTTAGGAGGTCCCTTTTTATCCTTTTTCCAATTCAGTGATTCTGTTTTTAAATTTTTTAAATTTTAAGTTGTTATTATTTTGTACACACACACACATATATTTATATATATGTACACACACACACATGTTGGTTTTTATGGTTTATGAGGACTCTCCATAGGCGTAATGGTTTTTATACTGTTCAAACACCTACCCTACCCCTAAACCTACCCCTCACAGGAAACTTTGTGCATTTTTAGATTTTCAAAAAAAAACTAATTCAGAATGATTTCTAAGCCTTTTGAATTACAGGGACACTCAAAATGTCCTCATAAATCACCTTCTCGTTGTAATACCTATGTCATAACCATGTCATTATACAAATTTGTGTCCTCATAAACCACATAAACATGCACTTCACAAAAGTGTCATCCATAAAATGCATTGCACAAATTCGAACATCTGGGTTGTGCTGTTCTGTTTTAAATAAATCTTAACCAATGATTCCTCATTGCGTCTACTTCCGGAAGGCCAAATAAAGGGCTTTTGCTTTCGCACTGAATTACACAGCGTCTCCCTGACATGGCTGCATCAACACTACTGCGGTTCCTGAAACCACGCCTTCTCTCTTTGCGTGCACATTTGTGACCCTGGACCACAAAACCAGTCATAAGGGTCAATTTTTTTTTTAATTGAGATTTATACATCACATGAAAGCTGAATATATGAGTTTTCCATTGATGTGTGGTTTCTTAGGATAGGACAATATTTGGCAAAGATACAACTATTTGAAAATCTGGAATCTGAGGGTGCAAAAAAAATCTAAATATTGAGAAAATCGCCTTTAAAGTTGTCCAAATTAAGTTCTTAGCAATGCATATTACTAATCAAAAATTAAGTTTTGATATATTTACGGTAGGACATTTACAAAATATCTTCATGGAACATGATCTTTACTTAATATCCTAATGATTTCTGGCATAAAAGAAAAATCAATAATTCTGACCCATACAATGTTTTTTTGGCTATTGCTACAAATATACCTGTGCTACTTAAGAGGCCAGGGTCACATTTGGGAAACATTATGCAACATTACGCAAATATTTCCACATCGTGACGTAGAGATGTGGGGGCGTGTTTAAATGAGGAATTTTAGCCCGGTCTGTATCAGCCTTCTCTTTTAGATAGAATAAATCCTTTTGTGGGAGACTTTGAGCTTTGTAACTCTGCAGATCTTATACATACACAAATAGCTACATAACACACTAAAGAAAAGGAAAAATAGAAATCGCATCATATGACCCCTTTAATAATAGACTTCACTGTGCTTCTAATCATTGATAAAGCCTTTTTTTTGTATCAATCTCCTTACTTGTTCCTGTCCACAACTTTATCCCGGAGATCTTTTGACAGTGCCTTGCCACCCATAGTTGATTGTTTGCTTCAGTTACACAACCTGCTGATCACAGCTGAAAGTTAAATGGCTTTGTGTGCCATTGAGAAGGTGATTAGCTATATTAGATTGAGTTTAAGTTTATTGGGTTTATTAAGTCCTTTTTAGGAGGTCCCTTTTTATCCTTTTTCCAATTCAGTGATTCTGTTTTTAAATTTTTTAAATTTTAAGTTGTTATTATTTTGTACACACACACACATATATTTATATATATGTACACACACACACATGTTGGTTTTTATGGTTTATGAGGACTCTCCATAGGCGTAATGGTTTTTATACTGTTCAAACACCTACCCTACCCCTAAACCTACCCCTCACAGGAAACTTTGTGCATTTTTAGATTTTCAAAAAAAAACTAATTCAGAATGATTTCTAAGCCTTTTGAATTACAGGGACACTCAAAATGTCCTCATAAATCACCTTCTCGTTGTAATACCTATGTCATAACCATGTCATTATACAAATTTGTGTCCTCATAAACCACATAAACATGCACACACACACACACACACACACACACACACACACACACACACACACACATATATATATATATATATATATGTGTGTGTGTGTATATTAAAAATAAACAAATAAAAATCTATTATATCTATATATCTGTCTATATATATATATATATGCTCGTACACACACATATATATATATATATATATGTGTGTGTGTGTATATTAAAAATAAACAAATAAAAATCTATTATATCTATATATCTGTCTATATATATATATATATGCTCGTAATATATATATGTATTTTGTAATATTGTGTGGGAGAAGTTGTATAATGAAATCTCTTACGTAACAGCTCTTATCCATTTCATAATGCAGTGGTAAGAGTTAGAGGAGAAAAGAACAAGTGAATCATCTCTTTAGTTGTAAATGATACAGTCCTCTGCAGCTGCTTTATATTCGTGGTGGATGTGTGTGTTTAGATGCAGGTATTGCTCGGCTCTTGGCACTGGCTCCAGCTTCTGCCGGAGAGTGTTCACTCTTATCAGACTAGCTCATCCTTTACAGCGAGCAGTCCACAGACCTTGTGTTTCAGCCATAAATCACACATCTATGAGATCAACCCTTTTTCCTTCCGTTCTGCCTAAACCCTTTGGTACATGATGCTGTATTGGCTTATTAAGGACAGCAGAAGCTGATTTGATTAGATGGCTGCTGTCCGTAGAGAGCTGTATAACAAAAAACCCTCGTCAGTTAAGGGTTGTACAGAAACAAAATGAGGAGACAGTGTGTTCGTGCTGCCATGAGTCTTGTGGATGGTTGCCAGGGCATTGCTATGTAGTCGCTAATGTGTTCTGAGGGGTTGCTAGGGTGTAAGTGGATCTGCACAGTATATTGGTTATTTACTGACAGTCAAGATGTTTTTATTCAGTCAGTATCAGTCGATATTGGATTTTTAATTGTGCATGCTCATTTTCAATTAGGGATGGGCGATACCACTAATTTTGTTTTCGATACTGATACTTTCGAAGGCCAGTATCATCAATATCGATACATAGCATGAAAAATAGTTATCGAATTAATCATCATATTAACTGGAAGCTTAATATCGGTTTATCCCTATTACTTTTCAGAATTGAAAATGATTAATTTTAGTTCTTATTTATTAGTTATCAGTCATAGCATGAAAATTAATTATCTATTTAATTATCATAATTATTGCCTGGAAGTTTAATATTAGTTTATTCTTATTGCTTTTCAGCATTTAAAATTAAGTTAACTTTTTATTTATTAGTTATCAGTCATAGCATTAACATTAAGTATCTATTTAGTTATCATATTGGCTGAAATTTTAATATTGGTGCATCCATATCACTAAGGACTTTTTTTCCCCACTTACAGCATTTAAAACAAATTTTTTTTGACCAGTTATTGCATGAAAATTAGTTGTAAAATTGGTTGGAATTACAAACCCAATTCCAAAAAAGTTGGGACACTGTACAAATTGTGAGTAAAAAAGGAATGGAATAATTTACAAATCTCATAAACTTATATTTTATTCACGATAGAATATAGATAACATATCAAATGTTGAAAGTGAGACATTTTGAAATGTCATGCCAAATATTGGCTCATTTTGGATTTCATGAGAGCTACACATTCCAAAAAAGTTGGGACAGGTAGCAATAAGAGGCCGGAAAAGTTAAATGTACATATAAGGAACAGCTGGAAGACCAATTTGCAACTTATTAGGTCAATTGGCAACATAATTGGGTATAAAAAGAGCCTCTCAGAGTGGCAGTGTCTCTCAGAAGTCAAGATGGGCAGAGGATCACCAATTCCCCCAATGCTGCAGCGAAAAATAGTGGAGCAATATCAGAAAGGAGTTTCTCAGAGAAAAATAGCAAAGAGTTTGAAGTTATCATCATCTACAGTGCATAATATCATCCAAAGATTCAGAGAATCTGGAACAATCTCTGTGCGTAAGGGTCAAGGCCGGAAAACCATACTGGATGCCCGTGATCTTCGGGCCCTTAGACGGCACTGCATCACATACAGGAATGCTACTGTAATGGAAATCACAACATGGGCTCAGGAATACTTCCAGAAAACATTGTCGGTGAACCCAATCCACCGTGCCATTCGCCGTTGCCGGCTAAAACTCTATAGGTCAAAAAAGAAGCCATATCTAAACATGATCCAGAAGCGCAGGCGTTTTCTCTGGGCCAAGGCTCATTTAAAATGGACTGTGGCAAAGTGGAAAACTGTTCTGTGGTCAGACGAATCAAAATTTGAAGTTCTTTTTGGAAAACTGGGACGCCATGTCATCCGGACTAAAGAGGACAAGGACAACCCAAGTTGTTATCAGCGCTCAGTTCAGAAGCCTGCATCTCTGATGGTATGGGGTTGCATGAGTGCATGTGGCATGGGCAGCTTACACATCTGGAAAGGCACCATCAATGCTGAAAGGTATATCCAAGTTCTAGAACAACATATGCTCCCATCCAGACGTCGTCTCTTTCAGGGAAGACCTTGCATTTTCCAACATGACAATGCCAGACCACATACTGCATCAATTACAACATCATGGCTGCGTAGAAGGATCCGGGTACTGAAATGGCCAGCCTGCAGTCCAGATCTTTCACCCATAGAAAACATTTGGCGCATCATAAAGAGGAAGATGCGACAAAGAAGACCTAAGACAGTTGAGCAACTAGAAGCCTGTATTAGACAAGAATGGGACAACATTCCTATTCCTAAACTTGAGCAACTTGTCTCCTCAGTCCCCAGACGTTTGCAGACTGTTATAAAAAGAAGAGGGGATGCCACACAGTGGTAAACATGGCCTTGTCCCAACTTTTTTGAGATGTGTTGATGCCATGAAATTTAAAATCAACTTATTTTTCCCTTAAAATGATACATTTTCTCAGTTTAAACATTTGATATGTCATCTATGTTGTATTCTGAATAAAATATTGAAATTTGAAACTTCCACATCATTGCATTCTGATTTTA
>NW_015505192.1:2515869-2522583 GCF_001515645.1 Sinocyclocheilus grahami
TATATATATATATATATATATATATATATATATATATATATATATATGTGTGTGTGTGTGTATATTAAAAATAAACAAATAAAAATCTATTATATCTATATATCTGTCTATATATATATATATATGCTCGTAATATATATATATGAATTTTGTAATATTGTGTTATTGTTGCTCATGTTGTTTATTTAGGTCATTTGTTTTTTGTGTAATAATAGACTGTTTTTTTATTTATTTATAAAGTAGCCTTGTAATAAGTGAGAAGTTGTATAATGAAATCTCTTACGTAACAGCTCTTATCCATTTCATAATGCAGTGGTAAGAGTTAGAGGAGAAAAGAACAAGTGAATCATCTCTTTAGTTGTAAATGATACAGTCCTCTGCAGCTGCTTTATATTCGTGGTGGATGTGTGTGTTTAGATGCAGGTATTGCTCGGCTCTTGGCACTGGCTCCAGCTTCTGCCGGAGAGTGTTCACTCTTATCAGACTAGCTCATCCTTTACAGCGAGCAGTCCACAGACCTTGTGTTTCAGCCATAAATCACACATCTATGAGATCAACCCTTTTTCCTTCCGTTCTGCCTAAACCCTTTGGTACATGATGCTGTATTGGCTTATTAAGGACAGCAGAAGCTGATTTGATTAGATGGCTGCTGTCCGTAGAGAGCTGTATAACAAAAAACCCTCGTCAGTTAAGGGTTGTACAGAAACAAAATGAGGAGACAGTGTGTTCGTGCTGCCATGAGTCTTGTGGATGGTTGCCAGGGCATTGCTATGTAGTCGCTAATGTGTTCTGAGGGGTTGCTAGGGTGTAAGTGGATCTGCACAGTATATTGGTTATTTACTGACAGTCAAGATGTTTTTATTCAGTCAGTATCAGTCGATATTGGATTTTTAATTGTGCATGCTCATTTTCAATTAGGGATGGGCGATACCACTAATTTTGTTTTCGATACTGATACTTTCGAAGGCCAGTATCATCAATATCGATACATAGCATGAAAAATAGTTATCGAATTAATCATCATATTAACTGGAAGCTTAATATCGGTTTATCCCTATTACTTTTCAGAATTGAAAATGATTAATTTTAGTTCTTATTTATTAGTTATCAGTCATAGCATGAAAATTAATTATCTATTTAATTATCATAATTATTGCCTGGAAGTTTAATATTAGTTTATTCTTATTGCTTTTCAGCATTTAAAATTAAGTTAACTTTTTATTTATTAGTTATCAGTCATAGCATTAACATTAAGTATCTATTTAGTTATCATATTGGCTGAAATTTTAATATTGGTGCATCCATATCACTAAGGACTTTTTTTCCCCACTTACAGCATTTAAAACAAATTTTTTTTGACCAGTTATTGCATGAAAATTAGTTGTAAAATTGGTTGGAATTACAAACCCAATTCCAAAAAAGTTGGGACACTGTACAAATTTTCTCAGTTTAAACATTTGATATGTCATCTATGTTGTATTCTGAATAAAATATTGAAATTTGAAACTTCCACATCATTGCATTCTGTTTTTATTCACAATTTGTACAGTGTCCCAACTTTTTTGGAATCGGGTTTGTATAATATCAGTGCATCCTTTTTATTCTTTTAATTTGTTTTGATGCATGCCATGTGAGTGATGGTTTAGAAATAATTTGAGGAATCCGTCATGTGTGCACCATGAACGTTGTTAGATGAGTTATGAGTTTAATACTTAAGGTTAGCGATTTTGAACAAACCTAACTGTTCCTGCAATGGCAATAGTGATGCTTGCCTTAGAAAGCACTATTAAGTAAAATAAACTGAAGGAAATGGTTTAGAAAGAGTGATTGCATTTATTTTGTTTCACTCTGAAGCTGTTCGGTACCACTGTGTGGAGGGGACATGTGAGGAAATGGCTTGTGATAAACGACGTCCTGCAAAAGAGCCGAAAAAGAAGTTATAGTTTCAGTGCTCACAGAATAAAACAGTGGTGCATTCAGCACATTTCTCCTGGCTCCAATCATGAGGGCGACGGCGCAATAATACCTGTGTGCGATTTTCCTCCGTTTGGCTCCGATGAAGAAGTCTAATGAGCACAGCAGACAAATGTTCCTCCTGTGCTTAATTATCCTCCTGTGTAATAATTATCGCTGTTAATTGTCAGGCACAGCACAAACAGTCCCAATTCTCCAAAAAATTAAACAAGATAAAACACTGAGCTGAATTTACCCGTAAAGTACTTTAAAGGAAACCTGCAATTGTTCATCACTCTGGGGAAAATCTAATTACACTTTTATATACTGGTCAATAATTTATGGGTCATGTGGTCCATAATTAAATAATTTATTATTATTATTATTATTATTGAAAAAATTAAGCCTATTATTTTTTGGGACCATTAAGTTTTTTTTTCCAATGTAACATTATTTTTCTCCTAAATTCTATTTACCATTGTGCATTCTGATGTTTTTTTTTTTTTTTTTGCAATACTTATTTTTTACAATGGTGATTTTGATTAGAAGACCTTAATAAACTTACTGTGTCACCACGGCTTGGATATTAATCCTGATGTGATTCTGATTCACTCGCAGTTTGATTCTGAATTTGATCAAATCCCAATTTATTTTGGTATATTTCATATATCATTTTTTTTTTTTTTTTTTTTTTTTTTTTTTTTTTACATATGAGAGAAATTATTTCTCTGCTAATAATGTAAATGATACAGAGGCAGTGTTTCAGACTGGTTTGAACCAGTAACTCATTATTTTTTGTAAAAGAAAGTTAATTTAAAGAACTGGCTCATAACAATAATTCATCTTGGGAATCTGGCTTCACAATTTAAATATACTGTTTTTGGGTGAATAAAGTATTTAATAAAGAATATATTAATTACATTGTTTTTTATTACAATAAATGAGAATTTTTTTTAATTAAAATTGGAAAAGTAAATAATTTTGTTGCACACTTGAAGAGGGCAACAAGCGTGATTTAGTTGGGCTCTTTTTAATCAGTTAGCATTTTCGCGATCATATACAGATCCCGCCACAGCTCCGTACAACACAGTCTCGTAAAACATCGCGTGAACTGCTACTAACTCTTCTCTTTTCTCTTTCAGGTCTACTCTGGGGGTTCTCCATCTGGCTACTTCCACCCACTGGACACCTAGCTGTGAGTATGCAAAAAAATATGCGCTGAATAATTGAACATGAATTAAAGAATTGTCAAACAGACAAAAAAAGAGTTATATATATATATATATATATATATATATATATATACACAAATATTTTATACAAATAATTAATATATCAATATATTCTAGATTTCCAGACAAATTAATTAATTTTTTAATAAAAACAGTTATCATACATACCTGTAATGTTAAAATGCATAAAGTGGTCCTTAAAAGTTGTATTTTTTTTATACACAGTATAATATCTGAATATAATTTAATAATTTCTTTCTTACGATTCTGAGGTGAAATATGACCCTGAACATAGTCTTTACTGTTTTATGTTAAGTTTTTTTGGGTGAACTATCCCTTTAACACAGGGTAATAATAGCCTTGAAAAAAAAAACTGAATTTAAGATAGTGTGATGAAGCATGAGCAGTCGAGTACTTAAAAATAGTCAGCAACTATCAGTTAACTGCTTCAGCATGTTCTTTATATGTTCCACCTTTTGTTCTGTGAATGACTAACACAAAAATCAACACAAAAATTCCCCCGCTTGCAATAACAGCTCTGTAATGACTGATTGGGAATAGGATCCAATCCATCAAGCAGAGAAGTAATCTCAGAGTGACAGGAACAGTTCCACTCTGCGCAGTCTATCGGATTTATGGAAATGCTTCTCAACGTAATGCACAACTGCTGACCTGCCCTGGCAGAACGACCCGTCCAGTACACTTCAACACAACGAGATCCTGAGACTCAGAGACTGTGGGGAACAAAAGGCTCATCATCTGCAAGCCCTCTAACATATAATTGCATAAAAGCGATCCTGTAAACTGGTTGCAGTAGGAAAGGAACATTTATTGACATGTTTCATTATGTAAAGCAAATTCATTACTACATTACGGCTTTGTTATAGGATTATTTCACCCAAAAATAACAGTTATGCCATCATTTACTTACTCTCATGTTGTTCCAAACGCACATAAATACGCACAATAAAAATTCCATAATATCTGCATCAAATTAACCACAACAAGATCTCCGTTCTGAAATGTAGTTGAAATGGTTTCATTAGTTGTGCTTGCTAGGACAGACATCACTATTGCTATTGCTTTTACTTAGGGTTAGCCAACGGATGCCATTTGTGCTACATGGATGATTTATACCTCAAACCGTGCAGGAGAGATAAGCGTATTAATTTTTTTAAGTGATCATACCAGCAATTTTTCAGTAGAGTCCCATAGACTTACATTAAAGGATGTACTCAAGCCATATCTAGATATGTGTAGAGACTTGTTTAATTAATGTAATATGACAGAGTGAATAGAAGTAAAAAAATCTGTAAATAGAAGTTTTAAAAAAGATCATGTTTAATCATGTTTTTTGTCTCTTGATTTTTTAGAGGTCTTATGTTCTCTTCTGACTGTGTGTTTTTTGTTAACAGGCTTTAACGAGGCAGAGAGAGAGAGCGAGAGAGAGAGAGATATGCATGAAACAACAAGTACAATCAGTAAATGACATGCAGATGGCAGCAGAAAGGTGCATTATGGGAGGACCACACATTTTACATTATTGTGAGGCATGCATTTAATAGGCATTATTTTGATACGTGTCATTTCCATAAAGTACACTACATCTGGATTGAACAGCAAATGCAAACCATTTTGAATCTGGCTTCTATCTACACTCTTAAAAGTAAAGGTTCTTCACGATGCCATAGAAGAACCTTTTTGTCAAAATGGTTCCATAAAGAACCTTTAACATCTGAAGAACCTTTCTGTTTCACAAAAGGTTCTTTGTGGCGAAAGAAGGTTCTTCAGATTATAAAAAGTTAAGAAAGAGATGGTTCTTTAAAGAACCTTTGACTGAATTGTTCTTTGTGAAACCAAAAATGGTTCTTCTATAGCATCGCTGTGAAGAACATTTTGAAGCAGTGTAAATGATTAATTTACCCCAAAAAGTAATTCTGTCATTTACTTTTTGTGGAACCAAAAATGGTTCTTCTATAGCATCGCTGTGAAGAACATTTTGAAGCAGTGTAAATGAACTTCCCTGCTGTTGTGAAATGCATTTCATGCTTGAATCAAAGCCTATATGCTGTTATTTTGTTTTTGGAGCACAGAAAGTGTTATAATGTGACTAAATTTAGTGCACAAATCATACAAACTACTTTTATGATGATTTTAGAGCTTGACAGGCATGGTCACAATGAACTATTGGTTTAAGAAAACAGCTGTGTAAAGATTCTTCAAACTTTCATTTTTTGTCTTTCTCAAAAAAACTAGCAAAAAAAAAAAAAAAGCACAAAAACACATTTATAATGTTACAAAACATTTCTATTAACAAAAAACCCCCCAAAGTTTAGGAAACAAAACAAAACAAAAAGTCCTGACCTTAAACTTTTGAGCGATAGTATTTATGTGACCTGGTATATGACAGATTGACAATCCCGATCTGGACATTTAGTGGCTGTGATGGACACCATTTTGTCCTTGGGATGGGATTCTGTAAGTGTAATCTCACTTCTAACTCTCTGACTGTTAAAAATGTGAGTGTGGGTTCGAGTGTGAGAGTGACAGACTAATGGGAGTGAGGGATGTTACTTCTCACCTATAAACCTCAATGAAAGTGTTAATAGCCTCCCCTGGAGGCACTGAGGGGAACAAAGTGTGCTGAGCCGGGACATACAGGATCAATGAGCCATCTTTCAGGCATACAGGGAGAGAGAGCGATAAAAAGGATGACAGCCCTGTTTCAGGTGTGTGTGTGTGTGTGTGTGTGTTTAAAAGTTAGAGATAAAGAGAGAGATACTTGCATTTGTATTCTTCAGCAGCACTGTTCTCTTCCCTTGAACAGCAGCGCTGGACTCTGCATTATTACTTCTAAGCACACACGGTGCCAGATCAAATTCCCTGAAGGCTCAATCATAAATAGTTAATTCCCGAGAAATATTTGCACAGATAGTTACAGAGCAAAGATGTTTGCTCCATTCAAATTTAGTTAAGCAAAGCTTTGACAGTGTTTAACCGCTAAATAATGGTGGTTTTATTTAAATCTTTTATCAAATAAAAGGCAAAATAAGGCAAACCTGATTGATTTCCTGAACAAATCTGGCAAGAGAGTACAGAACTGAAGGTGATTTATTAGAAACTGTTGTTAACTGTTGTTATGTGTTATTTTAAAGTCATCAAGAAAACTAAATTAGGGCTTTCAATCGATTGTAAATTGTAATTGAATAACATGTGTTGGTTTATTAAATGCATATGAATATTTGCTAAAAAGAGCTTCCAAATGAAGATAATTCATAGATGTTGAGTCAGACAAGTATTTCACACTTGGTACACTATCGATCAAAAGTTTGGGGTTGTAAGATTTAAAAAATGTATTTGAAAGAGGTTTCTTATGCTCAACAAGACATTTGTTTGATCAAAAATACAGTAATATTGTGAAATATTATTACAATTTAAAATAAACATTTTCTATTTGAACATATTTTAAAATGTAATTCATTCATGTGATGTAAAGCTGAATATTCAGCATCATTACTCCAGTCTTCAG
>NW_015505192.1:2522593-2523256 GCF_001515645.1 Sinocyclocheilus grahami
CACACACACACACACACACACACACACTTTTGAATGGTAGTGTATATAGATCCAATTCCATTGGCAGGGAATGGATTGATATAATGTATACTTTAACTGCAATGGAAGTCACTTTGAAGAAATACTCTCACAATTAATGTGTTGAACTGCCATTCTTAAACAAAATCTACAATGTTTACTTCAACATGTTCCTGGTCATTGTGCATGCTTTCCAACAGAATTATTATTTTTTTTAAATGACTTCCTATTTGAAAATGTCAAATTATGAAAGTAAATGGCTAGCAAATGTTATCATGTGAACTTTAGATCTTCACTAAAACAATAATAATAACAATAGATTCAAAAGGAACAAAATGCAATTCCAACACACAAATGGCTGCAGGAAATTAGATGGCCCACAGTACAATTGTTATGCAACGCCATCATAAATCAGGCCAAATAACTTCTCCACGCTGATCCATAGAGTCCGAGCTAAAACAGCTTAACTGTTATTAGCACTACAGAACAATATACTCCAAACACAAGCCACCCACAAGGGATCCGGGCTCGCTGACACTCGCAAATAAAGAGGTGCTGAATTTTGCATGACCTTTCAAAAACAGTGCTTGCACACCATTATGACCATGCGCATTTCATGGAGGATGAAAGATATTATTCTCTGAC
>NW_015505192.1:2524994-2525366 GCF_001515645.1 Sinocyclocheilus grahami
AGCTTTACATAAAAAACAGGTTAAAAGAGCTCTACAGAAGGCATTCGTGTCATTATTTAGATCAGGACAATGTTTATTTGATTCAGTTCACTGGATTGTTGATGTTACAAAGTTAATCAGTTATGAAGCAAATTCTATCCAGCTATAAAGCAGCTTGAAAGACAAACGTGCCATTATTCACATGAATTTAGTCCAATGTTGATTCAGTTCCATTCAATAACTCTGCAAAAACTATCTAGAAAACTATGCAAAAATTCCTCAAAAATGAAACCACTTCAAAAGCAACTCTACCAAAGGCAATATTGTCATAAGATTAGATGAATATTATTATTATAAAATAAGTTAATGAAATATATGTATGTATGTATGTAT
>NW_015505192.1:2526772-2527556 GCF_001515645.1 Sinocyclocheilus grahami
ACAGGAAATCAAACACAGCCTCTCTGTCTTGATTCAACTACAACTACTACTCTGATAAAACACTCAAGTTTTTTCTGCACATAAATAAACTGAAAAAACTCAATAATAATCCTTTCCAGATTCAACAGCACAGTGAGCTCTCTCCCATACTGACGAGCTGATTGAGTTAATGAGGCGAGAGAAACCTTTATTATTTCATGATATTCTGTTCTTCAGCTTTGCTCAGAGAGGCGTTTCATAATGCAACTGAATTTATTAAGACAGGAATACAAAATATTCTCATTGGAACAGCTCAAAGCTACATTCATCCTTCATTAACCAGGTTATGAAATAGTCACATCTCTTTCCTGTTTCCAAACTTTCAAAGCGTGGCTGTTGAATGTGTCCTCTGAATAAATATGTTGACCTTTTAAGTGTCGCTGTAGTCAGATCCTTGGAGCCGGATGGAGGGACACTCTAACATGGATTTTTGCCATTTGGTCCATTTGCTAAATTAAAAAGTAGACTTAGTATACTCAGTCATTGAACATTTTGTCACAACATTTTACATGCAATCAATTTAAATGTTTGGTAACACTTTACTTAAAGCATTTATATATAATGCATTATAAATGTAGTTTTAATGCATTAGTTAAGCCTTGTAATACACCTTATAATGCATTGTATGATCTTAAGAATAATTATAAACACAGTTATAATACATTATAATACTATCTTTATATAACCTACTGTATTTATTTTCAGCTGTATATAAATGTAGTAATGTTGTCAGTCTAATATTTGG
>NW_015505192.1:2528753-2529539 GCF_001515645.1 Sinocyclocheilus grahami
AAAGGAAAACTTGAAATCGCATCATATGACCCCTTTAAAACTTAAATTTTAAATATTTAAATGTAATCACATCTTATTTTCATGCATTTATAATTATGGTAACACATTGCAATAGACCATTAGTTAATGTTAATTAATACATTAACTAACAATGAGCAATGTATTTATTCATCTTTGTTAACGTTAATTAATACAAGTACAGCTGTTGTTATTTTATGTTAGCTCAGTCCATTAATTATTATTAACAGATATAACAGATATTTTAATAATGTATTAGTAAATGTGGAAATTAATATTAACTGAGATTAATAAATACTTGTAAAGCTAACTAATGCAGCTAACTAATGTTAACAAATGGAAACTTATTATTACCATAATTATTATATAATTTCTATCTTTATTAATGTTAAACAATGTATGTATTGTAAATGTCTTTAATGAAAATATTACTGAAAAAATCTAGCTATTTTATATTAGGGTCCATGGGTCAGTAAAGGATGAAGGTCCATGTCTGCTTTAAAAATAAAGTGAATGAATGAATGAATTTAATTAATTAATTAATGTAGATTTACTTGAGTGAAAACTCTAGGCAGTAATATTGTCACATACATTGTTGACTTGACTTGGACACACTTTTATAGTTGACAAACTTTATTGAAGTTTATGCAGCAAGACTATAGAAACAAAATCCATTCAATTCAAACCAATTATTTGAGATTGAAAAAGTTTTATTGTGTGGGAAAGTCTCCCTTAATTTGATTAAGTTCATTGATCATTTTCATTTCT
>NW_015505192.1:2530532-2531625 GCF_001515645.1 Sinocyclocheilus grahami
TATGTCATGTACTCCCATCAATAGATGTTGATATTACAATGAAAAGATAGATATGTATTTAAAAAAATATTCCAAAACTTTTTTTGTATATGTTATTTTAATAACATTGCATATTTAAATAAAATATTGTTGACATATATGGTTGCTACATGTTATACTGCATAATATATCATCATATAGCTACTGTATTATTAACATATGTAAATATGCAAATTATTCTACAGGAATTTGATATATATTATAAATGTATATCTTCATCTACCCAGTATGTGAAAATTATATATTGTCTTATAGGTAACCTATATGGTAATATCACTCTTGATATTACATTTTGTTTAATCTCATTCTCAAACTGTGAAGGTAAAATGGGTTTCTCACACTTCCATTCAGTGCTGCAGCAGTCTAGTAATTGAGATCTAGTAACTAACAACCAAAAACAGACTTTTTTCAACTAAATAAAGAAACTTTTTCTTGCATTGATTCAGAAGAGCCTTAATTATCGGGTAATTTTTCGAGTCCTAAATTTCATGTATTTCATATTTTAGTATTTGACAAGCTACAGTAACAATTTTCAAATGTTTTTTTTTTAACCTTCCTCTGTTGTTCTTCAAAGATTTTTGCAAATTGCATGAAAACCAATGGAGGAAAAACAATGACCCCAGCAAAAAAGCCTTTTCAAAACCCATCCGTGCCTTAAAACTTTACATGCACATTCATGATCCTAAATCAATGATATTCACAAAATATTAAGAACAAGTAAATAGTTAACCAGTGTTTCAAGTGGTTTGAAAATCAAATGTGGGTCAAACTGATAGAAACACAACAGGAGGGTGAAGTGTCTGAATACTTTTTCGTCCACTATAAGTTGTGCATGTGTCCTTTATCCTGATAATGTTTTTGCTGTGCATGTGGTTATGTCTATCTCTCTCTCTCTCTGAGTAATCAAGTTTAGGCGATCTGCTTATAAAATCATGCCAGAGCACTGAAGAACAGGAGTCTGAAAGCAGGGTTTGAGTTATGAGGTTTACAGCTTTGATCGCATCATGTTACGCAACATTCAGGAACATTGTGTCTGTGTGAAATTCTGCAGTTC
>NW_015505192.1:2533214-2534305 GCF_001515645.1 Sinocyclocheilus grahami
CTCTGGTGGTGAATGAACGGAAGTCCATGGACAGAATTTGTGACACTTGTTATCATCACAAAAGTACATGGAAATTAAGACACGCAGTCCTGCTCAATTATGCCATTTTTATATGTTGCCAGAAATGATCCCACACTTTTTTTCATCCAGGCAGCTGTAATAGAACCAGTCTTAAGTAGAATAAATTCAAAAAATGTTCTATGTTGGGTAGCACTGATTTATCTCCAGTAAAGGCATAGTCATGGTTCCACAAGGTAAATCAAACCTCAACCATTCTTCAAGTATTCCCAGAAATTTACACCAGAATGGGCAAACATTCCCAAATCATATGTAAATAAGTGCCTTCCTCTTTATTGCATTTCCAACATAAATTATTCAATTCAAGCTATCCCCATCCAAAGAAGTCTAGATGGTGTATAATAGTATCAACAGTATTATTATATTATTATTATATGCAGTACTATTTTGTACTGAATGTTAAAGGGGATCGAAGGGAATACGAAAATTGGTGTAACCTTACCTTGCCCAGCTAAACATTATCATCAATATTAATCCCCAAATCCTACTGCCATATTGTTTTCAGATTATTGCAATTATCCGAAGTTACACTAAGTATTGATTTGTAACATACAGAAGCAGTCTTTTCTAAAAGTTCCCTCACCCCCCAATATTATAATATTCCAATAATTCAGAGTTTGACAAATGTATTGCAACTGGATTTGAGTCCCATTTTAGCTCCAGAGCATTGTGAGAGAATACCAATGGGATGAAATGGTGAAAATGATGAAAATCCAGTCCAGCTCTGAGTCCATCTCACCCCAGTGTTTAGCCAACTTGGCCATTTTAAAAGAAAGATTATACATCCTTACGTCTAGTTACTGTATGTATTGATTTGAAGAGGCAATGTAACATTTTATTTAGGTTTTTAAATATTTATAACTTTTATAATACTATAATAATTATAAATGTAACTAATAATTATTTCATTATTATTAAATATTATTTAATAATATTAAATTATTTAATTATTTTAATAAAATTAAATGTTAATAAATAAATATATAATAAAATTATATATATATATATATATA
>NW_015505192.1:2534584-2536435 GCF_001515645.1 Sinocyclocheilus grahami
CAATAAACAGGGACGTACAAAAAGCATTAGGAAAGCATTTTTTTAATGTTTATTTGAATTAAAATGTGTATTATTTGTCTAATGGCATTTTTCCAAATTGTATTATTCCAAGTGATTAAAAATCTCTGTAAATTTATTTTAGACTACAGCAACGTTTTGAAATTAAAATGAATTCGTTTTTTTTTTTTTTTTTTATTTAAATTTTTTTTAACTGATGGACTGGAGTGGTGTGAGGTTTTTATCAGCTGTTTGGCACCCATTCACTGCAGAGGATCCAATGGTGAGCAAGTGATGTAATGCTACATTTCTCCAAATCTGTTGTGATTATAAAAACTCATCATCTTGGATGGGCTGAGGGTGAGTACATTTTTAGCAAAGTTTAATTTTTGGGTGAACTGTTCCTTTAATATAATACACATATAACACATTAAATTCTGAAATATAGTTTTTAGTACAGTGTTCATAACCCATTTTACTTATGCAATCAACATGATTTTTTTTACCCATCAGCAATTGATTGGATTGAGAATTAAGATCGATGATTCATGATGTCAGCAGTATGGAAATTTGTTTCAGAGGTGGAGTTAGTTGTTAATATTTTGATATTATATATATTAAACAATATTAGAATATTTTGCACTGATAAATCATGCATAATGTTTTAAGAAAAAAAACAGGTCAGTTTTGATTTCATGTTGACCTTCAACAGCTCTGTTCTGGTCAGTTGGTAATGTATCAAATGATGCCACATTGTGACTTACAAAATAGACCCAGATTTGATCACTTTTGCACTTCTTTATTCAAAAGGACACTTTGTATTCCATGAACAAACACGTCTGTCCCAAATGGCTTGGCAGCATGAGAATGAAGGCACAGACTGTACGTCTGAATCCAGACCCACGCCAGCAGCTGGGAGTTTCACCTATTCATATGGCCTCTGAAGATAAACTCAGTTCAGGACTGTGGAATGGGGCTAAACAAATCTCTTTGGGTGACTGCGGCCTAAAGGTAAGAATGTATATTTAAACATAAGAAAAAAGTATCCACTGAGTGATGTTTCAAAATGATGAAACACTGGGGGTCTTAAAAACGTCTTAAAAAGTCTTAATTCACCCTTCCACAAATTTAGGCCTCGGAAAGTCTTAAAGGGGTCATATGATGCTGCTAAAAGAACATTATTTTGTGTATTTGGTGTAATGAAATGTGTTTATGCGGTTTAAAGTAAAAAAAACACATTATTTTCCACATACTGTACATTATTGTTTCTCCTCTATGCCCCGCCTTTTTGAAACTCGTCGATTTTTACAAAGCTCATCGGTCTGAAAAGCGAGGTGTGCTCTGTTTGGCCAGCTATTATAAACTGGGCTTTTGTTGCATCCAGTGGGGACATAATTACTGATTATAATGACTTATACTGTCTTTTTACGCGTTGCGTTGCATTGCATCGCACCTCATAAACATAAAACCCTGTCTGCATTTGTGATCAGAGAAATGACAAACAACATGCTCTACTCTACACTGCTCAAAACTTGCATTTGAATCATCAGTGGCAAATCCTTTAAATGAAAACGTACTTACAGACTGAGTCAGAACAGCCGGCATTGTAGTCTACTCTCCCAGGATCAGTAAATAGTCCTCCATAAAATGTGCTGCACACATCTGGATATTTGGGTTAAACTGTTCTGGAACAGTGTTGTAAATACAACTTAACCACTGATTTGTAGTCGTGTCCTCTTTTGGAAGACCAAACAAAGTAGTTTCGCTTTCACAACGAAAAACACAGCGGCCTAGCGTGAGCAGAGGTCAAGAATGGCGCGGCCGGCGGATCCGACGAAGGAGCGGCAACCACAT
>NW_015505192.1:2536791-2538081 GCF_001515645.1 Sinocyclocheilus grahami
AGAAAGGAAAACTTGAAATCACATCATATGACCCCTTTAAATCTGAGCTGAAAGTCTTAAATTCATAAAGTCATGGCATTAAATGTTGCATACACTCAGTATTTTTGTCTTGTTTTTCAGTTCAGATATCTAGACATCCTTAAATCAAGATGCATTTACTTGAGATGCAAAATGAAATACTGTTTTCTGTGAAACTGAACAAAATTAATTGAGTTTATGCTGGAAACAAGAACAAATATCTGTCAATTAGGGTATGAAAATGAATTAATAAATAAAAAAATATAAAAAAAAATAATTTTTCTGAGCCCGTTGGAAGATATTTGTTCCTGATGTTAACATAAACTCACTTCATTTTGATAAAATTTTCAGAAAAAAAAAGACTTTAAACTTATGTCATTTTTCTTAAATCAAATGTATTTTGATTTAATAATCTTTAGACATTTGCACTGGAAAACAGATGAAAACTCTGAGGAAGGACAGCACTTTTTATTATTATTATTATTATTTTTATTACCAAAAAAGTAATAAAGATCTGTTGGAAGTTGTATTTTCAATGATGATTCCAATCATGATGTGGTTATATCAGATCTGCGCCATCTAGAGGTTTATGACAGACCTTTGTATTTAACATACAGTATTTAACAAATCGTTCATTCTTCCTCACAATCAGTGCAGAAGATGTGGAAAAATTGCACCTACTCATAACTTAACCTGCTGGTAGAATATCGTAGCTGAACTGGTTGCAAAAACGTCTTTCTCCATTGACGGTTATTTAAAAATGGCCATACTTAATTACAGTAATTTTACAAGAGCACGATTTTTTTAATTGAAAAATGTAATATACGTACGATGGCTCAAAACAGCCTGGCTGCATGAGCAAAAATTGTGAAATGGTAAAAATGGTGAGTTAACGGATAGGTTTTCCTCCTTGATAAACGTTTTGCGCTGCAAATTACTGTAGCAAATGTTTTGTAATCTACTGTCACTAAACACTAAATACATTCTTGAGAAGTGAGGCTGCAAGAAGAAACTAATTTCCAATTACATAGCAAGTCCCAGATAAAGAATTCCCTGTTAAGCGAGGCTTACACAATATCAGATAGAGTGTAATCATTTTCTAAAAGTGTACAAAAATGTGGATACCCTCTGATCTGGAAATTCTTAAAGTTGCTATTAATTTTTCTGCCCTGCAGCACACTCATTGCACTCATAAATAATGTAAATCTCATTTAAAGCATGACTGCTGTAGGTGCATCTATCCATGCATATAATTCTCAGACATACTCAGCG
>NW_015505192.1:2538735-2540886 GCF_001515645.1 Sinocyclocheilus grahami
AAAAAAAGCAATTTCCCAATTAAGCAAATAAATTTTAATTAAATTGTAATTTAATCCTCATGTTGTGTTCTGGTCATTTTGACCTGGAGAGGATTTATTTATTTATTGATTTTGTTTTTCTGAAAATGTTAATGTTGTCTCACACAGGGTATAACTTTTTTTTTTGGATAATTTAAATTTTTGTCTTTTATTTAATTAAAGCCCTTTTTTGATTTTTTTTCGCCACCTTTTTGCACTTGTGGTATTTCTGGTCAAAAATGACCGGCCTTCAAAAAATTGCTTATGCATTTCTTGTTATGCTTCATTATTGTCAAATTTTGCATTCAATCTTTTTGTCAACTTGCTTTCTTTCAGTTAGCACCGGTTTTATATTTCTTTTTGGAACTCTTTGGTTGTAGGCCTCAATGATCTGAACTTTTTTTTTTTGAGTGAACATTTCCAAAATTTGTCCACAAATACAGCTTTTTTCACTTAATAACGAGGTGCACAACCAAGGCCTACAACCAATCAGTTCCGAAAAGTAATACAAAACCTATGCCAATTAAAAGAATACAAGCGGACAAAAAGATTGAATACAAAATGTGAAATTTTCTGGTCATTTTTGATTGGGAACACTAAAGGCTTTAGATTAAGGCTTCTCAGCACTGCACAAGGGTTAAGTAGTTTGGCCTGTAAAATGTGTGGTATTACAGTTTATTGCATTAGGTAGTTTACAAACCCACAAAGTTCGGTATCGCAATGCGTTTCTGTTTAGTATGAAATGCACTTAAATCCTGGTTGTCTGAAATGGAGCAGAAAATCAGTCTGTCAATAAAAAGCTTCTTATAGGGGAAAGTATTGAGTGTTGATTCCTGATTGTTGGCCAAGTTAAGCTTTTGTGCCAACTTAAACCCTTTGGTTCTTGAGATGCCTTTGGAATTGGCTTTCTGGGTCGACAGCATTTATGTACTTATAAACCGCAATTACAAGGGAGAAAAGGAGCAGGACCGGGCTTTGTTACGTTATCTGCGCAGAGACAATTTTCCATTGTGCAAACCTGTAATATAGGCCACATGATAGAGCTGTTTTGCCCACAGGGTGAATGGAATAAAGGTGAGAGAAGAGAGGGATCAACACATGGATAGAAAATAAAATAAGTCACAATTTCCTGCAAGCCCAAGCAAAAAGGAACAAAGCATTGTTTGGCCGTTTTAGCATTGGTCTATTCCTTACACAAAGCTATTGTATGGCTGCAGATAACGTGTATATATAGTGCATGAGTTGTATAGATGATTTTCTTGATGCTTTTGTGTTCTTTTTGAAGCTTGAAAGCTTCAAAGAAGTATATGTTCCACAGAAGAAAGTCATACAGGTCTGGGACAACATGAGGTTTGGTAAATGATGAGCTTTTCCTTTAAGTTCATTGATTCGGCAACAGAGAACATTTTATCTCTCAGCTTGACACAATCAGAGCAATTGCCTCTAAGATTGAAGAGCCCCTCATATAAATAACTATCTCTGTTTATGTGGATGAGATGCTGTATTGGGAATGCTAAGCAGTAATGGGACACTCTGAGATGGAGAATTATATATATAGTTTGTGTTAGTAGAAACGGACTGATTCTAATTCAGTGTGTGCTAGACTAAAGAATGTCATTCCTTTTGTAAGTGAAATGTAACATTGCAGTTGTTGTTTTTTTATATTGTAGTTGACTTTCTGGTGATTTTTCTAGTCATCATATAATGGGTCGCATTCTCTCATAATTATGTGCAAAAGCAGGTGCGTTCACTCATTCTAGTGTTAACAAATACAGTTTATTCTAAATGAAGGTGAATGTGCCCACAGTTAGTAATGAGCAAAATACATGCACAAACCATCTCCATACGTGTAGTTTTGTTGGTTCTAAATTTAGAATAAATAGCCAAAGAGTTTAAATAAATTAATTAAGTTACTTGTTGAAATCAATGTACTGTAGTATTGAATGCAGTATTGACCCTATTTACTTTCTTAATACACAGTTGTGGTCTCATTATTATTTATCATTGCATGTAATTAAAAAAAAAACATTTTTGCAAAAACTGTTTTTGCAGAACAACACTGATATTAATAAAAACGATTCTTGAGTTGCAAACCAGCATATTAGAATGATTTCTGAAGGATCATGTGACACT
>NW_015505192.1:2540896-2550321 GCF_001515645.1 Sinocyclocheilus grahami
ATGCTGAAAATTCAGCTTTGCATCACAGAAATAAATTGCATTTTACTTTATTTTACTTTAACTTGTATTATTATTTTAGAATATTACAGTTTTTACTGTATTTTTCTCAAATAAATGCAGCCTTGGTGAGCATAAGCATTCTTTTAAAAACATTAAAAAAACTAATTATACAAACTTCAAACTTTTGACTGGTAGCAGATCTATAGATAAATAGACGGACAGACACGTTTTGTTTAACTTCGCTAATTATAGGCATTCAGATTGTGCAGAAATCTGTGAAACTTTGAAATTCTATGCACTCCGCATTCTCACGGTTTTTCCATTCATAATGATGTTTGCTTGTTCGCAATCTTTGATGCTAGCAAATGTCTTTTAGTTTACTGATTTAAAAATCTCCTGCTGATATTTCGCATCTAACCACCATCTCAACCAGCTGACATTGTTGTCCATACAGTATCCATGCTTTTCATCTATATTTTTAACAGTCCTTAAGAATCATTTGAATCTTTTTTTGAATCAAGCACATTACCCAGTATTTTCAGTTCACAGTTTCCAGTTTCTTTTCTCCTTTCCCTCACAGACTCTGTACTAGCTGAGTTCCTTGGGGCTTGTTTTCGTCTGGCATTAAAACAGCCATGCTGAGACCCTCTGATAGCTTCCAGATTAGAAAATGAAAGACCGTGAGCAACGCATATTCTGTTGCCAGGGAACTGCATAAATCAACTTGTCATTGGCTGGGCAGAGATGATACAAAGGTTTGCTGACCACTTGTTGTTCAACAGGATGGTCATGGTTGTATTTTTCTGGTGGACATAGATGCTGAATGTTCGATTGTCAAGGGCTGATTCAAAATAACAGCAAATAGACCTAGTAGATTCTGTAGAGCGTCTAATTAAATGCTTTTGCCAAGCAACTGTAGTCTGTATTCAAACAAGTTTTCTGCACTTTTTAGGTCAAGGGTGCTGAGTGCTGCACCTGCAGATCTATTCTCCTGATGTTCAAACTCAAACACACCTGAACAAGCTAATTTAAGTCGTTTACTTTAAAAATTACAAACAGATGTGCTGGAGAAGTTTAAATTCATCCATTCCTCCAATACTGCAGTGATAATATATTTTGTAGGCCAGCAAGTTAGTCCCAGTTCCCTGGACAAAATCCCAATATGATTTTTCCATTGGGTTTTGGATTATTGCTGAAAATAAGCTCTGTGACCAACAAAAGTTTAATTCTTAAAGGCTTGTTCACACCAGGACGAATATCGCGCACGATTATTGCCGATGTTTAATGCCTCGTGACTAAACAAAGGGTGCCAATGTGAGTGTGCACACCGACGTGCAAAATGCGAGGCGTAAAAGCGTAATTTTTTGTTTTTAAAACACCTCGGGCTCGTTTTTTTGGTTTGACGCGCCGCGTTAAAAACTGGCCGACCAATGAGTTTGGCACTTTTGTTCATGTGCCTGGAGCTGCAGAAGTTACAGTAATACGACTTGGTGGCACTCAAGCACAAAGTGGTCTTGCCGAGTACACATTGATATCTAATGACAAAGAGGAAGTAAGTAGACCAAGAAGATGCATCGAGGGAAGATGAATGTAGAGCTGCTGGTCTCATTGGTGTCTGAACACAAAAGGGCTTTATGACAAACGCGACAGCGACTACAAAAATCTCGATAAGAAGGAGTTGTTATGGAGAGGAATTGCAGATCAAATAGGATTCGATGTGTACCGGGGTATTTCTGTTTTTCATTAAGCGCCATCTAATGTCAGGGAGTGAATTTGCACGTTCACTCGGCTCATCACCTGCGAAAATCGCTTGGGTATGAACACAAAAGACGTGTCAAAAAATGTCAGCGATAAGCGCGAGCGATAATCGTCCCGGTGTGTACGAGGCTTAAACAAACATGATAGTTTTCACAAATGAACAGAACTTTTATGAATTTTTAAAGCCTAAATACAATTGCCAGAAGTAAGAAGCTAAACAAACAAACTACACAGCGTGTAGACTGAGTAGATGAGTTTGTGTTCATTGTGATGATATTTAGTGTCTCAAACAATCTCTGTAGTGTCATTTAGACACTTGTTAACAACTGCCTTTTTTAAAGCTTAAAAAAATCACATGGGGGATTTACTGTCATAGAATAATAAAACATGAAAATATCTTGAGCTTGTGCTCACCTGACCTCAGACCTTATTTCAGGAATTTATCTAAAAACCCACTCAAAACATCAATTTACTGGTTTTGACTTACAAAAATGTCATCCCTGCAGCACTCTATATCATGCAAGATTAGTTTAGTATTTAGAGGAAGTTTAGTTGATCTTAAATCATAGTAGATAGATTGAAAATAGTATATGGTGTATGTATGACATTTCTGATTTAGGAGTGCGCCATCCATTTGTGTTTGCTTTTTAGGATAATATTGGCCATACCTCCTTTCCAACAGTTTTCTGATGTGGTATCTGCTCTTAAATCTTATTTTCTACATCATGATTGGTCACATGACACTCGAGAACCAATGGCATTGCCAACCACCCACCCACCATTTTAGAACACATGCAAATTAGCGCCGTATCAAAGAGATTTTTAGTTGAGTAATGACTTAAAGTTTGGTCTGTTTCATATAAAGCTATTGTATGACTTTAGGAAGCTTGGAAAATAGTTGTATGGACCACTTTTGTAGTGCTTTTATGATGCCTTTTTTGGCATTTTTCTTCAGGCTTGACAGTATAAATCAGCGTCCAATTTTTTTGTATGAAAAAGAGCATAAAGAAAATATATAATCTGAATAAAATTAAGGTGAGGAAGTGATAACGAAAATGTATTTTTGGTTGAATTGTTCCTTTATTCTGTATCACAGTATGTTTCACTGTTTTTTAAGGGAATGTGTCTCTTTTACATACTGTGATGAAACAGTGAAATTATTGTTACATCTATCATGTCGGCGTATGAAAATGACTCTCCAGCTGCACTGGATTCTGACTGAAGCGTAGACTGCAGGAATGGAAATGATCTGTGGGAGTGGGTGTTACAGGAGGGATGTGACAAGTAAATTGGTGTGTCTAAATTGCAGCACTGTCATTTAAAAAAAACTCAGTTTATGAAGTTTATCCAGCTGACTGGGATTGTCAGTCAGCTGTCAACAAAGCAGACTTAATTTCTTATTTTTCTTTAAACTCCACACTTAGCATCTTGGGCTTGACTGAGACCTGGATTCGTCCAGAAGACTCAGCAACCCCAGCTGCTCTTTCGAACAATTTCTCTTTCTCTCATACCCCCGTCAGGTTGGCCGGGGTGGGGGCACTGGTCTGCTCATTTCTAACAATTGGAAATACTCAACCCACTCTCCCCTATGCAATTATAACTCATTTGAATCTCATGTGATCACTATAACAGCTCCTGTAAAACTCCAGGTTGTGGTAATTTACCGCCCTCCTGGGCAAATTCTATCCGCCTTCCTAGAAGAGCTGGATGGGCTGCTGTCCTCATTCCCGGAGGATGGCAGTCCACTTTTAGTCTTTGGCGACTTTAACATTCATCTGGACAAGCCTTATGCTACAGACTTCCATTCACTCCTTGCTTCATTTGATCTCAAACGACTTACCACTGCAAGCACGCACAAATCAGGCAACCAACTTAACTTAATTTACACACGCAATTGTATTGCAGACAACATTCTGGTAAAGTCCCCACATATCTCTGATCATTTCTTCATTACATTTAAACTACATTTTGCTACCTGTGTGCCACCAACCCCCATACCGGTTACTTTTAGACGAAACCTACGCTCCCTTTCCCCCTCCCATCTTTCCTCCGTTGTATCCTCCTCTCTTCCCTCACCTACCCATTTCTCATCTCTGGATGTGAATGCAGCAACTGACACTTTATGCTCTACTTTAACCTCTTGTCTAGATGATATTTGTCCTCTCCTCCAGGCCAGCACGGGCTGCCCCCTCGAACTCCTGGTTATCCGATGTTCTTCGTGAACATCGGACCAAACTCAGGGCAGCTGAGAGAAAATGGTGCAAATCAAAAGATCCGTCAGACCTAAGTATGTATCAATCTTTGCTTTCATCTTTCTCTGCTGAAGTCCATACTGCCAAATCTTCATACTTCCACAACAAGATCAACAGCGCTCCAGACACACGTAATCTCTTCAAAACGTTCCATTCTCTCCTCTGTCCCCCTCCACCACCTCCTACCACTTCTATAACAGCTGATGATTTTGCCACATTCTTCACAGACAAAACCAGAACAATTAGTAGCCAATTCTCAGCCCCACACACACAGGACTTCAAACCAACCCCACCCACTCCAAAAACTCCCATCTTCTCCTTCTGTCCCCTCACTGAGACAGAAGTATCAAAACTTCTGCTCTCCAGCCATCCTACAACATGCCCTCTAGACCCAATCCCCTCACACCTCCTCCAAGCAATCTCTCCTTCACTTTTACCAACACTCACACACATCATCAATACATCTCTCCTCACAGGCACCTTCCCCACTGCATTCAAGCAGGCTCGGATAACCCCACTGCTCAAAAAACCTACATTAAACACTTCACTTACAGATAGCTACAGACCTGTCTCTCTCCTTCCATTCATAGCGAAAACCCTCGAAAGAGTTGTTTTCAACCAGATATCATTGTTTCTTTCACAGAACAACAAACTGGATCCTAACCAGTCAGGTTTCAGGAGTGTCCATTCAACTGAGACTGCGCTACTGTCAGTCACAGAAGCCTTGCGGATTGCAAAAGTTGATTCCAAATCATCAGTCCTTATTCTGCTGGATCTTTCTGCTGCTTTTGACACTGTCAATCATCAGATCCTCCTGTCTGCCCTCTCTTCAATGGGCATCACAGGGATTCCACTTCGCTGGTTTGAATCCTATCTCACTGGTAGGTCTTTCAGGGTGGTCTGGGGAGGGGCGGTCTCCAAAGCACATCAACTTGTCACTGGGGTTCCTCAGGGATCAGTTCTTGGACCTCTCCGCTTCTCCATATACACAACATCACTGGGTCCTATCATACAGGCACGTGGCTTCTCCTACCATTGCTATGCTGATGACAAACAGCTCTATCTTTCACTTCAACCAGATGATCCAACGGTAGCTGCACGGATCTCAGGCTGCCTGGCAGACATCTCGGCATGGATGAAAGAATATCACTTACAGCTCAACCTGGCAAAGACTGAGCTTCTTGTCTTCCCTGCCACTCCAACTCTACAGTATGATTTTTCCATCCAGCTAGGTTCTTCTACAATTACCCCATCAACTTCGGTCAGAAATCTTGGTGTTACCTTTGATAACCAGCTGACCTTCAAAGACCACATTGCAAAGACCGCTCGATCTTGCAGGTTTGCATTGCACAACATCAGAAAGATCAGGCCCTTTCTAACGGAGCATGCTGCACAACTTCTTGTCCAGGCCCTTGTCATCTCTAGGCTGGACTACTGCAATGCTCTTCTGGCTGGACTCCCATCAAGCACAATCAAACCTCTACAAATGATTCAGAATGCAGCGGTACGACTGGTCTTCAACGAGCCCAAAAGAGTCCATGATACACCTCTCTTTATCTCCTTGCACTGGCTACCGGTTGCGGCTTGAATCAAGTTCAAGACATTGATGCTTGCATATAGAACAGCCACAGACTCAGCACCCGCCTACTTCCACTCACTACTACGAATCTACATCCCCTCTAGAAGTCTGAGATCCGCTAGTGAGCGACGCCACGTGGTACCATCACAGAGAGGCTCAAAATCACTTTCCAGAACATTCTCGTTCACCATTCCTGGCTGGTGGAACGATCTTCCAACCCCTATCCGGAATGCTGAATCCCTGACAATTTTCAAGCGACAGCTGAAAACTCATCTCTTTCGAAGCTACTTGATTTCATCATCATCATCATCGTCATAAAAAAAAACAAAAAAACATATGTATATATATATATATATATATTCTCTCTCTTTATTTATTCCTTCTCTTTCTAGCTTGTACTTATTTGAACAATGTCTAAAAACTTGGTATTACAAGCACTTCATGTGTCTGTTTGCCTCTTTAAGAAGAATCGCTTTATGTATCCCCCAACTGTAAGTCGCTTTGGATAAAAGCGTCTGCTAAATGACTAAATGTAAATGTAAATGTAATGAAACTCAGTCCTCAGTTTTATCTTTTAGTCAAGCACAGAGAACAGAGTGTTTGAGGTACTGAACTGAGGAAACTGGCTGTTAATTAAAGTCTGTCACAGACGATCTTACACACTGAACTGTCAGCGAACCGTCAGCCACACAAGGTTTCTCCCTGCAAACATGTCCACTATAAGTTTCACTTCCTCCTGTCTTTATATAAAGTTGTTAAAGATTTACATGCTGTAACACAGTAAACCTCCTGTTTACTTAGGCAAGTATTTGATATTTGATTATTCATTTGGATGTTCATCTCTGAGTCACTGTAAATAAAACTGATTATTAGAGTACATTTTACAAAAAAATACTAATACTTAATTAGTGATACTAATTGATGTTTTCATATTTCCAAACTCTGGAACTAAGAACAGAAGGGTGAAATAAATGTATGTGCAGCCAGTGGCATTCATTTGTTAGTTCACGATTGGGTTTAATGCAGTAGAAAACACAAAATCAGTTCAGACATTCACAGTGTCACTTTCAGCTAATTAAAACAATCATATTAATTCTGTCATTGACTGTATAAACATAACTAAGAATCTAAACCCATCTTAAGCAATTGGCACACAACTTCTCTAATCAGTTGAATGGACTGCTTTCATGGATTATAGATGGATCGGTGGCCAAAAGAGCCATTTAATCTTTTATTCATCAGTGTTTGTTGACACCCTCAATTAATCATTATTTGATGCCACATTGTCAAGACTGTCTTACAGGCTTTCCAGGGCCCTGCTGAACAATCATTAAGACTTAATGGAGTTCTTAGTTATGGCTCACTTGAGTAGCAGCTTTGTGGTTGGTCCTAACATCTAATGAAGAAACCATTTGTTTTGCCACAAAAACCATATGGGGTTTAATTCTGTGTTCAGTCTCAACTGGTTCTTGTATCTTTGAAGCTGTGAAATAGCCTAGTTGTATACTCGTTCTCAGATCTGGCTCATGGACTGTGGTTTGCCCATGTTTAGTATAGCCAGAACCAAATTTAAATGAATTCAACACATGGTTTTGAATGGTATGACTCCACAGCACACACTGAGCAATCAGATTAGATTCTAACAAAAAGGGGTGAAACCATTTTTACCACAGAAAAGATTTTCCTTTTTTGAAAAGTTTAGCATACAAAACAATTACCGTTCACATGGATGCACGAAAATGACTAAAAACGCTGTATTATGCATGCCAGGCCAGTAGTTGGCAATGTCACTACTCATCTGTGTACATACCCAAAGACTGAACATGTAATACACTTTTGCATGACATCACCGTTTTCACAAATTCACATTTTTGTAGATGACACAGAGACAATAAGTTACTTTTTGAAACCTGTTTTCAAAAGTTTGCGTTTTCATGCCCCCAAAACGCTGTTGTCTTGTAAATGAACAGCAAAAACGCATTAAAAGTTTTCCATCTTTAATTAAAAGCGTGTGTAAGCGCCCCCTTAAACGCTCACGATTTGCCAGCGTGCAAGCTATAAAATAAATGTCTACCTCAGATTATTTGACCTTGAATGTAGTTGAATGGGTGCCATCAGAATGAGTCCAAACAGCTGATAAAAACATCACAATAATCCACATGTAATCCACGTCACTCCAGTTCATCAATTAACATCTTGTGCAGTGAAAAGTTACATGTTTGTAACAAACATATCTAACCATAACATTGAGTCGTCTAACTAAAATATTGCTTTCTGCAGTGAAGAAGTCATCTTGTCTGATTTAGGAGAGAAATATGCAAAGATCAAACATTGTTTACAAATGAAAACAGTCCAAAACAGTTCTAAACAAAAATGTTGGCGAATTTTGATGTGATAGTACAACAGGGAACAAACTTTTCTACTGCAGGAAACGTTATTATGGATTATAGACTTGTATTTTGGCCAAAACCGGTGGTTTAAAGTTAAAATGCCTTAATGATGGATTTGTTTCTTACAAACACAGTTTTTCTCAAGACCTTTACAAGACATTAATTGATGAAATGGAGTGGTGTGGATTTCTTGTGGATTACTGTGATTTTTTTTTATCAGCTGTTTGGACTCTCATTGTGACGGCACCCATTCACTTCAGAGAATCCATTGGTGACCTTTAGATTCAACCTGCTGTTATTTTGGATGTATTAGATGTATATTGTTTCATTTTTGACAGAAAATTGCCAGAAAATGCTGTCTGGGACCTTTTGAATCAATTTACCCATTTTTGCTAATTGCTAATCATATAATGGCCCAAAGCAGATTGTCTCAGCAATAAGTGCAGTGAAAAATGAACATTGACGGCAGCAAATACTGGTTGCCACAGCACCTTTATGGATTCTGGTGAAATACCGTAGACATGGTTATTTCAGCTCTACACTGTAATGAAGCTATAAAATTGGAAATAAATATCTCCTGCATGTTTGTACAGCAGCTAAAATGTCAAAGCAGCTCTAAATAAAATATTTATTTTATTGATTTATTTATTTACGTGACAACCAGCTGCATTTAATGCAGGTATATTCCAGTTTTCTTATAACAAAATAGTGGTTCAATCAGCTTATGGCAGTGCATTTACATGATACATCTATAATTATAATATCAGTAAATTCTGATTAATGTCAAAATAATACTGTACATAAACATATTGAAGTTGGGCAGCATCCTTTTTGTTTCTTCAAGTCCTGTCAGAAAGAAAAGAGCCTTGTCTCCTGTGACAGCATTACTATGTTAGGATTTTTGATTAAAGTGCTCTAGTTTCTACAGTTCCTCAGAGACTTGCACATAAATCCGTTTGACCCCCTCCCCATAAAGATGAGACAGGAACTGAGTGGGTGAACGAAGAAAATTGGACATCAGTTGGAAATAAATAATGTTTCATTGCAATGCACTGCTGAAGTGGTCTGGTGGAAGACTTAATGGCTCATAATTAACATTCTCCATTCTGCCCCCTGACTCGCGTCCTACGGTATTTTCAGTGTTTCTTAACAAAAGGTCGAGATGGTGATTCTTATTCATCGTCGTCTGTCTTTAAGTCTTGAGGACAGATACATAAGTGCACTTAGAATTCATTAAAGAGAGCTGGTGAAATGCACGTCACCGTGGTTTTACTTCGCCCACTCACTGAATTTTCACCGTAGGTTACCGCTGACACATCATTTCAGCTCTGAAGTGTGGTGCGTCTGGTCAGTTGAGTGTTTACTGAGCTGAATCGTTTGCATTATACAGCTCAGAGGGGCTTTTCATTAGCATTTTTTTAACATTAGTGAAATAACATATACAAT
>NW_015505192.1:2551701-2552132 GCF_001515645.1 Sinocyclocheilus grahami
ACGGCTGCATGATTGCGGATATTTAATTCCTCTCTTAGTTTTATCCCAGTGTTTCACAGTTCTGCTGAGGTCAGAAGGTTTTAATTCATGTCACAGGATCCTCAGGTAAGCTGTTAAATGTGCCAGACTTGTGCAGTAGTGCTATTCATCTCAACTGAGCTTCTCTGCATACTGAAGGTGAAAAATAGATGCCGTCATGTTCAAATGTGTGTTCCTAACACTAAGTGGCTGGGTACATCTGAAGCTGTTAGAGCAATCATTGCATCATTCATTGGGAGCAAAGACTTTGTTTTACTCAGCTTTGACTGATGGGACTCATTAGCTGCTGGAGGCTGTGAGTGTTGCATTTACCTGATATGAAATTTAGTGTGTTTCTTCATCAGAACAGATTTGGAGAAATTAAGCATTGCATCACTTGCTCACCAATGGAT
>NW_015505192.1:2552485-2568595 GCF_001515645.1 Sinocyclocheilus grahami
ATATATATATATATATGTGTGTGTAAATATTTCTTAAATATATACGTGTATGTGTGTGTATTTATAAACAAACTTATTTTGGGTGTGATTAATCCCGATTAATCGAGTTGACAGCCTTAATGTTTATGTAATTTCATAATTCTATTGTCTTTGAAATATGGTTCAAGCGTACTGCTAAATGTGATGAGCATTTATATACTTTAATGTCATTTATATAACTTGTAAGTTGTATTTAAATATATATTTGTAATTGCACATTTGCAATTTTAAAGTTGCAATTTAGTACATTAAAATATATGAACTTTTATATAACTAATATAATATTGCATAAAACAGTTAAAATTGTAATCAAGTACTTAACATGTACTTTTTTATCATAGTCAACATGAAAATTACTTAAAATGTACTCTAAAGAAAACCTTTAATTTGACATTATTACAAAGTGCACTTTTTAAAGCACTTAACACTTAAAACTGCAGTCCATAACTTTTGGCGCTCTAGCGGTTAATAAACAGAACGGCGTGCATCTTGCGGAAGAACATTGTACCCGGAGCTACTTCTCTCTATTTATGTCTATGGCGAATCACGCAGATACTGGGCTACTACACTTATTATAGGTGTACCATAGTGATTCAGGACAAGCTAAAAACACGGTTTGGAAAATGGATTCATGGTGTACTCGCTTATTATATTAATGTTGTCAATTTTGAACACAAAAAAGTTACGGACTGCAGCTTTAAGTGCACTTTAAGTACTCTTAAGAGGACTTTTATTTCATTAAAACTATATTATAGGGAACTATATTTAAAAAAATAAAGAAAAAAAGCGTTACGATTTGAAGTACACTACAATTCAATACAATTAAGCACACGTCTTTTTCGTTGTGTATGAGGAGCTCTTCTGTGACACAGATGTGAGAGTTTCAAGCAATGCCAAAAAAAAAAAAAACCCTATTTAGGCCACTCGTCTTGACCCATCCTCTCTTTGAGAGAGCATTTGAGAGCATGCACCATAAATCACAATAGCTCCACTAATCCCAGTGGGTTTTAGTCAACCTAGTGCTGTTTCCATTTCCTAGTAAGGCTATATTGTGTGTGTTGCAAAGTCCTGGTCAGATTCACCCTAGTGGCAAAGTAAGTATTTAATTGAACCAAGTATTTGAAAGAGTGGAACAAAACACAGTCCACGTGCCAATATGGTTGAGTGAAGCCGAATGAAGCTGCATACAAGTTCCTAAGAGCCAAGTTCTCCTAGAGCCACAGTCACGTTTCAAAAGTCAAATGTGGGATATTTCTATTTCCATCTATATTGTGAAAACATGTTAACTGTTTGCTTTGCTATTGATTTGTCAATAAATGTCTGCATCAACCAAACAGCAGAGCATAAATGATGCTTTAGCACGTTAAATGCAATGCATTTTAATTGCTTCAAAGAGAGTTTATCAATTTTGTACTCATCCTCCTCTTAGAATTGTGTCTATTTTTCAGAGCTTCGAATGAAACACTGGATCAGTCAGATCAGTCAGGAAGAGGCCGCTCCTAATATCACGCTGAGCTTGTGTCAGAATATTTTGTCCTGTCCAGCAGAGCAGAGCTGAGCGGCTCTCCCATCAGCCAGTGGGCAGCACCGGCAGCTGGCCAATGTAAGGCAGAAAAGAAAGACAGACACAAGGTTCTTCTGTATTTCTGCCAAAATGAACCGCACATTCTGTATGGATTTTTATACAACAGGAGTTCCCAGATGAGTCTGTCTATCTATCTATCTATCTATCTATCTATCTATCTATCTATCTATCTATCTATCTATCTATCTATCTATCTATCTATCTATCTATCTATCTATCTATCTATCTGTCTGTCTGTCTGTCTGTCTGTCTGTCTGTCTGTCTGAGGTGAAGTGAAGTTTAGAAGGTCGGTCGGTTGGTCTGTCGGTCTGTCGGTCTGTCTGTCTGAAGTGAAGTTTAGAAGTCTGTCTGTCTGTCTGTCTGTCTGTCTGAGTGAAGTTTAGAAGTTTAGCGGTCGGTCGGTCGGTCGGTCGGTCCATCCATATCTGTTTTAATTGTTTTATTTTTTCCCACATACAGAGGCACCAAAAATAGATACAGAGTTATTGCATTAGATAAGTTAAATATTTATTATTATTTTTAAAACAAAGGGCAACTAACATTTGACCACCAAAAAGTAAAAAAAAAAAAAATCTGAACAGCATATCGTGTCTTTTTTTTTAAATAATTAAAAACCTAACAAACTTATTTTGTGATTTAATTTTTCTTAGTGTGTTTTGGGCTGTATTGAGTTTGAAAAGAAGTGCCGTTTGGCTTGATAATTTTCTTATCTAATTTAATTTAATTATATTTAATGTGTGATTAGAGTGTCAAAATGCTAAACTTCACTCATGAGGTCCACTTCATAAATTTAGACTCAAACTAGACCAGTCAGGGAAAAAACGAAAAAAGGCTGGGATAATTTCAGATGAATCTCAATGGTACATGACACGTTTTGTCTATTTGACAACAAAGCCAGGTTCCCCTGAGAGCTGCAATCTTAAGACTATTGTTGGTCCGTGCTAAATCCTACAATGTGAAAATCGGCACAACAAAAATGTCAGTTTTCCCTTTGAAATTCTCCATGAACAAGACTATGGCTGAATATGTCATGCGATAGGTCTTCAAAGTCTCCTCTGACGTGTTCAATATGGATCTCACAATAGAGACGCCTCTTTATGTGATCCGTAATGCTGGTGCCTCATATCCATCACTGGATGAAGAACACGCCCTTAAGCTGAAGGACATCTCCCTAGTTTTGTAATTTGAGAATTGTCAAAGTAGGGCGTGCAGTTTTTATGGCATGCTGATATGGCCTCAGATGACCTATTGGGTGTAGTTTAATGGTCCAGATTTTAGCTACTCCTTCCTGGAATCACGTTCACACCTGCTTAGAAGAATAGCCTAAATACAGCCATTCAAGAGGTAAATAACACAACAGGGCAGGTGATGGGGAACAGACTGAACACTAGACTCCTAAAACTAAATAGAAAAAGTGACAATTGAGATCTCTTGAATATCTCCAACAGCAGAGATTGAACTGAGATTTAATTTTAAATCCTCTGCCTCTTTCTCTCTCTCTCTTTTTTTTTTTACCACAGTTGTCTCATATGTGTTTCCGAAGTTCTCAGCAACTTCTCAAACTGCTCAGATTTGACATCAAAGGCCAGATATTTCAGTATGAATTTATTTATTAAAAAAATTAATGAGAATATTATTTATTTTACATGAAATTAGTTTGATGCTAAATCATGATTCACACCCTGCTTAAAAAAAGAAAGAAAGTTCAAATCAGACGTTGATGGTCTTAGTGCCCAAAACCCCTCTAAAACTACTTAAGACAAGCAAACCAGTTTAGGGTGGTTTAAAATATGTTCTACACAGGACATTCAATTTATAGCTCAATACTTTCGAATTATGTCAAACAATTGTCATATATATATATATATATATATATATATATACACTACCGTTCAAAAGAACAATTAAAAAAAACATTTTTTTAATAAGTTTTTATGCTCACTAAGGCTGCATTTATTTGCTCAAAAACTCAGTAAAAACAGCAATGTTGTGAAATAGTATTACAATCTGTTTTCTATTTGAATATATTTTAAAATGCAATTTGTTCCTGATGCAAATCTGAATTTTCAGCATCATTACTCCAGTCTTCAGTGTCACATGATCCTTCAGAAATCTTTCTAATATGCTGGTTTGCTGCTCAAAAAACATTTCTGATTATTATCAGTGCTGAAAACAGTTGTGCTGCTTAATGTTTTTGTGGAAACCATACTTTTTTTTCAGGATTCCTTGATGAATAAAAAGAGCAGCATTTATAAAAAATATTTTGTAACATTATAAATGTGTTTACTGTCACTTTTGACCAACTGAATGCATCCTTGCTGAATAAAGCATTTATATATAAAAAGTGAATATATATATGTATATATATATTAATTTATAATTTATAATAATTAATTTATAATTTATTATAATTTATCTATTTATATTTATCTATAGTCTTCTACCATTTTGCAAAATTATTCATTTTGTGAAGACAAAGGCACATTTATACAGGTCGACAAAACATGACGGTGAGTAAATTATGACAATTTCATTTTTGAGTGAACTATCCATTTCACCTGTAGGTGTGTAACTGGTTTGGTTACAAATGAAAGTCTGTTTGATAAAATTTATTTTAATGTTGAATATTTCTTTCTCACATGTACCATTCCATATAAAAGCGTTTGTAATTTGTGTTTTTTTATTTTAAATATTCCTTCAGCTTTCTATTGTTAGTTTTCACTGACTTTGCAGGGAAGCAGCAATATGGCACATTTAAGGAACAGTTTGCACAAACTACTATGTTTAAAAAAAGGTCTACCAGCTGTGGAGGAACAGATGTGCTGTTTCAGAACAGCGTTGTACTCGTCTGGAAATCATCAAAAGTCCTAACTTTTCAAACAGAAAAAAGTAGCAACAGTATTCGTGTTGGCATATTTCAAGGCCTTTTCAAGTTCGATTAGGGAAGTGCTGGGGTAACACTGCAGTCTAATACTTGAGGCACCTTCCATAAAAGCCAAATATAGTTCCATTGATCCATTGACGAAACCTCGAGACAGACGTGTAGACGCCAGGGTACTGGGCATCAGCACAGCCATTGCCCCAGGAGACGATGCCATAGACACGGCCCTCACACACCAGCGGCCCTCCAGAATCCCCCTGCAGAAAAGACAATCATATTAATAATATTTTGGACAGGGAGGTCAGATGGTGTGCAAGAAGAGTGATCAAACTAGAACTAGACTAGAAGGAGAAACTGACAACGACATGATAATATGTGCTTTCACACATATTGCCACTGCTAAAAATTTAATTACATTTTTTCCCATGTCATAGGTGAACTTGACATCAAAATGCCAGCAAATCTGCTCCTTCTCAGCAAGAAACATTAGATGTGATTTTTATTCAAGAATTGATTTGGATCTTAAAAAGTGAGCAGATTGCATAGCAGATTGGAGCCGCCAGGGAGAGGGGTTGAAATATAGGAATTCATGTTGTCATCTGAAATATCATTTTAGATTTTATTTATTTATTCTTTTGCACTACCATTCAAAAGTTTCTGGTCAATATGATTTTTTTCTCTTTTGGATGAAATAATGCTTTTATTCAAGGGTGCATTCAATTTCTCAAAAATGACAGTGTAAAGATATTTATAATGTTACAAAAGACTTCTGTTTCAAATAAATGCGGTTCCCTATCAGTCAGTCACGTTCGATGTTACGCCAGTGACTGACGAATTGGGATCTCGCCTGAGAGCCCCAATCACCTTCGAGTGGTACAAAACAAGCCAATGGATATTGGCGATTTGCAATGCAAACCACTTCCTTATAGTACGAGTATATAAGGAAGTGTTGCAGCTCACTCATTCAAGTTTTTGCTTCGGAGCCTAGCGGTTAATACTACTATGCTTTTCCTTTCATCTTCGAGTGAGCTCTGTGTGTGTTGGTGTGATGGCGCATCAGCAGTGGTCGTTGAGAGGGAGAGCAGTGCAGAGTGCCTGTTGTTTTCGGCTATTCCCTGAGCGCTTCGGCATTAAAAAAGCTAGTTTCCTAACTAAAAGAGCAAGCACGGGTGTGACGGGTGTCTTTTTAAAGATGTCATTCCAACTGTGTGTTTCTGGATGCGGTCGTTTCCTGTCTCCAGCTGACAGTCATGATCGCTGTCTCAGCATTAAGGCATTAAGCATGCTGAGGCAGCGTTGGTGGATGAGTCATGTACCCATTGCGGGACGATGACCATTAAGATTGAGACCCAATTTCCTCCGTGGAGGTGGAGTCCCCTTTGCTATTCTCTCAGATCTCTGAGGGCTACTTCGGCTAATACACAGGATGATCTGAGAGTTACAGTGTGAGTTCTCCCGCCGGGTCAGTCCCCGCAGCCCTCTCACTCCTCCAGTCTTTCACAATTTCACACGTACATGAAATTGAAATATATAATTTATACGTATTTGAGTCGTTGAGAGGGAGAGCAGTGCAGAGTGCCTGTTGTTTTCGGCTATTCCCTGAGCGCTTCGGCATTAAAAAAGCTAGTTTCCTAACTAAAAGAGCAAGCACGGGTGTGACGGGTGTCTTTTTAAAGATGTCATTCCAACTGTGTGTTTCTGGATGCGGTCGTTTCCTGTCTCCAGCTGACAGTCATGATCGCTGTCTCAGCATTAAGGCATTAAGCATGCTGAGGCAGCGTTGGTGGATGAGTCATGTACCCATTGCGGGACGATGACCATTAAGATTGAGACCCAATTTCCTCCGTGGAGGTGGAGTCCCCTTTGCTATTCTCTAATTCTCTAATTCTCTAATACACAGGATGATCTGAGAGTTACAGTGTGAGTTCTCCCGCCGGGTCAGTCCCCGCAGCCCTCTCACTCCTCCAGTCTTTCACAATTTCACACGTACATGAAATTGAAATATATAATTTATACGTATTTGGCGTGCTGTCCGAGGGGAGGGCTCCAAGCCTGGAATCGGCCCGTAACCAGAGCACTCCCCCCATCTTTGACTGGGATAGAAACCTGTCAAGAGAGAGGCGATGAGGTGGCAGAGGGATGCTGTAAAACTTGTCGTGGGACAAAGGTGAGAGACTGCTATATAAACCAGCTTTCTCTTGCGCTGATTGGATGATTACCTGAACATGCTCCTCCTGAACTTTGTTACATAAAACTTCAAGTCGCTTCGGGGAGAGTAGCATTGTTCAAGTCTGACCCAGAGCTGATGGCCATGCTTTCACAGGCCACTGAGGCTCGAGGGGAATCCCCAACCATGTCCCGAATGCTCAAGGCTGGATGACTGGTTTCTCGGGGCGGGTCGTGATGAACAGCGTTGCCCAGTCTCAGTACCTTTCTTCCCGGAGGTGCATGAGGAGGTCACGAAATCGTGGAAGGCACCTTTTTCTGCCCAAACCCGATCTGCCTCCTCCACCCTCACTACCCTCGATGGCCAAGGTATATGTGGAGATTCCTAAGGTGGAACATGCAGTTGCGATGCAGCTTTGCTCGCAAAGTCCTGCCACTTGGCAGATGCCTGATCAGCATCGTGCTTTGTTTTCTGCAGGAAGGGTTGGAGCGAAGGCTGTCTCCCTCCAACCTTAAAGTGTGTGTTGCGGCTATTGCCGCACATCACGATGCAGTAGACGGTCTTTGGGGAAACACGATCTGGTCATCAGGTTCCTGAGGGGTGTGAGGAGGTTAAACCCTCCTTGACCTCTCCACTTTCCCGCTTGGGATCTCTCTCTAGTCTTGAGTGCTTTGCAAAGACATCCCTTTGAGCCCTTGCAGTCAGTTGAGCTTAAGTCCCTGTCTCTTAAGACAGTGCTCCTGACTGTGCTCACTTCTATCAATAGGGTACGGGACCTGCAGGCATTCTCGGTCAACGCATCATGCCTGGAATTCGGGCCGGCTGACTCTCACGTAATACTGAGGCCCCTAGAGGAGGCAGACCCAGCCCTCACTCTGCTGTGTCCCATTCACGCCTTATGCATTTATGTGGAACGCACGCAGTGCTTCAGGACCTCAGAACATTTCTTGGTCTGTTTTGGGGGCCAGCAGAAGGGAAAGGCTGTCTATAAGCAATAGTTGGCCCACTGGATAGTGGATGCCATCATCTTGGCATATCAAGACCAAAGCGAGCCATGCTCCCTTGGAGTGAGAGCACATTCCACACAAAGTGTTGCCTCCTCCTAGGCATTGTCACATGGCATCTCTATGACAGGCATTTGTAGAGCTGTGGTGCGGGGCAACACCTAATATATTTTAGAGGTTCTACAGCTTTTGGGTGGAGCCAGTCTCTTCACGAGTGCTGGCTGTGAATAGCTAGTATTTGGGGTGAGCAGCTCGGCGTCTCGCTTGCAGCGCCACTCCCCAGCACTTATCCTGCTCCCCAGGTGAGTTCCCTATTTGTCTCACCCTCATTCAATAGTTCCACACCCATGTATGTAGTGGTCAGTCCATATGTGTATCTCTACATGTTACCTGCCCATGAGTGTCCTTTCCTCTTGGAATAGGTACGCTCCCCCTGTGGATCCAGTTGTCACTGTTTTAGGGTTTAAGGAATGGCAGTGCTCAACTTTAGCTGTGTAAGTCTATCTTGTACATGCCCCAGTAAATTGGGAGGACTGGACAGCTTACACAGCGTACTGGGAAGGCGCAGTAACTGGTGAGAGTAGCCTACAATGCCGGAGTCTGTTTCTATAAAGTGGGGCAGTTCCAACTTTGCAAGGACAATCTGGCGCTTCTGACTCATAGCCTGACTCATTCATATTTAAAGAATTTGCCACTGACGATTCAAACGCAAGTTTTGAGCAGTGTAGAGTAGCACTGGTTGTTTGTCGTTTCTCCAGACATGGTTTTATGTATACGCAGCGCGATACGCAACGCAACACGTAAAAAGACAGTATAAGTCATTATAATCAGTAATTATGTCCCCACTGCATGCAACAAATGCCTCGTTTGTAATGGGTTTTATTGTTTTTGTTTTGTCACGCTGGGACACAGGGCATCACATTATGGTAAAGGGCGCAACATTTCCGTCACACGCTTGAGGTATTCAGCCAATCACAACGCACTGGATAGCTGGCCAATCACAGCACACCTCGCTTTTCAGACCGATGAGCTTTATAAAAATCGACGTGCTTCAGAAAGGTGGGGCATAGAGGAGCAACAATAATGTACATTATGTGGAAAATAATGCGTTTTTTAACCTTAAACCGCATAAACACATTGCATTACACCAAATACACAAAATAATGTTATTTTTAGCAACGTCATATGACCCTTTTAAGTCAGTCATACTGTTCCTTGACAATGTGATGTTCGTTTCTCGCTTTCTCTGTATAATTTATTCGCTGTTTGAATAACTTTGGAAGGTACAGGTAATAAACAAATTTATTCATTCATTACATCTGTGAATATGATTCGGACATCTCTGGATGGTGGAAGCTGAAAACGATATCTCCCATCGTTCCACTCTCCTTTGTTATTGTTTTGAAAATGCAACCTTTAATCAAAGAATCCTGAGAAAAACAACTCTTTCACGGTTTCCACAAAAACATTAAGCAGCACAACTGTTTTTAACATTAATAATAATAAGACAATGTTTCTTGAGCAGTAAATCAGCATATTAGAATGATTTCTGAAGGATGACACTGAAGACTGGAGTAATGCTGAAAATTCAGCTTTGCATCACAGGAATAAATTACATTGTAACATAGATTTAAATAGAAAACATTTCTTATAAATTGTAAAAATATATATTTTTACATATGTATATATATATATATATTTCACAATATTACTTGTTTTACTGTATTTGTTCTGTATTTGTACTGTAAGAAATGCAGCCTTGGTGCACATAAGAGACAACATTAAAAATCTTACAAACCCCAAGCTTTTGAACAGTAGTGCATTTTTATTTATTTATTTTGTCCCTAATTAATACCAGATATTTCTAACCTGACTGAAAAAGATTATGACACACACTTATTTATTATTTTCTTGATTTTCACAAGAATACCAGTGCTAGTTAATCAAATAGTTGCTGATAAGTTTTATTTTTTCCTTTTCCTTATTTTTCTTAATTTTTATTATTATTTGCATCTGATAACTAAAGTAAATGGCCACACATTTCTAAGTGTAATTAGACTCAGTAATGCAACCAATTAAATTTCTAAATGGTTTGATAATTGGCAAAAACAATGGGACATCCAAATAATGACTGAATATAAGATGATCATGTTCCTGACAACAAAGTCAAACTCCAGTAAATCACAAAAATTGTGCTAATAGTTACCAATGTTTACCCAGTGGTTTATTCCCCCCAAAAAATCTTGTTTTTACCACTTGTTCATAAATTGTAGATTTCCAACAGCATCCAGATAAATCCAGTCCATTGTCCTGTGCCATTCACATTAAGTTAAGTGCATCTGAAACAGTATTCGATTGTCTCACCTTACATGCGTCTTTTCCTCCTTCGCTGTATCCTGCACAGATCATATTCTCTGTGATGTTTCCATTAAAAGAGTCTGTGGCGTTACACATTGCGCTGGACACGATGGGCAGTTTGACCGTGCGCAGGGTTGCAGGGATTCCTCCCATTGGAGTGGTGAAGCCCCAGCCTGACACCATGCACACGCGACCCACGGCCACCATGGTGTCCTGCCGAGGCAACGGCGCCAGAGACACATAGCTGTTCAGATAGATGGGAGACTGCAGCTAAACGGGTGAGAGAAAGGAAAAATGAATAGTGCACATAAAGCATACAATAAAATACTTAAGTGTTCATGTTACTTTTAGTTATTAAGTAAACTTTTTCTGAAACTAACATTTTCACCAGTTCACATCTCAAATAATGCATTGTTTAATAGCATTCTCTGATGGAAATGACATTTTAAACTATTCAATGGCCTACTCTTTTTTTCTCATTAAGGCTAATTTCATATTTATATACACACATAAACATATATATATATAACACTTTTTGCATAACGACAAAATTACATCTTGTTTGGAAAGGATGCATAGCAAGTGATATTTACCTTCATTTTACTTTTATTTTCTTCATATCATGTTTCATAATGCCGGATATAATTTTACTAAGGACAAAATTATGGAAATGGAAATGTGGGGCAGTTGTAATTTGTATTCACACAAAAACATCTATGTTATACTGTTACACTAAAACTGTTACCCTTTACAAGTCCCATTTGTTAACAATGATTAACGCATTAACTAACATGAACTAACAATGAGCAATACATTTGTTACACTATTTATTAATGTTTTATTTCATAAAAATACAACTTTTTTTCATGCTACAGTTCATGTCCAAGAAATATTATTAACAGATAAAACTATACAATTTTAAGTTAACAGTTAAAACTTTAAGTGTGTAAAAAATTCATGCAGTAGGGTGGCTGTACCGATTACTGAGAGACACGGCCATCACTTCATATAATATGACTTGATGCCGGATCGTTGTGTTCATTTTATATGCATGAAACAAATCAATGATTCACAGCTAATGAAGGTTCAGTGAGTAACACAGGAGCATTGATTCCACTGCCTCACCTTAATGAGCATGATGTCTGCATTATTGGTGGCTTTATTATACTGTGGGTGAGGTATTAAAACATGAGGCCTGCGGAACTGCTCCGTCCCCTCATATAATCCCACAGAAAAATCTCCAGCCACGATTCTCATGTTTGCCGCACTGGAGACACAAAAAAACCCACAAAAACTGTTCAAAAACTCATCTTGCTCATTTGGTGTATTTTACTATATTCTTCTTTAAAATACACTGTAAAAAGACTGTAACAATCTGTTAACTGGTTAACTGTAAGTTACCTAGCCACATTCAGAAACTGTATTATATGTAATTTACAAAAGTAAAAAAAAGTATATGCAATTTTACTCTAATATACTTACACATTTATGTTTTTTGGAAATAAAAACTATGAATTAACTTATAATTTACTACATTTCCATAAATCACACATTTTAACTGTTTGTTATCATTTCCATAAATCACAAATTTGAACTGTTTGTTATCAGTAATGTACTGTACATTAGTGTGTTTTGTTCTGTGCTTTCTGTTATTTAGTTAAAGAAGTAGAGCTTTAGTTGAACTCTATTCTGTTCTATTTTACACTCTAAAAAACATTTAACCCAACCGCTGGGTCAAAACAACCCAATTGCTGGGTTTGTCCCTATTTTACCCAGCACTGCGTTGCATTTAACCCAGCATTTTTTTAGACTGTACCATCTGTATTATGCAGGTTTTGATAACTCAAGTAGCTTGGTGTATGAACATTATATCACTTGAAATATACAGTTATGAGTTATAAAATATACCCTATAAATACCAATATGTAATCCCATAATGCCAGAAACACCGTCATCGCATTTATACTGTGAATTTCTGGCAACACCAGCTGCCTGTTTTTTAATACTAAAATGCATTACAAATATAACATCATTTTTAAGTCATTTCTGAAGTGAACTCTGCTGAAGTTAGTATGTTTTTTCTGCTCTAAATACAGACAAGATACACATGCAGGGATTTCCCTGCTGAAAAAAAAACATTGGAAACCAAACTGTGCTGGGTGGCTGGTCTTTGTTAGTTTAAGCTCACTATAGCTGGTTTAAGATGGTCAAACTGGTGTTCATATGGTTTCAGATGGTGTTCAGATACACACACACACACACACAAACGAATTTTTACGTGAAATATTATTGTTTTTGTGTAGTATTTTTGATCATTTTATGTTCCCAAAAAATGAAAAACTACAATATGAAGAAATTTGAGTCATTACTACAGTAATTTATCATTCATTTGTAAATGTATCATTAACATTTATCATTACATTTACTGTACAAACTATATTTAAACTGCATTTCTTTTGTTATATTATTTTGTATTTTTGGTTTATTTTATTTTATTAATTTTTTATTGTATTTTTTTATTTATTTTTGAATAATATTTTGTCATCATACCTTCCAATAATAATACATAAAACGCTCAAGTGCCAAACTGTTGCTATGGTAACCACCATCTGTTCAGTGAGTCGGTGTCGCCAAATGGAAATACACACACTGACTAGCCTGATACTGAATCTCATTCAAATGCTTGTATACAATATATAAACAAATATATGTACAAATGCTCAAACAGTTTCTGTGTCCAGTAATGCTCGTCTTACCCTATATTGCAGTGAGCTGCGGTCAGGATCCAGTATTTGTTAATCAAGGTCCCGCCACAGAAGTGCTGGCCCGTAGCGCTCTGAATGGACACAATGTACCTGATGGAGTACGGCGCCGGGACGTATCCACCTACGATACGGCCCTTTATCACATCTTGACCTGAGAAACAAACCAGCAAACAAGTGAATTCACTGACTGCATCTTCAATCACGGTGAGATTTGTCTAGATTTTCCTTTCATACGTGTGCACGTGGAGTCCGCTCTGACTTCAAACCTATGTCTCAGAAGGAGAGAGTGTAACTTAAGGTTGCTAAATATGTCTTACAGTAAGTCAATACCGAACAATGCGATGTAAACAATATGGGCTTTTTCCCCATCTAAATCTGTCCACACAAGACTATAATTTCCTAACACGTGCATCAAGAATAGACACTGCGTTTGATTTGACTGGTGACTGGAAAGCCATCTCTGCTCTATATGTTGCCCTTGGGCATATTGATTGCCGTTTAACAATTAGGCAGCGGTTAAAGTAATCCTATACAATATTAGCAGGCCTTCATTCTGCCCGTGTGAAACACATACTTGCTGGATTGAACCCATTATGCAACCTTGATTGAATGACCTTAGACCTCATGAGGATTGGCAGCAGCGTGACCGTTATCAGATTGCTTTATGAAGCTCTCAATGTGAGGAAATCCTAAACGTTGAATTCTCCCCACATGAAGAGATTATGTACTTCTATTGTTTGCTGTTTGTCATGAAGTAGCGAAAAACAGTATACAGTGCTGAACTACAGTGTTTAGGGATTTAAATTACACCGTTTGGGGATTCAAACATCTTCGGTGTGTTTTTATAATTCTGTTAAATTCAATTCAATTCAATTCCAGCATCTGATTATTTTTTTTTGCACATTCTAAGATTTATAATTGCTTTTCAAGGCTTTTTTGTGTTGGAAATGAAAAACGATTTGCTCTGGCTTCTTTGGATTTCCTTCAGTGAAGATGCACTCAGAGCAGGCTGTCAGGATGAAGGGCCCATCCATCAATGAAACTAAACTTTTAGTTTGTTCTCATATTTCATTTATGCACTAATAAATCATAACGCTGACAAAACTTCAGCCAGACATAAAAAAACTGCTTAAAAATAATCTACCCAGTATTAAAAGTCAGATCCAAAAATGTCTCCCAGAACAAAATGTATTTATTTATTTACCTACTTGTTTATTTATGCATAGGAAACTTGGCATTATTATGTACAGTATATTTCTATCAAGCATCAGCGCTTCAGTAAAATTATAAAAAAACTAATCTTTGCCTCGTTTGGGTGAATTTGGGTCTTTTTCTCAGGAGAAGCAAATCTATTGAAAAACTATAATATGAACTATGAAAGTTCATATTATAGTCAAATTTTTGACTTTATATTGCAGAATTTGTTATTTTGGCAAATCAACCATTTTTTTCCTCTGGAGACTTAAGAAATATATAAAATATATGTTGTTTTATTTTAAATATATTATGTATACAGACACACATATACAGTTTTCACACAGAAAAACGTTTTATATTAAATATATTATATATATGTATACAGACACACACACACGCACACATATACAGTTTTTGCACCGAATTTTGTTTAATATTAAATATATTATATATATATTTATACAGACACACACACGTATACAGTTTTCACACGGAAAAAACATTTTGTTTTGTGTTATAGAATGAACAATTAAGATATTAAAGATTTTTTTATTTTTGCTCTTTTTTTCTTGTGATTCTAAAACATTACAATTACATATTTCTATTCTTTTCTATTCTATTCTATTCTATTCCTGCGGGTTGTCAACTTGAATCTACAACATTGCAATATGCCATCAATTTATTACATTTTTTAAAAATATGTTGTTATTATTATTTAATTATAAAATACAATCTAAAATTAAAAGACAGACTTTGTAAAATGATCGCTGGCATTTTTAAATTGTCATGATATTATTCACATAAAAATTCTAAGTATTAGTCACCCAAACTTTTTTTGTGAAATGATCCAGAGTGTCTTTTTGAAGTCAAAACCTCACTTACAGTTTATTGCTTTGCTCAAGGTACAGTATACGACTGCTCCCCAAAGCACAGCACTCAACGCCGCTATACTGTGTTAATGCACTGAAAGGATTTTGTAGGACTGAAGTATAAATCTGTACTTACAGCTCACCTCGAGGAGCTCCAGGAGAACACAGAGCAGAAGCAGCGGCAGGTTCATACTGATGGAGACGCAGACACAGAGACAGACACATCCACAGGTGCAGACCAGACTGAGAGGAGCTTTGCTTCAGGTACTCTGATTCCTCACCTGGGGAAGGATCACCTCTGCATTCTCGGGTTTCCTAGTTCCTATTTCCGTCTCCATGGTCACAATGTTGTCTGAGAGCAGGAACAATATATAATTGAAGCTTTCTTAACCAAAACTGTGACCTTTTGTTTTGGGTTTGATTTAAGATCAGTACAAATTCTGACGTCACAGGCTATTTGCGTCATATCGCAGATTGAATTCTACAGTTGAAGAATCAGTCAGATTTACCGAATCTTTTATTATTCTGTCTTGAATAAGGCTTTTTGGTTCATATTACTGATGTAGATGCTTTTAGTGGCTACAGAAAGTATGTAGACTGTATGTAGAAAGCATGTAATTCATATTTACTGTATGTCATTGCTTTAAATTTTTTAAATCTACTTTAAATAAATAAAAAATTAATGTAATTTGAAATCAGTAGATCTTTTGATCATTATTCCTAAGTATATTCTGAGCAATTTTGCAATTTCCTAAAAAAAAGTGAATAAAAAAAAATATTTCAGCTAGTTTCCAAGGTATCATTTCTCATTTTCATTTAGTTTGACTTGATGTACAAAAATAACCAAAACTGAAACTGAAATGAAAATTAATAAAAAAAAAGTATACTGACGTATTTAAAATGACAAAAACTAATAAAAATTACAACACAACAAAATTACTAAAACTTTAACTAAAATGAACATGAAAGCAGAAAATATAAAAATAGTATCCCAATGATATGGAAATAACACTGCTTTTAACTTTTATTTTATTTTACTTTATATAATTTTATTTCTTTTATTTATCTTTATTCTTTTCTCTCTGGGTTGCAGATTAGGTTTTTTTTTCTTAATTGTGAAAACTTCTGGTAGTTTTCAGTTAAAAGGGGCTCAAAATAATTGAAATGTCAAAAAAAAAGTGTCATCTGAAATCAAATGATCCATTTGAGCCATTTTTGCAATAACTTTAACTGGTAATTTAATTT
>NW_015505192.1:2568605-2568835 GCF_001515645.1 Sinocyclocheilus grahami
TATTTTATTTTATTTTATTTTATTTTATTTTATTTTATTTTACTTCATAAATCTCTTTCTATTGTAGATTAAGTTTTGTTGCAGTTGCGAGAATGATTTCTGAAAGTTTTCAGTTAAAAGGGGCTGAAAATTATTAAATTAACTATTAAAGTGTGTTTATAAATGTATCAACAGTTACAGGGTTTTGTAATATATATATATATATATATATATATACATGCATACACACA
>NW_015505192.1:2568999-2586520 GCF_001515645.1 Sinocyclocheilus grahami
ATATATATATATATATATCTATATATATATATATATATTCTATTACTATTATATACTAGTAAAAAAAATCATAATTCTTTCTTGTAATAAAACATTCTGGGGGGAAATGAAAATATTCCCAGTCCAAGTATGCATCTGAACCGCTTGACCAAATGGACCAGCAGAAAAAAAAATCCTAATTAGTTCCGGCTGCTGGAAATTGTGGGATTGCCCCAGATCTGGAGCATGGATCATTAAAAATTAAGATGCGGATGAAATGGCGTGGTGTGATCTCTGTGACCAATGTTAGCTAATGATCCCCTCTCAATCTGACACAGCACAATCTACGTCTCATTTATTGTGTATCTCTCTGTCTCTTTCTCATGGCTGCTTCCCCCGGGTGCTGACCGCTGCCGTTTTTACACCTGATCTGTTGTTCTGCTCTCTTGGTTCTACCACAACAGAGCGATTAGCCCTCTTCATCACCCTCCTCATCATCGTGACATGATGTCTCTGGCTTCTGTGTTAGATTCACTGCTCAGAGCCCTGCAGGGTCCTGTCACAGTTTAATAGAGAGTTTTAGGGTCGTTCTGTTGTCAGTGGACTATTAATCATCACTTTGGCATTCCTTAATAACTGACTGCTTAAATTGGATCTTCCATCCATACAGTTGTCATGGTAATTAGGGCAACAGTGATGTCACAGCACTGCTGAGATTCCACATGGTGGGAGTGTGAACAAAACCATTCAGGCTTTTATTTTATAGACTCTGTATTTGTTTTAACAATATAATAAACGTTTATAGTCTTTTATAGCAGTTTGAGAGGGTATCAATTATGCGGAATAACTTTGTCCTGTTTTATTTTATTTTATTTGATCTTTTTCACCATTTTTCACCATTTTTAAACTCTACATAATAATATGGAATATTTTAAGTGACATTCACTGGAGGTAGTAAATCCGTGTATCATTCGATCATTCGTTTTTTGATTTAATATTGAAAGTAGAAAAATGAGAAAACGGCTCCTTTTTCGGTTTTTTGTTTTTTTCCAAAAAACGAAAAACGAGAATTCATCTTAAATTTACGTTTTTCGTTCATGGGTGGAAAAATGAATAAACAGCTTGAATATTCTATTTCTACATGTGGGCGGGAATTAAACGGCACTTTCTGCTGATTGGTCAGCCGAAGATCAAACCGTGCCATCATCAGTTCTTCTGCAGTATCATGCAGCAGAATAATAGTCCTCCACTGCTGCAGTTGTATGGATTAATAACCCATTTGATCAATTTCAAAATTTTCATCAAATAAACAGACTAATGAATAGCTCGACACAACTCGTACCGGGGCAGAGTCTAGACAGGTCTTTCTTCTGTGTAGACCAGAGAAATCAAAAAGGAGCCGTTTTCTAATTTTTCTACTTTCAATATTAAATCAAAAAACGAATGATCGAATGATACACGGATTGTAGTAATCCGTGTATCATTCGATCATTCTTTTTTTGATTTAATATTGAAAGTAGAAAAATTAGAAAACGGCTCCTTTTTCGTTTTTTCGTTTTTCTCCAAGAAACGAGAAACGAGAATTCAGTCCATACAACTGCAGCAGCAGAGGACTATTATTCTGCTGCATGAGAAGAACTGATGATGGCACGGTTTGATCTTCGGCTGACCAATCAGCAGAAAGTGCCGTTTAATTCCCGCCCACATGTAGAAATCGAATATTCAAGCTGTTTATTCATTTTTCCACCCATGAACGAAAAACGAAAATTTAAGCTGATTTCTCGTTTTTCGTTTTTTGGAAAAAAACAAAAAACAGAGAAAGGAGCCGTTTTCTCATTTTTCTACTTTCAATATTAAATCAAAAACCGAATGATCGAATGATACACGGATTCTGATGACCTGTTTTGTTTTGTTTTGAAATCACTCCAAACCATTTTACAATTCTACACAATTATGTGAAATAAGTTTAAATGGTATTTATTAGAGTTAACAAACACAACTAAAGCTGATGACGGGTTCTGATTTCGTTTGTATTTTATTTGCAAAATTACTTCACCATTTGAAAATTCTACATAATTATGTGAAATAAATTTAAATGACATTCAGTGGAGGTAACAAACGACTAAAGTTTGACCTTTTATTTTATTTTATTTTATTTATAAAAAAATTTTAAATCACTGCAGACTATTTTAAAGTTCTACATAATTGTGTGTAATAACTGTAGATGATATTCACAAACAACTAAAGCTGATGATCTATTTTATTGAATTTATTTGATTCTACATTTCTCCTTTTTAAAAAATATATCAGCTTATTATTGAAATACTTTAATTTAAATTAATTTAATTATTCACTTTTGCAATTTATTTTAAAATGGTAGGAAAATTGTTAGGCTATTAACAAATCATTAGAGATATAAAACTAACCTCAGCTTTTGTGTTAAATGAGAAAAAAATTATAGCATTACACATTATACAATAAAACCAATTACAATATTTGTTATAAAAACACTGCAGGAAGTTTTTATTTGTTTTGTGTTTTGTGTTTTGTGTTTTGTGTTTTGTGTTTTGTTTTTAAATCACGGCAAGACAGGAAGTAGTTCTAGTATAAGCAAAGTTTTAATACCGATGTATCAAATTAACGAAATCAGAGAGTATTGAGACACTCCCCAGATAACCTGATTTTATATTCATTTTCGGTCAAACTCCTATAATGTCAGCCTTTTCCCACAAGTGATTCTAAAGCTGTTCTGTGAGCCACCAACCTTTGTTTTTGATAAAACTCCCAGTCTGAGTGAGTGTGAGATGGAGAAAGAAGGATTGAAGACATTAATATGGTGTGAAGTGAAGGGATGTGTTTGTGGGGAAATGCATGTCATCAGATTAAACAAAGGAAGGTAAATAAATCCAATTCTTTAGGTGCATACACAGATATAAATATGTATCTAGGAAATAATGTGTTCATTATGAGCTCATCCATCAGAAAATAAAGCACTGATTATAAAGGAACTGAATCATTTCAGTATGTTCAAGTTACAAATGTCGCAATAGCTTAAATCTGAGAACCATATTTATTGTCTATCATAAATAGCATCCACAGATGAATAGATTTTAGTCTGTTTTTAACAAAGTATTTAATCACACTGAAATCAAATACTTTAAATCAGCTAGGCGTCACCAAATAAACTTGTAATTTCATCCATACATTGTTCATTAAAATGCAAACATTACCGTGAGCTAAATAGATCCAAATTGAATTTACCTTGCTTTAATGGCACACTTTATATATTTGTAATGATGAAAAATTTCCGATTATGGTTTTGAAAAGCCCTATTTGTTAAAGGTCATTATATATCAGGACGGCATACAATCAATCAATCAATCAAAAAAAAAACCATCTTTAACTTGTTGTTAAAAACATTTCTGATCATGAAACCCAAATGCTGTTCACTGGACAACACCCACAATACTTGTATTTAACGCGGCCATTGAAGTGAGTGAACAGGGTGTTGTTCTGAAACTCCAGCTCACAATAATTCATAATAAAGAGCGTTGAATCAGATATGCGTGACACTGAGGGACTTCCTCTTTGTCAGGTATTAGGTCAGTGTCTGCTATACTGTGGGATAGATGTACTGTTTGTTATATAAAGGACAACAGCAGGCCCGCAAAAACATTGGACATGGATATGGTGTCAGTATAAAGGGAGAGGAGTTCTGAAATCAGCAGTTGGAGGTGATTCAAGGCTTGGGAGGTGAGGAATTATCACTGGTGAGTCTTCACATATTTTATTTCCTTTTTCATTCTTGACATGCATGTGTAAAAGGCATTAGAGCATCTCGTAATAGTCATCAAGCCTAAGTGACATGATCTTGTGATCAGATATTTCTTCTGCACTCTTGAACTATATCAGGTTGCTATTGTACAGATTTGAAGGATGCAAGCAGACATTAAGACTTCAGCGATTCATTATAAGCATTGAGAGACTCGTTTTCATTTATTACAGGCTTTCACAATATTTTGCTTGTATTTTGGATGCTTATTTTCTTACAGTGCTGACAGAATGGCTCAGTTATTGTGGGTATTTCTTGTGCTCGCTGTAACAGTCAGAGGTAAGCAATGCAATTCTTCGTTAAAAAGGAGCTTAGAACTAACATTTGTCTAATATGAGGAGGTTTCAGATCAGATTAGAAGTTTCAGGATGTGACATTCAATAAAAAGTCATATTTTTCTTTTAAAATGGCACATTTATGCACATTTACATACAGCATATGTACGCAAATGGAATCATAATTAAGCAAAAATAGAGTTTTAAACACAATGGTATCATGGTATGGGTGCTGCTGGGACTGCTTAACAGAAATGGCTAATTTCAACATCTAATCTATAAATATTTTTCTAAAATGATGAATATATAGCCTAAATATGCATATAGCAAAATGTGAATAACATTTTCTCCATGCTTTTTAAATTTTTTTTTATTATTGAATAGATACATTGTCACAAAGGATCATCGGGGGTCAAGAGGTCGTGCCTTACTCTGTCAAATACCAGGCGTCTCTTCAGGTTGAGAGAAAGCATTACTGTGGTGGAACCCTCATTCAGCCACAATGGGTGTTGACTGCTGCACACTGCTGGAGACCGTACTGCAGCTTGCTTTTTTTTTCTTTCTTTTTTTTTGAATCAAATGTCTTTATTGGTAAATTTTATATAAATTGAAGGAGGTTATTTCATTCAAAACCTGCCCTGTATGTTATATTGTATTTGAATGGACAGGGCCACCATGATTCAGGTAGTGCTGAGTGAGCACAGTCTTGCTGTAGAAGAGGGATTTGAGCAAGTATTTAACGTGTCCAGAATCTACAGTCATTTTGCCTACAATCCAAAAACTTTTAACAATGACATCCTGCTCATTAAGGTAAGAAACACATTAACAAATACTAAGAATGACTGATTTTGTGGTACAGATGATTAAATATGAGACCCTGGACCACAAAACCAGTCTTAAGCCACTTGTATGGGTCAAATTATAAAAAGAAATTTATGCCAAAAATCATTAGGATATTAAGTAAAGATCATGTTCCATGAAGATAATTTGTAAATTTCCTACTGTAAATATATTAAAACTTAATTTTTGATTAGTACCGGTAATATGCATTGCTAAGAATGCATTGCTCAAATAGTTGCATCTCGGCCAAATATTGTCCTATCCTAACAAACCATACATCAATGGAAAGCTTATTTATTCACCCTTATGACTGGTTTTGTTGTCCAGGGTCACATATTGTCTTGAGAAATACCTGAGGAATCTTGTTAAGGTGATGATGCACGGGGCAACTTTTTGAGCAATGTTGCTGGGCGCAGGGAGACACAAGGCCCATGACCGATCTAAAGTATATGAAATGTGAAATATTCCACATCAAGAATATTTCTGTATGCATTTAAAAAATGTAAATAAATAAATAGGTTCCTTGTCACCATTACAGAAATCGCACAAGTAATCAATATTCAGTTTAAATCCCTCCAGCTTGTTCTACTCAAAACACAGATGAGTTTTTCAAAACATTTCTGTTTTCGTTTGAGCGATGAGATGTCAAGTTCTAGCTCAACCAATGGCGTGAGCTTTTGGGCGGGACTATCTGTTTGTTTGCCCAGTGGAAGACGGGGAGAGTGTTTGGGGAAACCTGTTTGAAAACCATCATTATTTTCGTGATTCCGGCAGAAATTACACACCTTACATGAAGACATCATATTTATTTTTTCCCTCAGCTCAGTGTTCCAGCCCAGATTAATGCTTATGTTCAACCGGCCACACTTCCAACCATAGACAGCCCTGATTTAATTGGAGGAACCAGCTGCACTGTGAGCGGATGGGGAGTGACGCGAATATACAGCTTCTATCTGTCACCGATTCTGCGTGCGGTGGATGTGGCGATCATCAGCTCCTGCCAATACTACTACTACTTCAGAGTCAACGACAACATGATCTGTGCGGGCTCTCGCTTTGGTGGAAAAGACGCCTGCCAGGTAATCAAGAGATTTAAATGCAAATGAGAACTTCCCCAACCCTGGTGGTGGCAAGTGGAATAGAACGCAACAGGTCTTTTTCAGTGGCCTTCGCTCCGGCAGTATTTTTCTTATTAACAAAAATTGTATTGCATTATAAAAATGTCAAACACACTAATCTTCCTGCACATGCTGTTTTCCTTCACAGGGCGATTCAGGCGGTCCTCTCATTTGTGATGGGATTTTAGAAGGCATTGTGTCATGGGGAATTGGCTGTGCTCTTCCGTACTATCCTGGTGTCTACACAAAAGTGAGAAACTACAACCGATGGATTGACTGGATCATCAGCTCTGACAGCTAAAACACAGGTTTAACTGAATGTGGGAAGGCTTTCCTTCAATCTGAATTAAGTATGTAATTTAACAATAAATCCTACTTCAAGTACTGATGCTTTGACATTGCATCCAGAGTCTCAAAGATTATAGATTAACATGCATATTTTGGACTATAAAAAGCATTGAATACTTAAATTAACTTTATTTTATCTTTTATGTCATGCATATTTTCATTCAAATTTCTATATCCTATATATATATATATATATATATATATATATATATATATATATGTATATTCCATATAAGGCTTTTGCATGAATGCTTGAAAATGAATGCTAGTTTTGAAGGTAAATATAAACTGTGCCAAAATATGAATTTCTTTAGAAAACTGAATTCTATTTAGTTTTTCTAAATGTTGTAACAGATAGAAAACTCCTTCAATATAATTTAAAAAGCATCCCAGGATGCATCTCATGAAGCTGTTTGATAGAATGACCTGGAAGAATCTAGCTGACTGATGGAATTGTCACAGTTTCGTTTTTAAATACATAAAGTTTACAACAAGCTCTTACTTGCCTCTTTATTGCAGTCATATCCTCATACGAGTCTCTGAACTCTGAACTGAGTAAACAGGATCATCTTTACTCATCCGTCTGGTTACTTACAATTCTGTGCATTAGACTGTTAGACATGGCTGGCCCAAGCCTTTATGGGGTCCTAAGCAGAATTTTATTTGGGGGCCCCTCGGTGTCGCCAATACTATAAATCTAACACACCCATTATCAGTTTTATGTGTTGTAGCTGTGTTGCTTACGTCATACCAATGTTTTTACATTTCTATGATTTTTAATTGTAACAGCAGAGTTAACACAAGAGTGGTCAGGTGTTAATTTGAACTCCAACATTCAAAGTCTCACAGTACTACGTGGCATACTTGATGTGGTGTACTGAAAAGTAGCTAAATAAACCAGCAAACAATGCATTTACAGAACAGAATGCTAGTTTGACAACAAATTATTATACACAGCAGCAAGCCATCTGTACATAAAAACAACCAGTCTTAATCTATAACTAACTAATCGAGGCATAATGATATTGGAATATAATAGCAAAGACCCCAAAGGTAGGTTAAGGTAAATAATGTTAAGCTGTTATTAGTACCAAGTTTATGAAACATTATTAGGCCTATTATTAATGAAACATTATTATTACAAAAATATATACCCAGGAAAGTTATTTTTACACAATCAAAACTTTAATCTAAAATTAGCTAAGTACAATGTTATATTATAATATATCAGGGTTGCCAACATTGGTTGCCTGGCTGGAGTGAGATACACGAATATATAACACAAAATAAATAAATAAATACACACTGCCCTTTGCCCACTGTTTGTCTAAAGTGTAAAAATTTTTAAACACTTACAATATTTTAAAGCCTATATTATTTTTTTAACTCTACAGTTGTGCAGTAAAATTCACTTTAAAGATTCATTTTTCATTCATGAAGATGAAAAAAATTGTCAAAAATGTGTCTCCTGGTGGAAAACAAAGACTTAAGATGAAAATTACATGACCATTATAACCAATAGATGGCAGCAGAGGATCACTCATCGGCTCTGTCATTTCCACTCCCTAGTTTTTGTGATATTTTGCTTTTGGATTTATTATAAAACGATTATCATACCAATTTTTTTTACTTTTACTGTACTAAAGTATGAATAAATAAGTTAATTAGTAATGGTATAATAATTAAATAATAATGCATTAGGTATTTTATCTTTAACGTTAGACGCTGCTAAATATTCAGCCAGCAGACTTGTCGCTGCTGTAGGTTTGTTACTCTGAATTTAATCTGCATCAATTAATGCACAGCTCTGTTTTGACATAGGCTTGTCAGATAGTTCATTCCGTTCATTGCTACAATATTTATCACTGTCAATCATAGCAATGACTCGCAGAACAATTTAGCAGATTCACTCGCGTACATTTTTTGCGTTATTTGTCATCCCTGAAACAGTATGACTAACAAAACTTTTCTTCAAATTTTAAATGGATTATGTGAGAAACCTTTTTTTCTTGTTATAATGGGAAGATCTGCGAGCGCGTAGAACTCCATAAACAATTAGGGTAACACTTTACTTGAAGGGGTGTGCATAAGACTGACATGACACCTTCATAATCATGACATGACACATGTCATGAATATGAAGGAGGTTTTATGCATGTTTATGACAACTGTCATTAAGTGTCATTCGCTCAGTTATGTCATTTTTAATGCAAATATGACATTATTTGACCTAACCCTACCCCTACCCTTACCCCTAACCATAGCCCATCCAAAGACATCTATGCAAATATGACATTATCATTAAAAATTACATAACTGAGCGAATGACACTTAATGACAGTTGTCATAAACATGCATAAAAAACCTTCATATTCATGACATGTGTCATGTCATGATTATGTAGATGTCATGTCATGATTATGAAGGTGTCATGTCAGTCTTATGCACACCCTTTCAAGTAAAGTGTAACCACAATTAGTTCACAGCGGATTCTGACTGACGTACAGTAAACACCTCTGATCTGATTCTGATCTGATGTGTGCATGATGCGTCGCTATGGAAATAAGATGACACGTATAGATTATTTAATATTGTGTTTGTTGTATAATTACCATTGTCCACTGACACTATATTACCAAAAAATATATAATTTTTTTTACTGTATTTAATGTACTCTTGGGGGCCCCCTGGTGGTCACGGGGCCCTAAGCAGCCGCTTAGTTCGCTTATGTCTTGGGCCAGCTCTGCTGTTAGACATTTCAAAGGGTTTTTACAGTAACTTACTGGCAACAGTGAGTTACTGTAATTAAGATTTACAGTACACTCAAAAAAATGCTGGGTTGTTTCAACCCAACTTTGGGTCAAAAATGGACTAACCCAACTTTTGGGTTAAAGATTTAAATAAAAACGTTTAACCCAATGGTTGGGTTAGTTCATATTTGACCCAAAGTTGGGTTGAAACAACCCAGCATTTTTTAGAGTGTACAATAACTGTATTTAACTTTTACAGTAACTATCGTGTAATACAGTGCAATTACTGTAAAAAATCCAAGTCATCAGTGCACTACTGTAATTCCCTAATTTGAATATAGATTTCAATAGATTTTGTAATTTTTATATAGAATTCATTTTATTTTTATCCTACATAGGTTGTCCTGACATTTAGTTCAAACAGACACAATTATTACAAAATATCAAATGCTTTATTTCTAACATTGCATATATAACACTTAAAAATACTCAGACATTGAGACATACATATATTTTTACCTTGCTTGCTGGTCTTATTCTCTCGTAAGGTGCATCAACTCACAGCACAGATGTTCATCGGAGTGCAATTTCACAGCTTGTCATCTATGTGAATTATTAAGTAAATGGGAGTTTTGACATTGCTTCATCAAAATACTCCATGCTAAGTGTCAAAGAGACATTGCATCCCTAATTTCCTCCTTAGTCACACACACACACACACACACACACACACACACACACACACACACACACACACACATTAACTTGTGACTTGAAGCCATATAGTGCCTGGCTGTTAGATAGACAGCAGCATTATGAATAGCTGGAGCCCAGAAGCACTTGTTCGGAAGTCTCAGGAAGCCAGAAATCAGGCGTATTGTCCCTACAGCAAGTTCAGAGTTGGAGCAGCTGTCTTAGCAAGCAATGGAACCGTGTTCACAGGTGAGGACGCTCTAAAAAAATGTGTCTTTGTTATTTGAACACGACAAATACATATATAACATTCAATTTTTTGGAATCATTATGATTTCTTATCCTCTTCTCCTCACCAAAGCTGCATTTATTTGATCAAAAATACAGTAAAAACAGTAATAGTGTGAAATATTATTCCAATTTAAAATAGCCGTTTTCTATTTGAATATATTTTAAAATGCAATTTACTTCAGTTATGCAAAGCTGAATTATCAGCATCATGACTCCAGTCTTCAGTGTCACATGATCCTTCAGATATCATTCTAATATGCTGATTTGCTGCTCAAGAAACATTTCTGATTATTATCAATGTTGAAAACAGTTTTGCTGCTTCATATTATGTAAGATATTTTTTTTAAAGATTTTTTGATGAATATAAATTTAGAAGAGAAGTTCAAAAGTACAGCATTTATTTAGAATAGAAATCCTTTGGATCATTATTAATATCATTACTGTCACTTGATTAATTAAATGCATACTTACTGAATGAAATTATTAATGTCTTTTAAGAAAAAACTTACTGAACCCAAACTTTTGAACGGTAGTGTGTATATTTGTTTTGTTGCTATAGTTTGAATCTGTGTTTCATGGTGCTTCAGCATATGGTAGTGTTTAACAGGTTGTAATGTAGAAAACGCATGCTATACTGCTGGACTGTGTGCTGAGAGGACTGCTATCTGTAAAGCTGTGTCTGAGGGACATACCAGCTTCAAAGCCATCGCAATTGCCAGGCATTTCAATATAGATAGATAATTTATTTGTCCTCAGAGAGGAAATTAATTTTCAGACAAATGCTTAAGATTCTGTTGACAGCGCTTGTAGATACATCGAATATGCTGATTAAAATTGAGATAATCATCCAATGCAATGCCAAGGTATTTAAAATGCTCCACCCTTTCAACCATCTCTCCATTGATAATAATACTGGAATGGATCTGTGTTTTGGAGGAGCTAAAAACCAGTTCTTTAGTCTTTGAAATATTAAGGTAAAGAAAAGTATCATCACATCATGTACTAAAGTATGTTATGGAACGTTGATAGTCCAAAAAAGAATCATTATCCCTGTTATTGAGCAGCTCAAGAATGGCTGTGTCATCTGCATATTTAAAATAATGAGTAGTAGTACATGGACTCTGACAATCATTCGTATAAAGAATATAGAGAAATGGACTTAATACACATCCTTGGGGGGCCCCAGTATTAAGAACAACAGTGGGTGATAATGAATTGTCCTCTTTTACCACTTGCGGTCTATTAAGACAGAAAATTATAAATCCAGTGAATTAGTGGTGATGGAACTCGCAAGCCCTTTAATTTCTTGATTACCTGATGACGCTGAATTGAGTTAAAGGCAGAACTAAAAATCAACAAAAAGAAGTCTAGCATAATTTCCAGGGATGTCCAGGTGTTGAAGTAAACAGTGCAGAAGACAAGCCACTGCATCATCTGTACCTCTTTTCTGCTCGTATGCAAATTTAAGACGGTCCTAAAATTGCGACACATGTGGAAGAATAATATTTTTAGCCATTTTCTCGAAACATTTCATTATGATCGAGGTTAACGATACCGGCCTATGATAATTTAACTCTGATGGATGTAATTTTTTGGGAATAGGAATGACAATTGATGATTTCCAAGTAGCCGGTATTTTTTTAAGTACAGAGTGATCGAAGAAAGATAGAATGAAGAATAGACGTTAATTCCAGGGCACATTTTTTCAAAAGCCGACCTGGAATTCCATCCGGCTCAGGAGCCTTATTGGGTTTGCACTTAATGAGCTGGAAATAGACATCCTGCTTGGTTAAGAGGGACTCATAATCCAACTCTTGAAAGGGCAAAGAATCCAAAAGGCTGTCACACTCTGCTGAAAAATCAGATATCAAAACGGGCATAAAAGTTATTAAGATTAGTAGCAAAAGGATCTGATACACAAGTAGTCTTTTTAATAGATTGTCCAGTAAGAGTCCTGACACGATGAAAAGCCTATTTAGTGTTCATGTTTGCAAAATCCTGCTCCATTTTGATTTTATAATTATTTTTCCCCTTAGAGATTTCTTTTTAATGTCCCGGTTTATAATTAAGAGAAATCATATATAGCTATATTCTGTCCTAGATGCGTGTTCCATCTACGCAGCACTGACAGATAGCTAACAGTCAGAAGTCAGAAAATGGGCAGACGCAGGAGTAAAGTTGAAAGTTTTACTGTTAGGTTCTTTCCTCTTCCATTTCTTATTCTTTTCTTTTTTTGTAAAACTGAAGCATATAAAGATTACAAACGTCTTGTTACAGAGAGCTCACAAATAAATGCAAATTCATTTACAATGTTATCTGAACAAACATAAAGGGCTACATTCATGCTCTGCTTAATATTGTTATCACCGAAGAGTAATAGTTTTAAACTCTAACTTATGAATTTCACATGTATACGTGTATATACATTCTTACAAACACTGAAGAAAAGTAATAGACTTACAGGCAAAGCCTTTCCAAGGCACAAAACGCAAAGGAAATAGAGTAAAGAACTTCTTGGAGAAAATCTGGAACACTGCGATTATTTCCTGGTTAACCTCTAACCCAGGGGTGCCCAAACTCGGTCCTGGAGGGCCGGTGTCCAGCAGAGTTTAGCTCCAGCTTGCCTCAACACACTTGCCTTCAAGTTTCTAGTATGCCTAGTACAGGGGTAGGCAAGTTCGGTCCTAGAGAGCCGCAGTCCTGCAGAGTTCAGCTCCAACCCTAATCAAACACACCTGAACAAGCTAATCAATGTCTTCAGGATTACTAAGGCTATATGCAGGTTTGTTTTGTTTTCAGGGTTGGAGCTGAACTCTGCAGGACTGCAGCTCTCTAGGACCGAACTTGCCTATCCCTGGCCTAGTAAGAGCTTGATTAGCTGGTTCAGGTGTGTTTAATTGGGGTTGGAGCTAAACTCTTCAGGACACCGGCCCTCCAGGACCGAGTTTGGGCACCCCTGCTCTAACCCAAGTGTCACATGGTCTAAATCAACCACTAAGAAAATAGCTAACAATTATTAATGTTCTTTGTTGTTACACCAAACTGCCACAAGATGGTGCTAAAAAAATAACAAACGAATGCATGACATGACAAGCTATATGTATGCATTGACTAAAGTGTAAGTAAGTATTGCTGAGTAATATTCCTGGTATAAACTGTCTTTTGTGCAGTGACCTTGAAGACCGCTTTATTTCTCCATGTGGAGCCTGCAGGCAGTTCATGAGAGAGGTCAGTTCTTCAAAAAATTTAATTATGCAAACTGATCATTATTATTGTTTTATTATTACTATTTATGAAGACACTAATGTGCAATTTAAATGTGATATGTCAAAACAAGTCAGAATGACAAACTAGAAATGCCTGTACATTTGGGTGTGGCCTTGGGTTGCTTATAACAAAGAACAATTACAAACGAATGTGAGTGAGTAATGGACAGATAATGTTTCAGCTTCCACTGCTACTGTCATTTAACAGACTGTTTATGTCAACTGTCTTGCAGTTTGGCTCACAGTGGGACGTTTATCTGTCCAAATCTGATGGATCTTACAAACTGATGACAGTGGAGGAGCTCCTGCCGTGTTCATTTGGCCCTGAAGACCTGAGGACAGGAGAAAACTGTTGGCAATTCAAAACTGTAATACAAATGAAGCTATAAGCCATGTTACAAACCAGATGTGCAGGATATACAGATTTAAAATGTATTGAATGGATGTATAGTTGTATCAATATATGTATAAATGTAAACGAATAAAAAAATAACCACATTCTGAACTGTTGTGTGCTTACAATTGACTCACCGCTTTGAACTTTTTATTGATACTTTTATCTTAAAAGATGTGCGATCTTTACTTTTATTGTGAAATACGTTTCCTGTGACTTTTATTTTGAAATCCGTAAACAAACAGTGACGTCTCACGGACCAATCGGCGATACATAAACACTGCGCTTAATGTAGCGAGAAGTTGGGTTTTCTGCAAACTCAAAGTGAAATTTAGTTGTTCTTTCGGCTCAAAATGTCAGTGAAGCATGCTCTCAGTCGGGGGTTGGAGCTGGGGAGGTCGCTTATCCAGCTGGGGCTCTTCAAACCAGCCGGCCGTGTGGCTGCGAAGCTCCGCGGTGAGCGGCTGCGTGTGACCCGGCCGACCCGCACCGTCCAGCCGCAGACCTTCCTGCCCGGTCGGTACCGCTTCTTCCGCCTGTCTCTCAGCGGCCTGGCCGCCCAGCTCCAGTCCGGGGCTTTCAGGAGAGTGGTTGGAGGTGGTGCACCCAGAAACAGGGCTGTTTTCCTGGCTTTTGGTGTGGGTTGGGGCTGATTGAACAGCAGCTGGAGGAGGACAGGACAGGCGCTGCTCTGTGTCAGGAGATACAGGTGAAAAACACCATCACATAAGAACACAACAATGTTGTATATCTAATAATAATAATGATGTAGCATAATAATAATTGAGCATTCCTGTAACTTAAATGGTAGAGCATGGTCGTAGTTGATTACCAAATAATGCATGAAAAATTGTATTCGCATTGGTAATCGTCTGCCAAGTGCTTAAATGTAAAAGTAATTTAAATATAAATTACTTTGCCATCAAGGAATAGGTTATCTAAAAAAAATAGAATAGGTGTGGTGTGTGTCATTATTACATTATTATTACGATTGTTATTACATTATTATTATTATTATTATTATTATCATTACTTTTATTATTATTGATATTACTCATGTCCACAGGCCCTAACAAAAGAGCAAGAAGAGATTGCTTTGGATGGGTGAGTTCATATGTAGATTTTGTACATCATGGCCTTAAAATAGACTGAATCATTGCCAATGGCTTTACTATTTTTACAGCCACTTTGGAACTGTGCCTAAAAGACTGACTGCTCATCCCAACGTGATCACAGTGTACCGGGCCTTCACTGCTGAGGTCCCGCTGCTGCCTGGAGCTCAGGAGGAGTATCCTGATGTCCTGCCTGCCCGACTCAATCCACAGGGTTTGGGCAGTAATCGCACACTGTTCCTGGTCATGAAGAAGTGAGGAATCATGAAAGCACTTTATTAATAAAATAAAATAATGATTAATTATTATTTAATATATTTAAATTATTATTTAATATATTATTATTATTTATTATGATAATGTATTTGCTATAAAGCAATAATATTATTTAATATTTTATTATATTTTGTTTATTTTTTATTATATTAAAGTAATATTTATTATAAAAATGTACTGTTATAAAAGTAATAATAAATAAATAGAATAAAAAATAATTAAATTGAAATAGAAATAATAATTAATGATAATTTATTTATTTATTTATTATAAAATGTATTTGTTATAATTTCTTATATATGTATATATATTATAATATAGTTATAATATCTAAAATAAAAAAGAATAATACAAATAAATAATAATTAATGATAACAGTTATTGTTATATATATTTATTACAAATATGTATTTGATGTGTTTGTTATAAAAACTAATTAAATAAAATCATTATTTAGTACAATATTTATTTATTATGAAAATAAAACATTCTTTGTTAAAAACAATAAATGAATGGTGTGGGTTGTTATTATTATTATTATTATTATTATTATTATCAGTATCATTATGTTAATATTTATTTATTATGAAAATAACATAAAAAATAAATAAATTATAATAAATTATATATTATTATAATGCATATAATACATTATATTTTATAATTGTCTGTTATATAATAATATTTATATATAATTTTTTTGTTTAATTTAGAATATGTTCAATATATCTATTTCTTTACATGTCACAAAAAAAAAAAAAAACTTTTGACTCCTTGACATCACTTTTGACTTTAGACTAATTTTCATGAATGGTGCTTGTGTTTTTTTTTTTTTTATTATCTGTAAAGTCATGATTGATGTGTCTGTGCTGTAGTTACCCATGCGGTACCCTGCGGCAGTACCTGGAGGTGTGTGTGCCGAACCAGAAGCAGGCATCTCTCATGCTGCTGCAGCTGCTGGAAGGGGTGGATCACCTGTGCAAGCAGGGCATTGCTCACAGAGACCTCAAATCAGACAATGTGCTCCTGGAATTTGACAGAGGTAAGGGTCCCTAGACGGTGCAGACAGCATTTTAGGCCAATGTAGACTTGCAATTGGTAATTGGTATAATCGCCTTAATTGTTACATTGCTGTAATGTGTTTTTATCTTAAAGCCGGGTGTCCCAGACTGGTGATCACTGACTTCGGCTGTTGTCTGGCAGAAGATTTGGACCTCAAACTGCCCTTCAACAGCTGGTGGGTTAACAGAGGGGGGAACACCTGTCTGATGGCACCTGAGGTGAGAAACTTCTGAAATAACTCTTGAAATATTAAGTATTTTTTCTGCTTGCCTTTTCAGGCCAGTAATTCAAATTTAATGTAAATGTTATATTTCCATTTATACTTTTAAAGTTCATATTTTAAAATGTATAAGGGAAATGATATATAATGATATATATATAATAAATTTTTTTTTTTTAATTAATACAATTTTTACACATTCTGCATAAGTTTGGAAAGTGTTTTATGCATGTACTGTACACTCCCATTCAAATATTTGGGGACAGCAAGAATTTTTAATATTTTTGAAAGAAGTCTAACTCACCCTAACTCACCCAGACTGCATTTATTTGATTAAAATACAGTAAAAACAGTAATTTGCTAAATATTATTACAATTTAAACTTATTACAGCTTAATTTAAGATGTAATTTATTGCTGTGATGCAAAGCTGAATTTTCAGCATGTCACATGATCCTTCAGAAATCATCATAATATGCTGCTTTGCTGCTCGAGAATCATTTCTTCTTATTATTATGTTAAAAACGTGTATAACATGAGATGCATGAGATTTTATATTATCAACATGAAGCATATTTATGCTTTCTTGATCATCTAGGTGGCCACAGCAGTTCCAGGTCCAGGGGTGATGATCGATTACAGTAAAGCAGATGCCTGGGCTATAGGGGCCATCGCCTATGAGCTCTTCGGTCAGCCGAACCCCTTCTACAGCTCACAGGGGCTGGAGGGACGCACTTATCAGGAAAAACAGCTTCCTCCACTTCCTGCTGCTGTACCTGAGGATGTACAGCTAGTAGTGAAGCTGCTGCTGTGCAGAAACACTTGCAAGGTATAATATTCACCAAGAAACACTACCTCATATACTGGCAAAAGCAATTGTGTTCACAATATTTGTTTTTGTTTCATGTCATTAAAGATTGCTTGAAGTTTTAAAGTGTATTTTTTATGCTTTATAACATTAACAAAACATGACTAAATCGCACAAAAATGTTTACCGTCATTTTAAATGATTACATAATTAATATTATATACATATTTTTAACCCAATTTTATATATATATATATA
>NW_015505192.1:2586661-2613085 GCF_001515645.1 Sinocyclocheilus grahami
TATATATATATATATATATATATATATATGTATATGTATATGTGTGTGTAAAATTGTACTTTAACACTGTCAAGATTAAAATAGTAAGCTAAATATGTTTTTTTTCCTAATGAAATATGACCTTCATTCAGATCACAAAACCGATTTGCATAAATAGTTTTTTTTAATAGTTAATATTTATTTATTATTATGTTTTTATTGTTGTAAGTTTTATTTTTTATTTTTTTTAAGCAAAAAATCATTTCTGCATGTGTTATTGAATACAACATAATCATAATCTGTACCGGTCATAAAAATTATACTGATATTTCATAATGTCCCTGATGATTTGCAGCGCCCCAGCGCACGTTTGGCTGCTACCATGCTGCACATCAGCCTGTGGGGAAAGTGTGTGTTGGCCAGCTTGAACCAGGCCAGGATGGATGAGCTGACGGACTGGCTGCTGTGTCAGACTGCTGTGGTGCTGCTGAAGGGTCGAGGGTCCGGCGGGAGCTCTGTGGAAGCTGAACTCCAGAGATGCTTTCTCGCCAACATAGACCTGGAGGATCTCCACACTGCAGTCAGCTTCCTCATGTACGGACAAGAGCAGTGGAAATCCCTGCTAGTGCACTACACTGAGCCATAGTGTGTGTGTGTGTGTGTGTGTGTGTGAGTGAGTGTTCACTGGAGAAACAAGCACAGCTCAGTACCAATTATTTTTTTAGTAGACTGTGGAAGCACTTTAATCTATCACTGACATTTTGATACTATGGCATTTGCACTTTTCAGTATATACACTAAGAATACTTTATGCTGTTAATGACTCTTTAGAATAACAGTTTAAACCGAGTACAAATTCATGCATAATGTAATGCATTAATATCCACAGTATATCACAGTTTACTGAATATTGTTTAAAAAAGGAGGAAAATAAATGCAGAATAAATTATACAGTTGATGTTTTTCTGACAGGATATTCAATACAAATTTGATTTTAACTTTTGGTAACTGATTGCATCATGAAATGTGTGTGTTACCAGAACAGAGTTGGTTGGAGAGGCTGGGAAAGTAATTGGGATTTGTGATGGCATTTCAGAGATAGAGCAAGTGATTATTTTTGGAGACGTTCACTATGACAATCTTTGGAAGAACATGTTCAGATGAATTATATAATAAGGCCAGTCATTGTGCATGTGCATTAAAAGTAAACAGGGTGACTTTTGAATGCATGCTGACTTCATTGTATATAGGCTGGAGATGACTAAAAAAGCCCAAAATAATAAAGAATTAGAATAGTATTGAAATAATGTGTTCTTGTCTTTTGCATATGACAATAAAACAGTTTGGTGATAGATTACACATATTAATATTTACACTGCATTGTATTATAATTGTAATATATAAGTTTCTAGTATGCCTAGTAAGAGAGCTTGATTAGCTGGTTCAGGTGTGTTTAATTAGTGTTGGAGCTAAACTCTGCAGGACATTATTATTATTATTGTAATTAAAAACAATACTTATACTATATATACAGTATATGATACTGTACATTCATATATAACACACTGTCATGAGTGTCACAAAAATGCCTGCGACAGTTTGTCGTTGTATAATTGTATAATAGGCCTATATAATAAAAACATTTGTATTTGCTGTGTGTGTATTGTATTACTATGTATAGGCCTATATGTATAGTATCGTACATTTTATAGACAGAATACTTTATAAAACATTTATATTTATATATTTTATTTTTATATATAATTTTATAACATTTAATATATTTAAAAAAAATACAAATATTGTAAAAAATTAAATGTAATCAAGAATTGTAAATAATTTTTAAAATATTTTTAATAATATTTGTATTTAGACATGCCTATAACAAACACTATAAAGTTGAAATATTTTTGAATATATATATATAACATTTTATATATTTTCAAAAATGTAATACAAATACAATACAGTAGTAATTAAAAGTAATACAATTAACTATTTTTATGGACATTTTATAAATTTGATATAAATTGTATTTAAATATAAATTTTATAGGCATACATTCTTATAATAAAACACATTCTTATAATAAAACATAATATTTATACATTTCTTTATTTTTAAAATATAATTTTATAACGTAATATATAAAAAAAAACGAATAAATAATATTTTTAAAATAATGAAATTTAATAAAGCACTGTAATTCAAGTTTTAAATATTTTTAATAATATTTGTATTTAGACATATGCTTATAATAAGACATGCTATTTATACATATATTTGATATATTTGTAAATATATTAATAACATTTAATATATTTTGAAAATGTAATACAAATATTAAAAATTCAATAAAGTAGTAGTGAAAAGTAATACAAGTAACTCAGTTTTTAATAAGAATGTAGTATATACGCACATGTGTGTGTGTTTATATATATATATATATATATAGTCCTTTTTTAAATTATTGATCAAATCTGTTTATATAATTAATAATAGTAAATAGAAATATTTATGTAATTTCCAGTCAAGCTGTAAAATCTTTAAAATGTCATTTCCAGCACAGAATGCTAAACATAATACATAATTTGTGGTATGGTTGAAATGTTCATGAACAAAAAATGACTTGCTGAGTCCCTTGTACTCAATACAGATTCAGTCCGAGGCACATCAGTGCAGAATCTGCTATGATAAGGTTGTACAACGGCTGGACGAGAGCGGCCCCATATGAATCTTTAAGGGTGGCAGATATCGGTGACGTTAACGTCAACCTCTTTGACCTGAAGGACACCTGCAAAAAAATACAAGAGGCTTACCGCGAAATTGTGGCCACTGGCTGCATTCCACTTACACTGGGTAAAAAAACATTTTCAATATGCAGGGATACACGGATCAGTTTTGAGTCTATTTTTAATATGTTACTTCTCCACTTCTTAGATTCCCAGGAGGTGATCATATAATTGCATACCCAATTCTACAAGCAGTTGCTGAGAGGTTGGTGCAAACACAATTTTGTGCTACTAACTAACATTTAGTCTGAAATACTGCTATTTCTGCTGTTCAGACATGGGCCAGTGGGCCTAATACATGTGGATGCCCATGCGGACACTAGTGGCATGATTCTGGGTGAGAAAATTGGTCATGGGACCCCTTTCAGGAGCTGTGTGGATGAGGGGCTCCTGGACTGCAAAAGGGTCATCCAGATCGGGCTCAGAGGCTCGGGTTTATCCTCCAGATGATTATGAGTGGAGCCGAGCACAGGTATCACAATGCTTTTACCAAAAATCATGCTCTATATAGGTGAGATATACAGTATATATATATATATATGGCCGGTGCTTCTTTCTCTCATATCACTCTGCTGACACGCAATTAATAAAATGTTATGTAAAAAATGTTTGTGTATTTTTAGAGTATTTGTATTTAGGCATATATAATAAAACGTCAACCTCTTTGACCTGAAGGACACCTGCAAAAAAATACAAGAGGCTTACCGCAAAATTATGGCCACTGGCTGCATCCCACTTACACTGGGTAAAAAAAGCATTTTCAATATGCAGGAATACACGGATCAGTTTTGAGTCTATTTTTAATATGTTACTTCTCCACTTCTTAGATTCCCAGGAGGTGATCATACAATTACATACCCAATTCAACAAGCAGTTGCTGAGAGGTTGGTGCAAACACAATTTTGCGATACTAACTCACATTTAGTCTGAAATACTGCTATTTCTGCTGTTCAGACATGGACCAGTGGGCCTAATACATGTGGATGCCCATGCGGACACTAGTGGCATGATTCTGGGTGAGAAAATTGGTCATGGGACCCCTTTCAGGCGCTGTGTGGATGAGGGGCTCCTGGACTGCAAAAGGGTCGTCCAGATCGGGCTCAGAGGCTCGGGTTTATCCTCCAGATGATTATGAGTGGAGTCGAGCACAGGTATCACAATGCTTTTACCAAAAATCATGCTCTATATAGGTGAGATATACAGTATATATATATATATATGGCCGGTGCTTCTTTCTCTCATATCACTCTGCTGACACGCAATTAATAAAATGTTATGTAAAAAATGTTTGTGTATTTTTAGAGTATTTGTATTTAGGCATATATAATAAAACGTATACTGTTTATACATTTATTTATTGCTCTTTCCAGGGTTTCCGTGTAGTGGAAGCTGTGGAGTGCTGGCACAAATCTCTTGTCCCACTCATGGAGGAGGTTCGCTCACAGATGGGAACCGGACCGGTCTATCTCAGCTTTGACATAGACAGTCTGGACCCTGCATTTGCTCCAGGCACAGGAACACCTGAGATTGCTGGCCTCACACCCATTCAGGTATGCTTTACCTGTCCAGGTCGGTCATCAGAGATGCTCAAATCTGCTCCTGGAGTTGAGCTGAAATTCCAAACACCACTGAACCAACTAATGAAGGCCTTTTGATTCACTTGATGCCAGTAATACTTCCACAAGAATGCATATAAACATAAGATTTACTGCACAATATGCAACCATATATAGAACAAATGGTTTGGAAAATGGACACACTATTAATCTGGCATACTGTACTATACGGTACAGATCATACGTAATTAAGGTGCAGCCGTTAGACTTTGCGTATGAAAGTTTAATCTTAACCTTAGGGGATAGTTAAAAGCATACTTAAAGACAGGGATGTGGCTTATTTGAAGAATAATGTATTTTGAAATTTGCTTTCAGGGTCTGGAAATCATTCGAGGTTGTCGAGGTCTTAATCTTGTAGGCTGTGATTTAGTTGAGGTCTCTCCACCTTATGACACCACAGGTACTGTTTTACATTGGGAAAATATGTCATTTAATGCGAAAGACTTGAATAATTCAGAATATTTCAATCAATATTTTCTCAGGAAACACTGCTTTGACTGTGGCTAACCTTATTTTTGAGATGATGTGTGTCCTTCCGAAAGTCAAATATTATTGATTGCTTTATTTTTCTACATCAGTGGAACATCTTAAATAATTGCACAGTGACTTTAATACATGATTTATGTACAAAATCAGTATTAATATTATTTTCAGCAAAAAAAAAAGTCAGTTTATGAACACAATAAAGAAAATTCATGTGGATGTAGAAATAACTTTCGGAAAAGTACAGGTAATGAGTGGAGGACAGAGGAGCCTCTTAAAGAAGAAGTTACAGGTCTGTGAGGGCCAGAAATCTTGCTTGTTTGTAGGTGACCAAATACTTATTTTACCGAGGACTTTACCAATTAATTCTTTAAAAATCCTACAATGTGATTTTCTGGATTTTTTTTCTCATTTTGTCTCTCATAGTTGAGGTATACCTATGATGAAAATTACAGGCCTCTCTCATCTTTTTAAGTGGGAGAACTTGCACAATTGGTGGCTGACTAAATACTTTTTTGCCCCACTGTATATGGCCGGTGCTTCTTTCTCTCATATCACTCTGCTGACACGCAATTAATAAAATGTTATGTAAAAAAATTTGTATTTAGGCATATATAATAAAACATATACTGTTTATACATTTATTTATTGCTCTTTCCAGGGTTTCCGTGTAGTGGAAGCTGTGGAGTGCTGGCACAAATCTCTTGTCCCACTCATGGAGGAGGTTCGCTCACAGATGGGAACCGGACCGGTCTATCTCAGCTTTGACATAGACAGTCTGGACCCTGCATTTGCTCCAGGCACAGGAACACCTGAGATTGCTGGCCTCACACCCATTCAGGTATGCTTTACCTGTCCAGGTCTGCTCCTGGAATTGAGCTGAAATTCCAAACACCACTGAACCAACTAATGAAGGTCTTTTGATTCACTTGATGCCAGTAATACTTCCACAAGAATGCATATAAACATAAGATTTACTGCACAATATGCAACCATATATAGAACAAATTGTTTGGAAAATGGACACACTATTAATCTGGCATACTGTACTATACGGAACAGATCATGCGTAATTAAGATGCAGCCAAGAGCAGCCGTTAGCGCCGTTATACTTTGCGCATGAAAGTTTAATCTTAACCTTAGGGGATGGTTAAAAGCATACTTAAAGACAGGGATGTGGCTTATTTGAAGAATAATGTATTTTGAAATTTGCTTTCAGGGTCTGGAAATCATTCGAGGTTGTCGAGGTCTTAATCTTGTAGGTTGTGATTTAGTTGAGGTTTCTCCACCTTATGACACAGGTACTGTTTTACATTGGGAGAATATGTCATTTAATGCGAAAGACTTGAATAATTCAGAATATTTCGATTTCCCATCTTTTGAATCAATTTTTTCTCAGGAAACACTGCTTTGACTGGGGCTAACCTTATTTTTGAGATGATGTGTGTCCTTCCGAAAGTCAAATATTATTGATTGCTTTATTTTTCTACATCAGTGGAACATCTTAAATAATTGCACAGTGACTTTAATACATGATTTATGTACAAAATCAGTATTAATATTATTTTCAGCAAAAAAAAAAGTCAGTTTATGAACACAATAAAGAAAATTCATGTGGATGTAGAAATAACTTTCGGAAAAGAAAAAAAAATCACAAAACTATGTATTTGATCATTTAGTTTTTGAACAGATTAATAAATAAACTAGATTACATAATACAGTGTTAATTATTTTGCACCACAGACATCAATACATTTAATCAAACAGAGTTAATAAGCCATGAAAATTTGGCATGATTTAATGCTATCTTAAATTTAAGATATTTACCAGTGCATTGCAAAACACAAATAAAATGCTAATATAGTACAATGACACAAATACCGCATCATCAGTTATAAAGTATATGAATGTTCACTGAACACCATATGAATAAAGTAATATTATTCATCACTCAAAATGCGTCAGCAATGGAAGACTTCATATAGGAGTGGATTTAACTCACCCACACCTTTATGTGCATATGCAATAGCTAATCAAATAATGCATTAACCACTAAATCCTGCTAACAAAATGAAACATCCCAGTATAAAGGAGACCAATGGTTTTCTACAGCAAACATGAAATGCATAGTACAAGATACTTCAGATCAAGTATGTATTATTTCTTCTCTTTGTACTGTTGAGAATGTTTTGCATGCCACAGCACATATTTAATGATAGAACACAAATGAAAACTATAAAGGTCTCTGGCACTATTTGTCATTCTTTAAGGCTTTACCTGCTCATTTAATAGCTGCACTATATAGCTGAATGTGACTTGTAAAGGTCAATAAAGAGCTGTTACACCCTTTACTTACACTATCAATCTGGTAAGAACGTCTGGAATCTTTCCTATATTTTAGAGACACAACCCTATATTACATTATTACATATACATTTAATATTACGTAACTATTTACACTGAAGCACAGTTTGTGTTTGATGGGTATTGCTGTAAAGTTATGCCAGCTGTGTTAAAGTTTGTACCATGCACAAAAAAAGTGACTAAACCTAAACCGTTTTCTTTAGATACTGAACTGATGAAGCTACAGTCCTTAATTTGTTGAAAGTTTAAGTGAACAAAGGTATATAGCTAAAATCCATATTTTCACCACTGTTTAGAAAGAAAAAAAATTGTATGGTCAAATTATTGAAAATAATTAAAAATGGTCATTTCCAAATGGTAGCTTTTCATAACGAGTTGTTAAAGAGCCAATTTTTTTAAAAACATTTTAGAATGTATTTTTTGGTATGGAATTGCAAGTAAAACATATTATAAAATGGTTCATTTCTTTAACATTAGTTAAAATGAGTTTAACAATAAACCACAATTTTGAAATAATAAAAATGTGGTAGTATATGTACTTTGGAAATATGCATTATCCAATGATTAATAAATGCTGCGAAAGCATTTAATTTACTGCATTGACTAAAGTTAACATACTGTATATAACCTTACTGTAAAGTGTTTGCAAAAAAGTTATAATATTGCACTTTCTAGATCAAGAGGGTTAAATTAAAGGGGGGGAAAAAAAACATTCACAGCATTGTCATGAGTAAACATAGGACTAAAAGTCTACAGTGATCATGTTTGTTATGCTACGTTATGTTTTTAACCCTTATGACTGGTTTTGTGGTCGGTCCAGGGTCACATTTATTGGATTTATCCAAACGTAATATGTATAACGAAAGAACCTGGATGTGCTGGAGGTGTGTGGCGAACCATTCTCAGCCTTGGATGCCTCTTTTGCTTTCGTTTTAGGCTGTTTTTCCTCACTTGAGTCACTGAAATTGGAAACCGCATTGTTTAATGTTTCTGCATTTCCCGTCTAACACATCAGAATTATGAATGCAATAAAACTTACCTGAAAGCCTGAATAACTACAGTGCCAAATAAAATAAAAAGTGCAGAGAATATCAAAGACAGTAGGGGCATCATCTCACGCCTACAAAATGAATGAAAAATAACTTAATAGAGCATTAAATATCAAAAATATTGCTGACCAAACCCAACTTAAAGGGGTCATAGGATGCTACATGCACTTTTACAAGTTGTTTGAACTGAAATGCGTGTTGGCAGTGTGTGTACACAACCACCCTATAATGATAAAAATCCACCCAGTGTTTTTTTTTTAATCTGGTTAAATGTTTTCCCCTTTCTCAAATCGAGCCGATCTCAGATGCCTGTCTGTGTGACGTCACACAGACAGGCCCCTCCCACAATAGTTTGATTGACAGTAGCGTTTCAGCACAGACTGGACTGGCGTCTTACCTTAGCGGTCTAAGCTAAGCGGTGAGCGGTCATCAGTCCGCTATTGTTTCACCGCTGGAGCAGATGTAGACAAGAATTACTCCTAAGCGCTTGAGGTGTTCTGTTGTTGGATGTAATAATGAACAGCAGTAGTCATTTACTCTCGACATCTGAGCTGTTGAACTCGCAGTGGATTACGTTGTTTCTGAAGGGAATGCGCCCCCGATCTACATAAATGTGTCTATGTTCGCGCGAATCATTCATGATCCAGCCTCATCTACAGAAGAAGTGAGTATAATGTTTTGTAATGAATCTTTGCAAATTTTTTTTACAAAAAAAAAAAAAAAAAAAAAAACGTGATTTGGAATAGCAAAACAGTGTCATATTGTCACAGTTTATGAACACAATAAAGAAAATTCATGTGGATGTAGAAATAACTTTCGGAAATGAAAAAAAAAATCACAAAACTATGTATTTGATCATTTAGTTTTTGAACAGATTAATAAATAAACTAGATTACATAATACAGTGTTAATTATTTTGCACCACAGACATCAATACATTTAATCAAACAGAGTTAATAAGCCATGAAAATTTGGCATGATTTAATGCTATCTTAAATTTAAGATATTTACCAGTGCATTGCAAAACACAAATAAAATGCTAATATAGTACAATGACACAAATACCGCATCATCAGTTATAAAGTATATGAATGTTCACTGAACACCATATGAATAAAGTAATATTATTCATCACTCAAAATATGTCAGTAATGGAAGACTTCATATAGGAGTGGATTTAACTCACCCACACCTTTATGTGCATATGCAATAGCTAATCAAATAATGCATTAACCACTAAATCCTGCTAACAAAATGAAACATCCCAGTATAAAGGAGACCAATGGTTTTCTACAGCAAACATGAAATGCATAGTACAAGATACTTCAGATCAAGTATGTATTATTTCTTCTCTTTGTACTGTTGAGAATGTTTTGCATGCCACAGCACATATTTAATGATAGAACACAAATGAAAACTATAAAGGTCTCTGGCACTATTTGTCATTCTTTAAGGCTTTACCTGCTCATTTAATAGCTGCACTATATAGCTGAATGTGACTTGTAAAGGTCAATAAAGAGCTGTTACACCCTTTACTTACACTATCAATCTGGTAAGAACGTCTGGAATCTTTCCTATATTTTAGAGACACAACCCTATATTACATTATTACATATACATTTAATATTACGTAACTATTTACACTGAAGCACAGTTTGTGTTTGATGGGTATTGCTGTAAAGTTATGCCAGCTGTGTTAAAGTTTGTACCATGCACAAAAAAAGTGACTAAACCTAAACCGTTTTCTTTAGATACTGAACTGATGAAGCTACAGTCCTTAATTTGTTGAAAGTTTAAGTGAACAAAGGTATATAGCTAAAATCCATATTTTCACCACTGTTTAGAAAGAAAAAAAATTGTATGGTCAAATTATTGAAAATAATTAAAAATGGTCATTTCCAAATGGTAGCTTTTCATAACGAGTTGTTAAAGAGCCAATTTTTTTAAAAACATTTTAGAATGTATTTTTTGGTATGGAATTGCAAGTAAAACATATTATAAAATGGTTCATTTCTTTAACATTAGTTAAAATGAGTTTAACAATAAACCACAATTTTGAAATAATAAAAATGTGGTAGTATATGTACTTTGGAAATATGCATTATCCAATGATTAATAAATGCTGCGAAAGCATTTAATTTACTGCATTGACTAAAGTTAACATACTGTATATAACCTTACTGTAAAGTGTTTGCAAAAAAGTTATAATATTGCACTTTCTAGATCAAGAGGGTTAAATTAAAGGGAGAGAAAAAAACATTCACAGCATTGTCATGAGTAAACATAGGACTAAAAGTCTACAGTGATCATGTTTGTTATGCTACGTTATGTTTTTACTTGCAGCATGTTGCAATGTTATTCGTGGAGCGGAAATGTTTAAAATCGAAAGCTAGGCTAGCTGTATTGATATTTTGGCTCTATTTTGAGCCTTTTGAAATAAATACCGAAGACCCAAACTGACTGTAAAGCCCTCCATTAGAGCAGCTCAAGAAAACATTTCCAAGAAGTCAGCATCAGTGTCGATTCAAGTACTTCAAACACTTTCCTTTCCTCCGCAATGCAAAACTAAAGACGCTTCTTCAAAGTCTTACATATAATCGTCTCGTGAGCATCTGGCTCTGAGCAGCATCAAGCCTGGTTTCTCTGAGGCCTTCAGTGCTTCTAATCCAGCTGCTCTAGCAAAAGCATGTTACCTTCAATGAGGCTTCATTTATTGACAGTGATCTTGTCCAGACCGGGCCAGGATGGGACGTAGTACCGGGGCAGCGTCCCTTCCATCAGTCGCTCTATCCAGAGTCCGAGTCGATCCAGTTTGTGGTGGATCTGAAGACTTGTGGACCGAGAGCGTGTCATGCCCTTCCTGTACCGGGAACCTCCTCCTTCCTCTTCCGGCTTGCTATCCAAATCTTCACCTGTGTAGACTGGCTTGAAAAGGCACAGGTATTTCTTATGGCCATTGAGGGCTAGAACATAGCCTGTGTAGTCTACTTTGCGGATGCCCACTTCTTCCTCATCTGTGTCGATCTGCATGGCGTCCTGAGCATATTCCAACACGGCCGCCATCCATTCGCTGTGTTTATCCACATTTAGGAAGGAGAAGTGCAACGTCAAACTCCTACGAGGAAGAGGAAACATTATATATCTTTTTTAGACATCGTGACTGCAGGGTACAGCGTGCAATGAGGGCTCACCCAGTGAACGAATAAACTTCCTTGGCAAATTTGCTGAGCAGGATGTTCTTTGTGGAATCAGTAAGTACCAGAACTACATTGATGTGACCCGGCCTCAACTTCACCAGGTTACTAGTGTATGTAATGTCGGTTAACTCTGTCACCTCCACAAAGTTTTTCTTTGGTGGGCGACTGCTGGGGGAAAAAAACATTTTTTTTAAATGAGAGTATATAATACTATAATAAATTAGGGATGCATCAATATAAAATAATTATTTGTTATTTATTTATTATTATTATTTTACGCTATTTTTATAGCTGATAACAAATGACTGATATTATTAAATTTGAAATTTTTATATTATTGTATATTTATTATAAATAAATTGTATAAATAATCTCAACATAAAATGAGCATGCACAAATAAATATCCAGTATTGTTTTAAAATAAAACTAATATCCAATAAATAAAATGGTACTGATACATTTGTGCATCATTAAAAGAGATGAAGGTCTGTGGAATTTATTTGTGACCCTGGAGCACAAAACCAGTCTTAAGTCGCTGGGGTATATTTGTAGCAATAGCCAAGAATCATATCAACTTGTGGAAAATAGGCATCCTATGACCCCTTTAACAGTTGTTGCCTTTCGCCACTAAGAGATATTTCGTAAAACCTGAATTAAAATCAGTAACAAACAGGGATAGAGCTTAGGGTCAATTGCCATTTTATTCACTTACCAGTTATTGTGAAGAAGATCATCGATAATTTCAGATAAGTAGTCATATGCTGTGTAAATCCATCTTATTAAAAACATCTAAAAACAAACAAATGTACAAAATTTAGCTCCAAAACACTATTTGGACATGAAACACAATCTAGAGCTCTACTGAAACAGGCATATAGGTCAGTGCTAATTTCCCAATTAAAGACACCCCGTGAAAAGCAAACCCTGAGAGACTCACTGAGGTGAACTCATTGTTGAGCTCTGGGAGAACAGCGTCACAGTTAAGGATGGAGGGATGCTTTTGCAGTCTTTCAAGTTCCTCCAGGAGCTTGTGTTTGTCTTCCTTACTGCCATTCCATCCTCCCAAAACTGGCTTATACAGAATCTTACCAGCTCCGTTACGCCTCTCCAGAATCACCACCTGCTCAATACACACAAAAGTCTCTTCGGGTTACACTCTAAAGTTCCACCAATAGTGGATTTTGCCAATTTCGATAACTTCAATGGGAAAACAAGCCAATTGAAGTCATTTTTATCATTGTCGGGAAGTGTGTTGCTGATTAAAAAAAACATATTGCTATAAAAACACATTCAAACACATAATTGCATATGCAAATATCATCATTAAACAAACATAAACAACACACAATGGGTTCTGGCCAAATTCCGAGGTCGGACCCCTCCCCTCGAACAGCACGCCAACTACGCATAACCTTTACTCTATTTATTATATGTAAGTGTGAACTTGTGAAACAAAAATGCAGGGAGAAGATAACATCTACCTGTGGTGGTGTGCTGTCTTTGTTCTTTAAGAGAACATCACATAGGGGCTGCTGACGTCGCTGGTAGACGTAAGCAAACCGAAGCACATCATTAGTGCTGGTAGAGGCTAGCGAGAGGAAGGCTTCATTCCCTGTTGCAAAGGACTCTTCCTCACCGGTGATGAGTAGAATGCAATATCTGTGGAAAAGACATTGCAGACTTTTGGAAATGACCCTTTAACATCAGATTACTGATTTTTACACAGCCATCTTACTTCCTACGACGATGGAACTGTTTGACAGGGCAAAGCTCATCAAATAGCTTCTGGTTTACCAGACGAGGAGCCAGGAGGAACTTGTTATTGGAGATGAAGTCATCTATTATCTGCTTCTTCATCCCTTTAGCCTGAGGAAGCAAATTGTTAATTGAAAGTCAAAGGTAAACATATTTATCTCTTCTCAAACATCTCATATGACCATGGTTTTCCAAGCAAGATTCTTCCGTCATTTGTTGGTCCTGGAACAACATTCCTGTCAAACACGCATATTAAAACAAATATGAACAACTAAAGCGAGATGTCACTGAAGCCCCAACCTGATTGGTTGTTGTTGTTTCAGGACCAATAAGGATGTTGATGCAGGACCTTCTAAGACCAGGATCCAGGACCCGCCTTATTACAAAATTAACAATGACTTACCCTGAAAATGTTTTGTAATAATTTAGAAAAATTTAATAAAAATCCAAATGGAACCAAAATGTAACACTTTATAAAAAAAAAACCAAATAACATAAATAAAAAGTTGCATACAAAATTAATCAAAGAATCCTCCAAATAGCACAACTTAATCTGAACATAAATAGGTGAAACATCAACTATACTTGTTGATTTTTGCCAGAAACAGACTTTATCCAATCAATACGGTCTACAGTACAGTAGTCAAGGGAACAGGTTTACCTGTATTATATCTGCAGGCTTCTCCACGTCCTCTTTGAAGACAAGCATGGTTGGCGCATAAGTATTGATGTTGAATTTTCTCAGCAGGTCAGTGGTTTCAGAAAGACCTTGATCAACGTATCCAAACTGCACATAATCCTTATAGGCAAATGCTGTAAGCTATTAGAAACAAACAAAAAAATTAAATCATTGGTGTATTGGCTGAACAATGGCAATTCTGGAGGTTACTAAGCAATCTCTACCTTATAAAGCAGAGGAACCGAAGGCACTTGGTCAAACAGGAGGACATGTGGCTTGTTCAGCTCATGCCAGCTCTTCAGAAACTCTTGGTTGTTCTTGTCTGTAACCTATAGACATCCATAAATGAGAAGTCTGTGACCAGAAGATATAAATATAGACATTGGGAATGCATGATGACGTTCACTAACCTTTTCAACTAGTCTCTGTGGCAGCAAATCTTCTATGAACTGCATCAGGTGGCCTTTAACAACAGCGTAATGGAAGAAAGCCACTTTTCCATTGACGACACCAAGAATGGATGGAGTCTGATGTGCACCCAAATGATTTGCTAAACGCCGCTCGTAACCAACATCAACCACACCAATTCCAATCCCTAGAGATGAGAAAATCAAATTCTTACATGGAGGAAGTCAACTTCACAAACTAATTTCAACCTAAGTAAGGTAAGGTCATATCACTAACTGGGACGTGACATGTAAGCATTTCTAATAATGATAATAATAATAATAATACATTTTATTTATAATGCGCTTTTCTCACACCCAAAACGCTACAACAATGTAAAAAAACAATTAAAATACAAAATACAATGATACAATATAAAACAGCAAAATAAATAAAATAAAAACCCTAATCAACAGCTTAATCATGATAAGCAATTTTAAAGAGGTGGGTTATCAACAGTTTCTTAAAAGTACTTAGTGTAGGAGCACTTCAAATATTAAAGGAAGCGCATTCCATAACCTCAGAGCAGCCCGAGAGAAGGCTCTCTGTCCCATAGTTTTTAATCTGGAGTGGGGCTGATAAAGAAGAGAATCAGCAGAGCGAAGAGGACGAGAAGGCATGTAAGGGGTATCTAAATCACAAACATAAGAAGGAGCCAATTCATGCACAGCTTTAAAGGTTAAAACAAGCGTTTTATACTCAATGCGTGATTGAACTGGAAGCCAGTGCAAGTTACAGAGGACACCACTGATGTGCTGCCGTGAGGCTGTGTGAGTGAGAACACGTGCTGCTGAGTTCTGAATATATTATAGCCGTTTGACAGAGTTTGCTGATAAACCAATGTAGAGAATTGCAGTAATCAATTCTTGAAGCATGGATGAGCCTTTGAGTATCAGGTGTAGAAAGGAAAGGCCTAATCCTAGCAATATTTCTGAGATGATAAAATGCTGATTTAGTAACACTCCTAATGTGAGTCACACCAAGGTTACGAGCTTGTATAGACAGCTGTACAGAGCTGTTATCCAGTGTCAGATTAAAACTGTTACATTTGAGGATGGCTGCTGGTGTGCCAATAAGAAGAACCTCAGTCTTAGAGCTATTTAATTTTAGAAAGTTGCGAAGCATCCATACTTTTATGTCCTGCAAACATTCAGAAAGGATTGCAGAACAAACTGTAACATCGGACTTTGAACTGATGTATATTTGGGTATCGTCAGCATAAAAATGATACCCAAGACCATGTTTTCTAATGATTTGCCCCAGAGGAAGCATATAAATGCTAAATAATATGGGCCCCAAAACAGAACCCTGAGGGACACCATATTGGACCTGACTAATATCTCATTTGTTATTTCCCAGAACAACAAACTGCGATCTATTTGTAAGCTAGGATCTGAACCAATTAAGCACAGTGCCAGAGATACCGAGCCAACTCTTTAGTCTATCAAGTAATATAGAGTGACATACTGTCAAATGCTGCACTCAGGTCTAACAAAACCAAAATGGTAGAGGCACCAGAGTCAGCTGAGACCAGGAGGTCGTTCATAACGCGAACCAAAGCGGTCTCAGTACTGTGCCCTGGCCTAAACCCAGATTGGAAAGGCTCTAAAAGGTTGTTTAATGACAAATGAGAATGTAAATGCGCCAAAACAACACGTTCCAGGACTTTAGCCAGAAAAGGAAGATTTGAAATGGGCCTGTAATTTGTTAGATCAGAGGTATCATATCCTGCCCTAAGCCCATTTGTATACCAAGGAGATGATTTCGTGAATGAGACACGTTCCTTCATAGGAGCAAGGATATCCAAGGTAGATGATAAAATGGAACTGTAGTCATCAACAGTATAACTTGTTGGATGCTCAGAAATCAGACGTGAGAAACTATCAGGATCAATATTCTTAACATTCCTAAACCTAATTACTCTCTTCTGATAAGATGATCATGTAGAAGAGACCGGTATATTAAAAGTAAGAAGCTTATGGTCACTAATACAAGTCTCATGGTTATCAAGCTGTTTGATGTCAACGCCAACAGAACACACCAGATCTAGTATGTGACCTTTGTTATGGGTAGGAAAATTAACATGCTGGGTTAAGTTAAAAAAATCAGAAAATCAACAATTCTAGAAAATAGAACGTACTCACCTAGAGTTTCCAATTCCTGCACTGTTTCTTTCCAGACTGGCTCGAAATGGATGCAGCTGAAACACCTGTCTGAGGTTATCTTGATCAAGTAAGGCCTCTTGAAGCTGTCAGGAACAACTTCATTGACATACTGTTTGAAATGCAACATGTACTTGCTGTTAGCAAAATCCCGGCCACCCTTATTGTTGAAGGGAAAGTCGAAGAAAGACTCATCAAAGTAGAAGTTGTCATGAAAGTGGCGGAAACCATGATGGCCACGTCCATACGGATGAGCGTTATCTGTTTGTCCATAGCGATCGTAGCTGGCTTTCTTCTCCTCGTTTGTTAAGATCTATGGAGTAACATGTAACAAGTTAATTTTAGCGTTACTTCTGACAACATGTGATCTGTTCAGAGTCTATATGAGCTGCAGTACCTCATAAGACTTTGTAATCTTGATGAACATGTCTTCTGCTTCAGGATTTTTGTTTTTATCAGGATGCCTGACAGGAGAAATGAAAGAGGACCATGGTGTGCCATTCTTATTTAGACAACATGAAATTACATCAATATTCTTAACATTCCTAAACCTAATTACTCTCTTCTGATAAGATGATCATGTAGAAGAGACCGGTATATTAAAAGTAAGAAGCTTATGGTCACTAATACAAGTCTCATGGTTATCAAGCTGTTTGATGTCAACGCCAACAGAACACACCAGATCTAGTATGTGACCTTTGTTATGGGTAGGAAAATTAACATGCTGGGTTAAGTTAAAAAAAATCAGAAAATCAACAATTCTAGAAAATAGAACGTACTCACCTAGAGTTTCCAATTCCTGCACTGTTTCTTTCCAGACTGGCTCGAAATGGATGCAGCTGAAACACCTGTCTGAGGTGATCTTGATCAAGTAAGGCCTCTTGAAGCTGTCAGGAACAACTTCATTGACATACTGTTTGAAATGCAACATGTACTTGCTGTTAGCAAAATCCCGGCCACCCTTATTGTTGAAGGGGAAGTCGAAGAAAGACTCATCAAAGTAGAAGTTGTCATGAAAGTGGCGGAAACCATGATGGCCACGTCCATACGGATGAGCGTTATCTGTTTGTCCATAGCGATCGTAGCTGGCTTTCTTCTCCTCGTTTGTTAAGATCTATGGAGTAACATGTAACAAGTTAATTTTAGCGTTACTTCTGACAACATGTGATCTGTTCAGAGTCTATATGAGCTGCAGTACCTCATAAGACTTTGTAATCTTGATGAACATGTCTTCTGCTTCAGGATTTTTGTTTTTATCAGGATGCCTGACAGGAGAAATGAAAGAGGACCATGGTGTGCCATTCTTATTTAGACAACATGAAATTACAGTAGTATTACAATTTACAAAAATAGCACTCTCACCATTCTTTGGCCAAGCGTTTGTACACTTTCTTGATTTCTGCTTGGCTTGCACTTCTAGTGACTCCGAGAACCTTATATGGATCAAATTCTGCAGTGCTTTCCACCGTAGCATCCATAAGGAGCACACAGACCATCATCACAGAGAGCAATACCACCACCATCCTCATCATGTGTTCTTCTACCCGAAGACTATCAAAGTAATGACATTATGGAGGAAATACTTAAAGAATGAATGCATATTTAATTATAAAAATAAATTAATATATGTAAAGTATATAAGTAAATTAATTTCTAATGAAAATAAATTGAACGAAATATGAAGGAACAATAGCTAAATAAACAAATAAATCTAAACATTTAATAATTTTATTTTTTACTAAATAAAAACTAACCATAAATACCAAAAATGTGAAGGGTAAATAGATAAATGTGTACATAAATGAAGGAATCAAATATATCCATTGTTACGTTTTTGGTATTTGAAATTTACTTCAATAAACTTCAAATATAAATATTAGATGAAAAATGTTGCCTTAACTGAAATAAGTTCAAACTATTAAATACAATTAAAAAAATTAAAATATAATAAAGGTATTAATAATAATTATAATAGTATATAAATAATTCAATTCTAACACTGAATATATCTATAAATAAAGAGTATTCCTAAGTATGGGTCTGGTTTTAATGTCATGTTTGGTCTTCAGTGTTATTATCTAACTGCCTTCGCCAGATGCCAAATAAAATAAAACCTAACAATCCTGACTGTTCAACGATATTAAAATCAAATATGTCCATTGCATATGCTGAAAGCTGCCATGCAAAATACTGAAGTTTTTCTTACGGATGTCAGTGACATGCTAGTCACGTTTGGACTATTACAGAAAACCCCGACATAAAGCGCATTCAATGACAAGAGAAAATAACCTTTAAATCCTGCTTTGAGGGCAATAATAAAGCAGGACATGCAGATAAAATGACATCTGACGATTGTGAAACACCCTTAGCTAGTCTGTTAGCCAACCTAGCTCATGCTTTTATCACGAATATGACATCAAAACGAGAGGAGACCATTACAACATGAATGGATTATGAATATACCGCTACTAATGGTGACAGAAGTTCATCCATCCATCTGAGTGACGCGTTCATAAACCATAATCATTGCGTATTAATATTAGCAGAGATTCACAGCGGCACAAACATCCCCTCTCTCTCTCTCTCTCTCTCTCTCTCTCTCTCTCTTTCTCTTTCTCTGGTTATAGTGAATGAGTTTGGCTTTTAATTGGTAATGCAACTTATTGTGTCTTTTATAACAGACAAGTAGGAATGTACAGTGTAATGTTTGATGTTTATTGTGAATGAGAATATATGTATTTAAAGTTTTTAATTTTGTGTAGAATAAAGGGTTTGTAAAAGTCAAAAGTCTCTCTCTCTCTCTCTCTCAATTCAATTCAATTCAATTCAATATGTGCTTTATTGGCATGACAATTGTTACAATGTATTGCCAAAGCATAGTGTTTACATTGAATCTAGAACAGATTTATATGCAACAATAACATGCATGTATATACATTTAAAAAGTAGAACAAATCAACATTTTTGAATTCTACGAACAATTTAGTGGTGTGTGTGTGTGTGTGTGCTGGTTTATATATCCTGGTGGGGACTTAAACCTGAATACACACAGACTCATGGGGACTCGTGTCACGGTGGGGACCTAAATTGTGGTCCCCATGGGTACAAAAGCTTATAAATCATACAGAATTAAGTTTTTTGAAAATCTAAAAATGCAGAAAGTTTCCTGTAAGGGGTAGGTTTAGGGGTAGGGTTGGTGTAGGGCAATAGAATATACGGTCTGTACAGTAGAAAAACCATTACGCCTATGGAGAGTCCCCACAAGGATAGCTGACCAGACTGTGTATGTGTGTGTGTGTACCTGGTATTTATCACGTTATGGGGACCAAATGTCCCCACAAGGATAGTAATACTAGTAAATGTTGACCTTGTGGGGACATTTTTGAGGTCCCCATGAGGAAACAAGCTTATAAATCATACAAGTTTCCTGTAAGGGGTAGGTTTAGGGGTAGGGTTGGTGTAGGGCAATAGCACATACAGTTTGTACAGTATAAAAACCATTACGTCTATGGAATGTCCTCATAAAACATGGAAACACAACATGTGTGTGTGTGGTGTGCAGGCAAGGATTAACGCACAGGCTTGCTTAGGCTGCAGCCTAGGGGCCCCACGTTTGCAGGGGCCTCGGATTGGCCAGACTGTTTTTTTATTATTATTATTTGAAATTTACTTCAGCGTGAACAAAAAAGACCCTCACTTGTCCATAAGAATTCGTTGCAGAGCGTCTGACAATATTAATGTCTTGTATTGTAGAATGCACGCCCAGCACCGCTGAGAGTTCGTGCAATCCTTAAATCGAAACCGAAAGTAAAACGCGCGCACGCATTCAAAAGCGATTCTAATACCCCGCGTTTTGAGAGCGACTCTCTGATGCGCGCAAATTAGGCTACATAACATATATAGGCTGTTATTAGTATGTAGGCTATAATAGGTTGTGCAGTTGTCTATAGCTCTGTGTCATGCTTGAAAAATGTGGTCTCTATTTGCACTTTGAATATTGAGAGTAGCCTATCTGATTATGGCTGCACTTATTGTTTGCACTTAATACAGCTAAGAAAGAACTGTGTTGTTTATTTTTGGTTATTTATACTGTTTTTATTTCTATGTTCAATTTGTGAAAAGGAGTTCAGTTAGGAGGTCAGAAGTTCTAATTTAATTTATGTACAGTTTTAAGGTCTGAAGAGATTCAAAAGAAATCATCCAGTGTTGTACATGTACAATGACCAACACTCAGAACCAAGTTGAAGAGTTTCATTATGACCAATCGGAATTTGTGATTTGTATTTGTCCAGGTGTTTCCATTCAGTATAGTTATTTCTTCATGGTTCTTTTTATTTAGAAGATTCCAGTTGTCCCAAAAACTGTTTGAATGGACAGACTATTCAATTGTTTTCAGTTGATTTAGGATGTACTGTTCTTTCTTCTTTTAGAGTGTATTTTTATATTTTTTAAGCTCTTCGTAATAAAGAAGGCGTACATCTGAACTGTCTGGTTGTCTGTGTTTTTGATTTGCAAGCTGTCTTAAATTTTTCCTTATTCTTTTACAATCCAAATCAAACCATTTTTCGTTCTCTTGTTTTTGCTTATGAGTTTTCTTAGTGGTTTTAAGATTAGATATTGTTGCCAAATAATCAAATATGTAATTTATGTTTTTTTACAGCTAGATTTACGCCATATTCATTATGAGGATAAATGTTATCCATAAGTAAACACATTTGGGGGTGGTCAAATTGCAGTCAGGTATTTTTCAGTGCTGATTTGGACCCATGTGTAATTTTTTCTAATATTGTACAGCTTACTGGGTTGTGGATGTATGTTAGTATTTTCTTTCCTTTTTTAAATACACAGTTATTTGACTGTGATCTGATAGAGGTGTTAGTGGTTTGACCGTGAATGCTTTGAAAGAGAATAAATCTAGATCTGTGATCATGTAAGCAACTGTTGAGCAACCATGAAATGAACCGTAGGTGTATCTTCCAAGAGAGTCCCCTTTCACCCTGCCATTGACGAGGCACAGACCGATGCTTCGACAGAGCTCCATCAGAAGCTTCCCGCTTTTACTTATTTGGGAATCTGAGTTATTCCTTGGAAAAATTACAATGTTTTGTTGAAAGCTCTGTCCAAATATATAATTATTCCCACTGGCTGTGGTGTAGTCAGGTAGGGATCCTGTTCTGGCTTTGGGATCCCCACACACCAGCTCACTTCCCTGGGCCTGGAAGTGGTAGATTTGACTGTAGAGGGTCTCAAAGACGTTTTCATTATAGTAAGGAGATTCAGAGGGAGGAATATAAAGAGCACATAAGAATATATCTTTCGTAGTTTGATTGAGTTGATTATCAATTTTGAGCCAGATATGAAATTCTTCTTTTTTCATTATTTGGATGTATTTAGCAATTTCAAGCTTGTACCAAATGATTGTGCCCCCTGAATATGTCCCGCGTGTCATTTTTGTATGTTTTTGGGACGATATGGATATTTCATGATATCCTGGAGGACAGAGAGTGACCTCATCAGTTCTGCGCCATGTTTCCTGTAGTATTATTATGTCTATGTCTAAAACACTCTTCTTAAAATCCAGGGTCTTGGTTTTACATCCCAGACTGGATGAGTTAATGCCCTGAATGTTCCACAGTGTGATTGTCAGTGGTTTCATGGGGTCAATAAAAAATAGAATAGAACCAACCCAGCTTGAACCAGTTGATTTTTTTTGTACATTATGTAGACATTTATTTATTTATGCTGTATAATTATGCAGTGTAGTTGTTCAGTCCAGTGTTTTTTACTCTGCACGACTAGTCCATCAGCCGCGTGCAGATTAAGTTGAGCATGTCCTTGATCTCCGTTAGATTGGTGCTGTGGGTGTCATTTGGGCCTTTTAGGGCTGCAGCTTAGCTCCGTTGCTCCTGCTGCTCTGGCTGTGGAACAGGCTTCTGCTCTGTCTAGGTGTTGCTTCTCTGGGTCCTGGGTCCTGGCTGTTTTTTCAGCTGCTGGTATGGTGGCACAAGGTCTGGATTCTCTGTTGCTCTCTGAGGGACTGTCAGGTGTTCTGCCAAGGGCAACATCTTTAAGATTTTTTAGCAAACACATTCACAATGTCTTTACGTAGGTTACGTAGATCTTTCTGATGTTGTGCAATGCAAACCTGCAAGATCGAGCAGTCTTTGCAATGTGGTCTTTGAAGGTCAGCTGGTCATCAAAGGTTACACCAAGATTTCTGACCGAAGTTGATGGGGTAATTGTAGAAGAAGCTGGATGGTGAAATAATTTTCAATGTTGGGAAAGTATGTGTTGCTTTAATTGCCACTTGTGTAACTGACTGTGCCACTCGTTCCTGTTTTGTCCTCAGGTCGTTTGTCCCTACGTGTATGAGGATGTGGCTGGGATCACCAAGTTTTTCTTTGTTGTTGAAGGGCACTCTCTGTTTTCGGGGCACCAAAGTTTTAATGTTTTGTGGTTGGGAAAGAGCTGCTTTTCATTGATAAATCTCCAATTTGAGTCCATTAAAATAACTATTTCTGCATTTCTGGATGTGCTTTCTTGATCTCTGTGGTGTTTGGGGTATATCTGTGCTGTATATCTGATCAGCTCTTCCCTGATGCTTTTCAGCTCATTGTTCAGGTTCTTGTTGCCTTGTTGCAGTTTTTTAATGTGTCCTCTCAACTCCTCAACACTAACTTTAAATTCTCTGGTGAGCTGAAGAAGTTTGTTTTCCAGGTGCTGAATATGCTCGATGGATGTTGTCTGTGAGAGCACCAGTTCAACCTCCTGTAGGGACAGACTGCTTCGTATCTGAGTGACCGACTGCTCCAGCTGTGTGTCACAGTCCTCCTCCTCTCCATCCCTGAGCTCTTGGTTTCAACATGGCTGTCTACTCTCTCTGTCTGTTTCTCACTCTCTGCCAGAGCTTTTAGGCTGGGAAAGTTTGCCTGGACAGAGCTGAGACATGCTTCATTCCCTTGGAACATGGTTCCACTGTGATATATATTTACAGTCAGAAATGCTTTGCTGTTGTCTCCTCCTTCTTCATGAATTTGTATTTGTCTTCCATTACAAATGCCGTGTTTTTTATATTCTTGTATATATTCAAATGTGCCAAGCATTGCAGTTTTCAGTGTAGAGCAGTAGATTTGTGATAGTGGACCTGTCTCCTTTTTGAAAGTAGTCAGCCATTAAAGTCTCTGGGTTTTCCTTGAGTAGATTGTGTTTATATGTTTTCTTGTCTTTTACAGTCTTTATTTTCTGTGGGTATGTGATTATTTGGGGGAGGGGGCGCTGCCTCTGCCTCTGTCTGCTCCCTCCATTTCCAACTGTCACTCACTCACTGTTGCTAATTTAGCTTTAATCAACCAGTTATTTGTCTCTTTCTTATCTTATTGTATTCTAGTGTTGAAAATAATGTTAGTTGAAGGTGGTGACTTTGTCTTGCCTGTTTGTTGGTTGAAGTTTTGGAGGTTTCTTCTGTATAGTTCCGCTATCCTCCTTGATGCTTTTTTTTTAAGAATTGAATTGAATCATTATTATCTTGTGATTCTTTATGTTTTTATCTTCAGTTTAATGTAGGTATTGTCAGTTTTGGTTCTCTCTAGAGGCACATTTTTTTTTAAAGGGGTCATATGATGGCATGGGGTCATAATGTTCCAGTGTTAGCAGCGCAAAAGGTCATGGGTTCGATTCCCAGGAAACACACATAATGGATAACAAAATATATAGCCTGAATGCACTGTAAGTTGCTTTGGATAAAAGCATCTGCTAAATGCATAAATTATAAAATTATTATTATTAATTATTATTATTATTATATGACGTTGCTAAAAAGAACATTATTTAGTGTAATGCAATGTGTTTATGCTGTTTAAGGTAAAAGAAAAAACATTATTTTCCACATACTGTACATTATTGTTTCTCCTCTATGCCCCACCTTTCTGAAACGTGTCGATTTTTACAAAGCTCATCGGTCTGAAAAGCGAGGTGTGCTCTGATTGGCCAGCTATCCAGTGCGTTGTGATTGGCCGAAAACCTCAAGCTTGTGACGGAAATGTTATTCCTCTTACCATACTGTGATGCTGTGTCCCGGCGCGACGAGACAAAACCAATAAAACCCATTACAAACGAGGCATTTGTTGCATCCAGTGGGGACATAATTACTGATTATAATGACTTATACTGTCTTTTTACGCGTTGTGTTGCGTATCGCATCATGTAAACATAAAACCATGTCTACATTTGTGATCGGAGAAACGAAAAACAACAAGCGCTACTCTACACTGCTCAAAACTCGCGTTTGAATCATCAGTGGCAATTCCTTTAAATATGAAAATGTACTTACAGTCTGTGAGTCAGAACAGCCAGCATTGTAGGCTACTCTTTCAGGTTCAGTAAACAGTCCTCCATAAAATGCGCTGCACACATCTGAATATTTGGGTTGAAGTGTTCTGGAACAGTGTTGTAAATACAACTTAACCACTGATTTGTAGTCGTGTCCTCTTTTGGAAGACCAAACAAAGTAGTTTCGCTTTCACAACGAAACACACAGCATCTCCATGACATGGCGGCAGCGGCAGCAACAATACTACAGCGAGAATCAAAATTACGCCTTCTTTCTTTGCGTGAACATTTGGGCGGTGTTATGCAAATCTTCCCACACAGTGACGTAGACATGTGGGGGCGTGTTTGAACGAGGTGTTTTAGGAGGGCGTGGACGAGTCTTAAATTTTATAAAGAATATCTCTTTGGGTTTGAGACTTTAGTCTTTGCAACTTTATGGATCTTATCTATTCATAAACAGCTTTTAACACTCCAAAGAGAAAGGAAAACTTGAAATTGCATCATATGACCCCTTTAAGTTTTAAGAGCTCAAGTGGAGCATGACTTCTCCATAACAGTTCCTCTACTCTCTCTCTCTCTCTCTCTCTCTCTCTCTCTCTCTCTCTCTCTCTGTGAGCTATTTAATGGCTTTTAGTTACACTAAAAAAATTGTAAAGGTGTTTTTTGGCCTTCAGAAAACACTACCGTAGTATAGTGATGTATCAGATGCAAAAGTCCAAGGTACTTCCAAAATCTGGTAGGACTAAAGAATGTGGACCCAAAAATTAAACAGGCTGTACACATAGGCTTAGATTAAAATTTTTAATACTGAGACAATCTTAACTTCGCAAGAAGCAGAATAGTCCAGACTCCAGATATCAGTGTAACCAGGGGTGGATTTAGTGAATTGGGGGCCCCAGGCAAAATATAGGAATGGGGCCCTATACATTTGCACACATTTTCCTAGATCAACCTTGAGGTTCCATTTTGTTGTTTTCAGCGTAAGCCTGTGTGCAAAGGCTGTCTAATTCTAAACTTTGAAATACATTTATTTTGAGTCATTTTAACTACAAATTTAAATAAAACTGAAAAAATAACCAAAAGGCAATTATACATTTACACACCTAAAATACATACATACATTTTTTAAGTAAAGGCCAGCGGCAGACAGTGAATTGATCATAGCCTATAGCCTATGTTTGATCAATTTAGCCTTCTCAAATCATCAGGACTTGCCTAAAATAAAATCTATATATAAAACAGTTCAAGTATATCACAATGTTAGTTTAAATGTTTAACCTAGATAAATGTGCGCTGTTAGACGCATATCCAATCGTTTGTGAGGAGAGTGGAAGCTGAATCTCAGCAGCACATGGAGGCACCAGCGCGATTACTTGCATTTTTTTCTAACAGTGGAAACAACTTAAAATACGCAGTAATTTTTGCTCATAAAGGTAAGAGTCATACATCATTCTAAACTGTAAAGGGTCTAGTTTTATTTGTGGGCACTCACAATATCAACAAAACGTTGTGCTTTTATAAAATAAAGAAAACAAACGCTTTCTGCCGTCTCGGTCTTGAACAGGAGCGCTT
>NW_015505192.1:2613824-2617615 GCF_001515645.1 Sinocyclocheilus grahami
CTGCTTTTTCTGCTTTTTATGTTGCTCTGTTCTGAATACCTTAAAATTTTAAGAATTTGCTGCAAGGCAATTTTGTATGATATGTTGATTATTTATATTTTTTATCCATGCAGCAAATGCTTTAAAAAACGGCTTTAAAATTACTTTCTTGCATTCCAGACACTTTTAAAGTACTTTTCACTATAAATTTTACGGGTAGCTTGAATGTAAAAATTGTCACGAATTCGTTTTATTCCCATTTGTAAAATAGCCAACAAATTCATTGTTGTAGGCTAACCCGATCTCATGAAAGTGCGTATAGCACGATTTTCTGCTTCTATCTGGCGTAATATTTCTATGCAGAAATATACTTTGGCATCCAAAAGACTGATAAATTCATAATTAACGGCATGGGTTCAGTCGACAGAAATACGGGACACACAGGCCTATAATAACTGCTGAAATGTTTGCGGGGCAAATCTCAGATCAGTCTGAGCGCTCATGACTCACAGTGCGTACAGCTGTACACCTGCAGGCGCCACAGACTCGGACGGTTGTCGTGGTAATAAACACCGTAAACAGCAAACGTTTGCCTGTCCACGCTTAATGCGCATATCCTATATGAAAAGCATTTTAGGGGGCCCTTGGCTTTTGGGGGCCCAAGGCGGTCGCCTACCTTTGCCTAATGGGTAAGTCCGCCCCTGAGTGTAACTCATCAAGACTGAAATTTTAATAAGTAAAAACAATGGAGTAGTGTAAGGTCATTACTGTTCAGCTGTGTGTCTAAACAGTAAACTGGACAACATGTGCTGCCATTAATCAATATGCTGCGCCAACTTCTGTCTGACAGACTTGCAGCCTTTAACAGCATAGATTCTCTCTTCTTTAGGGAAGTAAGGCATGTCTCTGGCCACTTCATCTGCTAGATCAGAGTCTTGGGTGACGTTCAGGTGGACCATCTCAACCATGACACACTGACGCACATGCTTCAGCTCCAGAGGTAGGAAAGGAATATAATGATCAACCAGATGCTCATCTATGATATTAGAGTGCAGAAATCCACCTGTAGAAGAGTGGATTATTTGAAAAGTTATTTATGGAGTAAATGCAAACACATACTCAGGTTTGGGCAAAATTAAATATATTAATTTAGGAAACAACCACTGAAAAACACATATTGATCAAGCACAAAATATATTTGGAAAGTATATAAAATGGGCAAATAATAATATATAAGTAAATAAAATGTATTAAAATGCATTATTGTTTATTTTGAAATATATATAAATCATTTCAATGCTCTTTCAATACACACTGTTCTTATCATTGAAGATGTTTTGAGAGATTTTAATCTCCAGTTCCTTGCTGTCCATCCATAAGTTTTCCCGAATGTTGCCTTCTCTCCAGAAATCCAGAGTCACTCCAGTAATTACATCCCCACCTGCATTACTATAAACAAACAAGCGTATCATCAGTTCTCTTTTGGGAGCATGAAGGCCATTTAATTACCATTGTGTTTGAATTTTATGTAGCTAATATGTCTACAGCTGCATTTAAGGAAAACCATAAAACAAAACCCTGATTTGAGGGCATCACCTGAGAAATACGAAGATTGCCTTGCGGAATGACACTCCATCTACACGGGCATTGTAGTCTAGAAAAGGTTTTATGGCATCGATCAGCTGTGGATGCATCTTGTCCATTTCATCAAATATAAACATGGAGCGGGGAAAACGTGATACACTTTCATGAATCCACTGCTTTAGCTGTGCCTGAATATGCAGAACATGCAAATCCCATTTGAAGAAATTACTTCTGATATGTGCAACACTCCCTCAGGTCCCTCATTTTACAAAAATGATATTTTTAATAAATGAATACTGGGCGAAAAATGCTGTCAGTTTAACAGCAGCATCATTACTGTGTAAAATACTGAAACTGTAATGACCCAAATCCTCAACTATCCCGCTGTCCTGTGGGCTATCTTACACCTTAAATCTGGAGCCCGACCATGGTAAAGAAGCAATAAAAGTGATTGCTAGAGTCTTAGGCAAAGACTAAAAGTACTACCATTTATTTACTTACACTGTACAAGTCTAACTTTTGTTTGTGTGGAAAATGATGCTCAGATATAAATGTGTGAACATGCTTGCTGTCTTCCCCTTTTTCGTACACATTTCTTGCGATGATTTTAGCAGCATGATTTTTTCCAGTTCCTGATGTCCCATGGAAAGAGAGGGCCAGCGGTTTGTTTGGTTTGCTGTCAGTCATAAATGACGACACAGCTCTTCTTATAACATTAGACGCAATGTGCTGTCCAAAGAAGTTTTCTCTTAAATCTTCCTCCAAACCTGAAAGATGTGACGATAAGTGAAGTCGACAAATAACAATGTTGTTATGTTTAAGCAGAGTGTAGCAGGCTGAAAAAAATGTAAACCAGCCAATTCAGACACTTTTACCACAATACAAATACAAATAAATACAATTAACAATAATTTCTGTAATTAAGAAAGGGAATTATTATGAAGTCTGGAGTTTCATTTAATTTCTAACCCTCTCCCTTTTTCATTAATGCTGTTAAACACTTTACTTTAAAAGAGGATTTATGTAGTAGAACTATTTGACAACATATATGCAATGCTGGGCAGTAACTGATTACATGTAATCTGGATTACGTAATCAGATTCCAAAAATTAAGTACTTCTAATTAGATGATATTACATTTTAAAATGCTCATAATCAGATTACACTAATTTATAGATTATATGATTACATATTATTCACACAATGGCAGTACATTTATTTATATATTTATAATCTGATTTGCCCCAATTCATCTTTTTTCTGTCTCTCTCTTAGATTTTCCTTTCTAAAATTCTACTGCTTTTATACATTTAGAGTCTTCCAGCTTTTCATCAACTCACAAACCCCCTGCAGTTCATTCACGAATCCCTGGCATAATGTAATGTTAAATACACTAACAAAGAATGGAATATATTTTTTAGGTCAAAAGTAATCTAAAAGTAATCAAAAAGTAGTCAGAATACATTACCTAATACATCGCCTAATTTGTGTAATCCAATAAATTATCATGTTACAAATTATAATTTCCGTCATGTAATCTACCTAGCACTGCGTATATGTGGTACCCGGTTGAACATAATCATGTGGAAATGTGCTGTCAACATCATTGCTGTAGTTTGGGAGAAAATATTGCGTTTAACCCTTTTGTACATTATCGTTATCCCATTTACAATTAAATAAATACAATTACAAAATTAAAAATACAATGTAATTGTGCTTGTTGGGAAGTTATTCGACAATCTATCTGTTGGAAACAAAGAAAACAAAATTGACATTTGAACCATAAACAACTCCTAAATATATCATCAAAACATACACAAAAAATGATTGTGATTTTAACAGTAAAAGACTGTAAAAATGCTACAGTAAAAACCTGTTAATTGGTTATCAGTAACTTTCCATACTATATACGGTGAATAACTGTAATTACATTTAACGTAATTTTACAGTAAAATACTGTTAAAATCACGTTTTTTGGAAGTGAATAAGAAAAAGTCATTGTATAATTTACAGTGAAAAACCGTAAATTGACACTCCCAGAATTCCCTGCATGACACTTCATATTTTATGTTTTTTCATTGAAATATCATTCTTATCAGTTGTATACATTAGGGTTTTATCTTACATCTAATGTTGTTAAATAAATGTTTACTGCATTATTTCAGTATCGTGTGTGTTACCCTGATGGTGTTTAGTGTTTGTGTGAATGACACTGTGCACCTTCCACC
>NW_015505192.1:2619764-2620114 GCF_001515645.1 Sinocyclocheilus grahami
CTGTAAAAATGCTACAGTAAAAACCTGTTAATTGGTTATCAGTAACTTTCCATACTATATACGGTGAATAACTGTAATTACATTTAACGTAATTTTACAGTAAAATACTGTTAAAATCACGTTTTTTGGAAGTGAATAAGAAAAAGTCATTGTATAATTTACAGTGAAAAACCGTAAATTGACACTCCCAGAATTCCCTGCATGACACTTCATATTTTATGTTTTTTCATTGAAATATCATTCTTATCAGTTGTATACATTAGGGTTTTATCTTACATCTAATGTTGTTAAATAAATGTTTACTGCATTATTTCAGTATCGTGTGTGTTACCCTGATGGTGTTTAGTGTT
>NW_015505192.1:2620183-2627058 GCF_001515645.1 Sinocyclocheilus grahami
ACACACACACACACACACACACACACACACACACACACACATATATATATCAGTGGCGGTTCGTCGGGGGAGGCCCCAATATATATATATGTGTGTGTGTAGAAGGTGCACAGTGTCATTCACACAAACACTAAACATAGTCTGAGTCTGTATTTACTTGAACACAAACATGTATTTTTGATTTTTATAGAAATATGACAACAATCACATTATCTCACACAGAGATCGCGCTGTCATAGTGTTTGGGAACATTCATGCATAATTTAAATACATAATCATATGAAATCAGATAAAAATAAAAAATTTTAGAAGAGAACCGCAGCATCACAGTTGTCTGAACCAATGTTGTCAGTCAGTTGTTTCACATCATGTTTTTGATCAGCGCAGTCGTTGGAGAGCAACTGCACAATCCGACACAGCCGCCTCGCCGTCACGAGAGTTTTTTTGCACACGTCAGCATGACATCAGAGCAAGTCGGACGTAACTCGGACACTTTTCTAACCAGCATGCATCTCGCGGTGATCACCGGTGATCGATTCTGCGCAGAATTTGCTCATCTCAAACAAGCCCATTAGTTTGAATGTCTGCCGCTGCGCTGATAATGTACCTAGTAGTTATGATGAGTAGCGATATTGAATATTTGTTTGCCAACAGATTTACCAAGCTGTCATTCAAACAGTATATGGGTGATTCTTAGACTATGGGCACTTTTATGTTCTTTGGTCATATTTATGAAAATACATATAATTTTGGACAAATTCCTCTTTCTTAGTGAAACTAACAATAAAACCACCTTACATTTTTTTACTACCTTTCTATTATGATTTTTTCATACTTTTCAACCTCCTTATAGGCGTCAAAATCACTGTTTTCTCCTTGTCGCACACCCAGACTTTTAAACTTCAACAATGAAAATACAGTTTAAAAATATGACTTATCTGGTAACTATTAATGTACCTGAATTAAGCACTAGTAAAATAATAAAAATACATAATAGTATTTAATGTGAGACCACGATCAATATTACTTTTTATACAAAATATAGCTGTCGCACAGTATTGGTGTCATTTCCACCACAACACTGTAATGTCCCTTTACAAAGTTTGTGTGAAAGATTGTTTAGGTGGTGTTTATGGAAATGTTCAGTGACATCAGAGCACATGTTGGACATGGAGGGAATTTAAATTTTCATCAACAGCAAATGAAGAAAAATCAAGGTAAATATTGCTTGATCGGTTAATATATTGTCATTTCCAAACATGCTGTACCTTCAAGGGTGTTATTAAAAAGCAAAACACTTTTAAGTTAAATAAGAGTATTTTGCATGCATGAAATGCTAAGTATTAATTCAAAGCTAATCAGTGTAGCTATCTTCCATTTTTTCACAAAAAACTACAGAAATGTCATTTATGGTTACAAAGTACAATTGATATGGATTGCGAGAGTAGATTTGTGTAATACTTTTTATATTATAATATATTACAATACTTTTTATATTTATATTATGATATTATTTTTATTTCTAAATTATATTACTTTTATATTAATTGATTTCATTTTTATCTATTTTTAAGATGCCACCTAAGACAACAAAAGAAAGGTCACAGGCCTATAGGGACCAAATAAAAGCTGGCCCTATAAAATATGAAGAGAGACTTAAAAGAGACAGGGAGAGATACCTGAGGAAAAAAGAAAAAGGAGTAGTAAAAGCAATTGCAGATCTGTCAAAGCGGGAGCAATGCAAACAAAGGAGACAATGGAGAATCAATCAAAGAAATAGACGAGAGGAGATTAAAAAAAAAAGAGACCAATGAGAATATTTCAGTATCAAACTCTCACAATTATATAGCCTCATGATTATCTCACAATGTTGAAATTTTGATGCATCATTTATTGCTTATATTTTTGCCTTGCCATCAGTTGTGTCAGTTATTTACAGTATGCACTGTAACCGTTAATCTTTGAGACAAATCCATTTTATACATCAAACTCAGCACTACACTAAAACAGGTGTGGTTATGTTTAATGCCTTTGTGAATTGAGTTTAATGAGTGTGATGAGTTTAAGAATTTTTCTAATAAATATCTCTACTGTTTCTCTACATTCACGTTCATTCATTGTCATTTCCACAACACCCTGTCATTTCCATCACCAGACACATTTTTAAAAATATTTAAAAAGTTCTCATCACACATTAAAAATGTATCCACAATTTATGAGATCATGCTCTACTTAATATAAAAATTCAAGGTATTTATTTTCTAATAAGCTCTTACCCAAACCAATATTACATTTCATAGTGTGACAGGTGTACAGTTCAGCATTTGGTCCTTAGGGCAGCTCATTTATCTCATTGACAAATGTATAATTATTGTACATTGTGGGAAAATTGGTAAAACTAGTTACAAAAATGATCTTAGACAATTCTTGAGTGGCATAAATTATTCTATTTTTAAATAACAGCTGTATATTGAGATGCGGTGGAAATGACATTTGTTCATTGCAGGTTGGAAAAAATGTAAAATATTAACAATTTCTCTAAGTTTGTCCTCTTACAGACCTTAAAACTAGACAAATTATTTAAACTTATGAGACTGTGTTACGTGACTTTTGAACAAGTTTTTTTATTCAACTCCACAAGGATAAAAGTGCCCCTAGTTGAAGAAACACCCATATATACAAATGTAGGGAAAACAGCCTAAGCTGGATATAGGCTACAGCAGTCGGCTTAATTAAATGGCGCAACAGCCAGCTCTCTTTTAACACAGACTTTTAAGAAGGGATGGATGTTTGCTTCAAGTGATAGGCCAGGTAAGTGAAGTTATATTATCTTGCTGTATGTATGTCGTTTTCTTTACGTTTTCTGACTAAAAGCAACCAAAAAGCCATTTTAAAGTGGTTAAAGCAAATAATATAATAATAATCATCGGCAGGGATCCCAGACCAATACAATTAGTGTGCCTCTTCTATTTTAAAACCCACGAACCGCCACTGATATATATATATATATATATATTAGTATTTCCCTTCTCAGCTTGTGGAAGAGCTGTCTGTGATGAGCTTTGAGTCATCATTTGACTTTCTCATCACCACCTGTTTTTGGTGGTTATCAGTATTACAATGGTTCAAAACAGATGTTAGTACTTCAATATGCTGGTTTGTTAACATTACATCAGTTAATGAAATACGTTTTTTATTGTGAATTTGAGTTAAGTCTGTAAAACCTAAAATGTTGCTACTATATTTTTAACGGTGAAGTTCTGGCAACCAGCTGCCGGTATTTTACCGTAAATGTAGCAGATTTTTATTTTTATTTTTACAGTGTATGTTATTTTGCAGTTTAACTCACGTTTAGAGTCAAAAGGCAGCAGATCATCCCGTTCAAAATATGTGTAAACCACAGATGCGGCAGCCACGAATACATCCAGAAAACCTGAAGAAAATGTTATATTGGACACCAGCAATAAAACTATTACAAAATGCCGCACTTTCATTGTGAAAGCAAATCATCCAGGCATATTTCAGTCTTGGTTTCGAGGTTGAGTAAAACTGCACAAATACTTAGCTCTCTACAGCGTGTATCTATAGCTCTTAGCCTACGTATTTTCTGACGACATGAAAGAAACCCGCTTTTCTTGTTTTCCTTGTTTATGTTGACATCAGTTGTAACCATGACCACTACAGTATTTTTTACATGAATAAGTTACACAATGTGCTTCTTACTATGACCTGGGGGATAATAATATTGATCTTCATGAATGCTTAAATTATTTAAAAATGTGTTATGGACGAGCCCCCATTTTGTTATGACCTGTTGCTCCAAAAGGCCAAAACGAAGAAAGAGACACACATATTGAAAGTAACTCAAGATTTAATAACAAAATAGGAAATGAAACAAACGAGTGTTAATGTAAACAATGACCATTAGTAAAGTCAGTGGTGTAATGTAAAATGCATGCATGATATGTAATGTACTGTGGCCCAGGTGCAAATGTAACAGGGAAAAATAAGAATGACAAACGCAAACAAAATGAACCAAAAGATGTTCTCTTGTGTTCTGTTCAGTGTTGGGGAAAGTTACTTTTAAAAGTAATGCATTACAATATTGCGTTACTCCCTAAAAAAGTAACTAATTACATTACTTAGTTACTTTTTATGGAAAGTAATGTGTTACATTACTTTTGCGTTACTTTTTAAATATGAGCAGGGCTTGATTGTTTTTAATATAAGAAGTTCTATTTATAGCAAATGTAAAAGCCCTTTCACACCAAAAAGTGTAATGTAATGAAAGTCAGGCTGAAGGAAAAGTAAATTCACGTCTGTACAGTAGAACGCAGGAGAAGAAACACTCTTCAGCAATAAAAAAAACAATGAAGCACAATTGTTAGTTTCTCTAAAGTCATTTTTGCTTATTAGTATGGTTGAACTGGATCATCAAAGGTCAGCAGCAAAGACATTGGTTAATAAAATGGGATTAGATACATTTGTGTTATTTAACATATTTAATTATTGCAGGTTTTCATATTCTAAGTTTGCATTTCACTGTTTTAATTCATTTCGATGAATACTTAAGTTTTTTGTGAGGGATGAATTAATGCACATTCACATTTAGTCTAGAACTACAGTAACATCATGTTCACACAGCGCACACAACTCCTCTGCACTTCCGATTTCGCCCAATATGGGGACAGGAGACTTGTCAGTCAATAAATGGGAAAACAAAGTAACTGGCGTTACTTTTTTGAAAAAGTATCTTAGATATTTTCTTGTAAATTAAAAAAGTAATGCATTACTTTACTCGTTACTTTAAAAAAGTAATCTGATTACGTAACTTGCGTTACCCCAAACACTGGTTTTGTTAGGCTTTTCATTTGTTAATAAACTCAGCTTGCACGTGGATCCACCTCATCTCGCCTTTGCTCAGCTCCTAGCATTGCAGAATCAATGATACTGGTCTTAATAGTAAAAAGATGCCTTTAAACACACATTTATATAATATGCGATTAATTGTGATTAATTACATAAAAATGTGTGATTGGTTTTTTTTTTATCGATTGACAGGACTAATTTTAACCTTTTATAGATGTTTGTTGGTAGTATTAGTTAAATTTACTGCTGAATATGCATTTCAATTTAATTTCTAATTTTATAGGCCCCCCAGAAAGAGATCGCAATGGCCCCCCACCCCCTTGGCCCCCTTCAAAGTTTCAGTTTGATAATCTCGCCCTCAAATTAAGCTAATTGAACAGCCCTGAATTAAGGTTAGGGTTAGGGTTTAGCTAGTTTCCAGTTTCAAGATAAATCTGTTCATTTTATTCTCATTTAAAGACTATCTTTTCTCACTTCAACTGTACTTAATTTAATAATAATCTCATTTTATACTTGGTTTTATAATCCTAGACGTGTTAGGCCCTGGTATCATGCACTCTAAAAAATGCTGGGTTAAATATAACCCAGCGCTGGGTTAAAAAGGGACAAACCCAGCTATTGGGTTGTTTTGACCCAGCGGTTGGGTTCAAAACAACCCAACCGCTGGGTCAAAACAAACAACCCAATAGCTGGGTTTGTCCCTTTTTTAGAGTGTGTGTTGTTTTTAAATGTGATGTATAAATAAAAGTGATTGATTGAATGTGATATAGTTTGATACATCTCAAATGATTATTAAACAGCAAGCACAAACTATGTAAAAGCTGCAGCCCTTCCGGCACGCTCAGTGTCTGAATTTGCTCACTTGTTTTCATTCACTGCGTTAAGTGGACTGCATATTAGTGGACTAATGTGAAGAATAGTTGTTATGAAGGTCTGTGATAACTAATAATGAACAGTGACTGTCGTTGGTGGGCTTTCTAACTGACAGCTCAAACTACGAATCAGTACAGCTTTAGCGTCCCCTGTAAGTAGTTCCGCAAGAAAGAAGAAGTGCTTTGCATCGGGACGTTTAGTGTGGAGTGTTTTCCACAAAGTTGATTTCCAGTTGTTCGTGCAGCTAAAAAAACACACATACTTGCATCTGTCTACAGTGGAGAATAACTGTTGAAGAAGAGTCCTTGCATTCTAACTGGATGTGCCATGATTGCAAACTTTTACAAACCAGCCCCAAATTAAGTACACCAGAACAATAGTGATTGAGGGTGTGGTGGCCGATTTCGAACACTGCTATTGTCTTCATATATCTAACTAAAGTCTTTGGTGATGCTGCGTCTCTGTGTTGCTTGACAACCATTCTGCTAAACATTGCTGAAAAATTACATTGCTTGGTGGAAGGATTATTATTATTATTGTTATCAACTATTAGTTATTAAAATTGTGTTGCTGTGTCTATTTTATGAAACCTTACCAGCTATATGCAGTAACCATTTTATCTCTGTGAACCACGACTTCACAGGGCTTATTTCTTTAATAGACTTTTTTTAATGTTGGATGTGTATAGTTGAACATTTGGAATGGTAAAATGATACAGTCTAGTACAGTCTGACAATTAATCATAGGAAATCACTTGAAATCACATTCAACAGAAGCCGCACATGTCATATACAAGGAAAAGTGTCTGTGATCTTAGCTTCTACCCATCTGGGTAATCTCACAGAATTGATCTCAAGCTACTTTTTGAAAAAAATTAATAAAAAAAAAAAATGACACAATACGGAAAATTTTAAGTAAAATTAAAATGGCCCATCATAATTATGATTTTAATGGTTTTGGATTATACGCATCATCATAAAGTATCCAAATACATTAATATGGTATATTCTGCATGTTATTGTAAAGTTTAAAATGCAGTTTTATACCATATATAATATTGGGGGCCTGCTCGGTTTCTTTATCAAGGTTTGTTAAAGCTGCACTCTAAAAAATGCTGGGTTGTTTCAACCCAA
>NW_015505192.1:2627815-2634298 GCF_001515645.1 Sinocyclocheilus grahami
AAACAACCCAATAGCTGGGTTTGTCCCTTTTTTAGAGTGTGTGTTGTTTTTAAATGTGATGTATAAATAAAAGTGATTGATTGAATGTGATATAGTTTGATACATCTCAAATGATTATTAAACAGCAAGCACAAACTATGTAAAAGCTGCAGCCCTTCCGGCACGCTCAGTGTCTGAATTTGCTCACTTGTTTTCATTCACTGCGTTAAGTGGACTGCATATTAGTGGACTAATGTGAAGAATAGTTGTTATGAAGGTCTGTGATAACTAATAATGAACAGTGACTGTCGTTGGTGGGCTTTCTAACTGACAGCTCAAACTACGAATCAGTACAGCTTTAGCGTCCCCTGTAAGTAGTTCCGCAAGAAAGAAGAAGTGCTTTGCATCGGGACGTTTAGTGTGGAGTGTTTTCCACAAAGTTGATTTCCAGTTGTTCGTGCAGCTAAAAAAACACACATACTTGCATCTGTCTACAGTGGAGAATAACTGTTGAAGAAGAGTCCTTGCATTCTAACCCATGATTGCATGATTGCAAACTTTTACAAACCAGCCCCAAATTAAGTACACCAGAACAATAGTGATTGAGGGTGTGGTGCGAACACTGCAACACTGCTATTGTCTTCATATATCTAACTAAAGTCTTTGGTGATGCTGCGTCTCTGTGTTGCTTGACAACCATTCTGCTAAACATTGCTGAAAAATTACATTGCTTGGTGGAAGGATTATTATTATTATTGTTATCAACTATTAGTTATTAAAATTGTGTTGCTGTGTCTATTTTATGAAACCTTACCAGCTATATGCAGTAACCATTTTATCTCTGTGAACCACGACTTCACAGGGCTTATTTCTTTAATAGACTTTTTTTAATGTTGGATGTGTATAGTTGAACATTTGGAATGGTAAAATGATACAGTCTAGTACAGTCTGACAATTAATCATAGGAAATCACTTGAAATCACATTCAACAGAAGCCGCACATGTCATATACAAGGAAAAGTGTCTGTGATCTTAGCTTCTACCCATCTGGGTAATCTCACAGAATTGATCTCAAGCTACTTTTTGAAAAAAATTAATAAAAAAAAAATGACACAATACGGAAAATTTTAAGTAAAATTAAAATGGCCCATCATAATTATGATTTTAATGGTTTTGGATTATACGCATCATCATAAAGTATCCAAATACATTAATATGGTATATTCTGCATGTTATTGTAAAGTTTAAAATGCAGTTTTATACCATATATAATATTGGGGGCCTGCTCGGTTTCTTTATCAAGGTTTGTTAAAGCTGCACTCTAAAAAATGCTGGGTTGTTTCAACCCAAGTTTGGGTCAAATATGGACAAACCCAACTGTTGGGTTAAAAAGTTAATTTAAAAATGTAACCAAAATTTAACCCAACAGTTGTGTTAGTCCGTATTTGACCCAACATTGGGTTGAAACAACCCAGCATTTTTTAGAGTGTGGTAGGACTAAAGATTGTGAATCCAGAGCTAAAGCCCGGGTGGAATCAAACTTCTAATATTGTCTTTTTAAAATACACAGTCTTAACTCAGAGAATCTAGACTCCTGACTAAGCAAGACTTAAATTATTAAGATGCTGAAACGTCAAGTCATACTTTGCTGTTCTGCATAATTATGTGATAAAAAAAGATAAACAAAAAAAGGACAAGTGCTGCTGAACTTGTTCATCTTATTCATTTATATAGGGGCAACTTCTGTCTGACAGACTTGCAGCCTTTAAAAGCATATATTCTCTCTTCTTCAGGGTAGTAAGGCATGTCTCTGGCCACTTCATCTGCCAGATCAGAGTCCTGAGTCATATTCAGATGAACCATCTCAGCCATAACACACTGACGCACATGCTTCAGCTCCAGAGGTAGGAAAGGAACATAGTGATCAATCAGATGCTTATTTATTAGACTGGAGTGTGAAAATCCACCTGCTGAACAGACATGCTCAAAAAATTAAGAAATGATATTTCTAGAGGAACATATGTAATCTATGCAATACAAGAATGTAACCAAGTATTCAGGAATGGATCAACCAAATGTAATTATTTAAGAATGAACCATTAATAAAACCAGGGAGAGATATAATGTTCAACAAAAATACATTCATGATTTATTCTACACAAGGAAACTTGATTTATATACATCGCTCCATTAAAACCTCAACATGTCGTGAACACAACTCTCCAATAAAAAAGTGCGGGGGACGAATTTACTTTTTATAAAAAGTGGGGGGGACATGTCCCCCGCGTCCCCCGCGTAATCTACGCCCCTGGTCGGGATTATTATCTGTTTTGGTTTTCCTTGTATTTCCTTGGTTCCTGTTTTCCCTTGTCTAGTTAGTTGCCATAGTTTCTCATTAGTTAAGTGATTAATTATCTGCTGTTCTGATTCAGTTTCCCTGTATATAAGTTTTCTTAGTTCCATTGTCTGGTCTTGTTTTGCATTAATGTGGTAGTTTTGCTCCCTCTGATCTCCTGATTGTTCCTTGTCATTGGGTTAAAGATGATTGTGGTATTCCTTGTCGTGTACTTTATTAACACAGTCCCCCTGTGACAATTAACCGATGTAAATAACTAGAGGAATAGCAAAGTGCAGTAAATGCTAAAACTATTTGCACTACAAACTAGTGTTTTTATGATTGTGATGATAAAATAATATGATATCAAATACCTGCTTGCAAAATAAAGCAGCAAAATGGGCTGTTTTATTTTTAAGTAAAAAAAACGGAAGCCTTGCACATTCAAGTAACAAAAAATGGCTGCACCCGTTTTTATAATATACTGTATATATATACTGCACAGCAATAGTCAACCATAGCCAGCGTCTCTGTCAGATTCCTAATAAGAACAAACCCAACAGTTTAGTGCATCACCTGAGAAAAATGAAGATTGCTTTGTTGAATGACACTCCATCTACATTGTCATTGTTGTCTAGAAAAGGTTTTAGGGTGTCAATCAGCCGTGGATGCATCCTATCCATTTCATCAAATATGAACATGGAGCGGGGAAAATTTGATACATTTCCATGAATCCACTGCTTTAGCTGTGCCTGAAAAACATGCAAATGCCAGACTTGGCAACAGACTTCCATATGCTACAGGCACATTATGAAAACCTTTTTTATTCATATTATTAATCATATTAAGTATATAATTTATACAGTTTTGTAACACCTACTATAGCCATGGTAATGTGTGAAGATGTCATAGGTTCATACAATATAATCAATTAAAGGAGATCTACACTAAACTGTTTGCTTCTTAAGTGATTTTTTTATATATAAATGATTTTTATATAATGAAGTTCATGGGCAGAAGTAAATACGCTAATTGTAAAATATTTCAATAACTTTTGATTATTTTCAGATACAAAACTGAACCCTCATGTCATCTGTTCTGTAAAACATAAAAGGACAGGGACTGGCAGCCACAGTCTCCAAAGAAAGGAATGTGCAGGTGAATGGTGACCGAGACTGCCGAGAATGTGACTGTGTCACATACTGTGTCAGTCACATTCTGTGTCAGTCACATTCTGCTTAACAATTCATTTTTCCACAGAAAAGGGTAGTGGCTCATTATTATTTTCTTTTTTTAAAAGCAGAAACCTCACTAAATTGTGTTTGGATGTAAGCTCAAATTTGAAGCATAAACCATTTTATTACTCAAAATATTTTTTATAGCTCTTCCAGATTCTTATGTTGTGGTCCTGGAGCTTAGTTAATAGTTAACATTAATGGTTAACATGATGTAACTTATTTTAGCATGTAGATTTAATGAACAAGCATTAGCACAATCGTTTGTCATGGAATCAATGCCTTATTTGCCATCATGTAGCCACCAGCAATCTCAGGAGCATTCTTCAGCACAAAAACTTCAGCATAACAGAAACTTGTTAACACTAACAGGTCTTTCCCTTCACTAAAGACGCATGAACTAACACTTAATTTCAACATTTATTCTCCTTATCCAGTCCTATGCAAAGCATCCACTATCCAATTTCCAAAATTAACAAGACGATTTCATTAAGTTACTATAACATATTTTTTTAATCAAATCAATTAGTGCAGAAATTTGAGTTTACATTACACACAAAATAAGGTTGATATTATTATTAACATCATAACCAGCAAAATAATATTTGGAACAGCACACGTACGTCTGCATTGCAAGATGTCTCTTAAAGATCTCTTGATCTGCTGACTACAAACTTCTCTTTCAGATGTCAGTTTTACATGCATTCTAAATCATAAACATCTTAAAGACATCTAATAGACGTCTATTTGACATCTAAAAGGAAACGTCCTAGGAGTATTGCAGATGAGCAAACACTCTAAAAAATACGTCTTGCAGATGTAAATGCAGACGTCAAATAGACGTCTCCGAGATGTACGTGTGCTATCGGGGGAGTTTAATTAAGTCAATAAATTTGAATTTTTAACTTGTATTCTTTTATTTAAGTTGTGGTAACAGGTCCTCTGAATGATTTTTTAGAGTGATGGACAAATCTGACAAATAGGCTAACTTAGTGAAGTAGCCTATTTACTTACGGTGTAGGTGTCTAAATTTCGTTTGTCTGGAAAATGAAGGTCAGATATAAATAAGTGAATATGCTTGCTCTGCTCCCCTTTTTTATACAAATTTCTTGCAATGATTTTAGTGACATGACTCTTCCCAGTTCCAGTAGTCCCGTGGAACGAGAAAACCAGTGGTTTGTTTGGGTTGCTGTCAGTCATAAATGACGATACCGTTTTCAGTACAACATCAGACGCGATGTGCTGCCCGAAGAGAGAGCCTTTTAAATCTGCTCTCAAACCTGAAAGATGTGAAAAGATATTAATCCAAAGATCTTTTTGTAGTTTGCAATTATAATTGATAGGCATTAACCACCAGTGTTGGGGAAAGTTACTTTTAAAAGTAATGCATTACAATATTGCGTTACTCCATAAAAAAGTAACTAATTACGTTACTTAGTTACTTTTTTTGGAAAGTAATGCGTTACGTTACTTTTGCGTTACTTTTTAAATCTGGACAGGGCTTGCTTGTTTGTTTTTAAAATAAAAAAGTTATATTTTTGGCAAATATAAAAGCGTACATTTACGTTCGTAGAATGCAGAAGAAGAAATTCAACACACTTCAGCAATAAAAGACACAAATGTTTTTCTAGAGTAATTTTTGCTTATTAGTATGGTTGAACTGGATCATCGGAGGTCAAAAGCAAAGACATTGGTTAATAGAATGGGTGTTGTTTAACATTTAATTATTGCAGGTTTGCGTCATATTCTGAGTTGCATTATTTTTATTCATTTTGAGGAATACTGAATCTGTGTTTTTTAGTGAGTGAGATGAATTAATGCATATTCATATTTATTTTAGAACTACAGTAACATCTTCTGATTTCTCTCAACATGGGGACAGGAGAGCTGTCAATCAATAAATTGGAGGAAAAAAAAGTAACTTGCGTTACTTATTTGAAAAAGTAACTCAGATATTCTCTTGTAAATTAAAAAGTAATGCGTTACTTTACTAGTTACTTGAAAAAAGTAATCTAATTACGTAACTCGCGTTACTTGTAATGCGTTACCCCCAACACTGATTGTTTCATGATGCATCAGAAATCATTTTAATATGCTCATACCATTTCAAAAAATATTTTCAATGTGAAAATGAAAACAGTTGTGTTTCTAAATATTCTTAACAGCACAACCATTGTGATGCATTTTGTTTTTCAGGACTCTTTAAATAGCAAGTTCAAAATAACAGCATAAATAGATATATTTTGTAGCATTATTAATTTTTACAGTCACTTTTGATACTATCAATCAATTCAACATGACCTTGCTGACTAAGAGGAAAAAAACCTGATAGATAGATAGATTTTTTTTTATGTTTTAATCATTCTACCTCTTAACACATGGACACATACTGAGGTTTCACAACATTGACCAAAGTTTATTTAAAGGAGACATATTATGCCCCTTTTTTACAATATGTAATATAAGTCTCTGGTGTCCCCAGAATGTGTCTGTGAAGTTTCAGCTCAAAATACTCCACAGATAATCTATTATATAATTTTGAAAATGTCTATTTTGAGTGGAAGCAGAAACACACTGTTTTTCAGGCCTGTCTCTTTAAATGCAAATGAGCTGGTGCTCCCCGCCCCCTTTTCCAGAATAGAGCTGCGCCATTACAGCTCGGACCTGCTAAAAACATCTGTTTTGGTTCTGATTATCATGTTTATCATGCTGAAATCATGCGTTTTAAACCACATTAGTTTAAACTTCTGATATACGGTTTTCTGAGTGCACATGGACAGAAAGTGGCTGTCACAGCATGTGAGTACTAAACTAAGTTCTCATTCACACACAAGTTTACGTTGAAAACACAAAAACAGTTGTGTCTGTGAAGGTAAACAGCTGGGAAATAAATCGCATGTTTATTTTAGATCTGTGTGGCAGCAGCAATATACA
>NW_015505192.1:2636820-2660842 GCF_001515645.1 Sinocyclocheilus grahami
ACCAGTGTTGGGGAAAGTTACTTTTAAAAGTAATGCATTACAATATTGCGTTACTCCATAAAAAAGTAACTAATTACGTTACTTAGTTACTTTTTTTGGAAAGTAATGCGTTACGTTACTTTTGCGTTACTTTTTAAATCTGGACAGGGCTTGCTTGTTTGTTTTTAAAATAAAAAAGTTATATTTTTGGCAAATATAAAAGCATACATTTACGTTCGTAGAATGCAGAAGAAGAAATTCAACACACTTCAGCAATAAAAGACACAAATGTTTTTCTAGAGTAATTTTTGCTTATTAGTATGGTTGAACTGGATCATCGGAGGTCAAAAGCAAAGACATTGGTTAATAGAATGGGTGTTGTTTAACATTTAATTATTGCAGGTTTGCGTCATATTCTGAGTTGCATTATTTTTATTCATTTTGAGGAATACTGAATCTGTGTTTTTTTTTTTAGCGAGTGAGATGAATTAATGCATATTCATATTTATTTTAGATCTCCAGTAACATCTTCTGATTTCTCTCAACATGGGGACAGGAGAGCTGTCAATCAATAAATTGGAGGAAAAAAAAGTAACTTGCGTTACTTATTTGAAAAAGTAACTCAGATATTCTCTTGTAAATTAAAAAGTAATGCGTTACTTTACAAGTTACTTGAAGAAAGTAATCTGATTACGTAACTCGCGTTACTTGTAATGCGTTACCCCCAATACTGTTAACCACTAATTCACGAAAACGTAAAATAAAGTTACTGCCATGAGATGTGTTGGGCTTGCAATTTACTTTATAAAACAGCCCAGATTTATAAGGCAAGTCACTCCCTTAAAACAAATTATAGGCTATGTGTTGACGTATTTAGATTTAGCTTGGATGTGCTAATAAAGCTTAACTTATAAACATAAATATGATCAATTAGTTTAAGCTGTTACTCACGTTTAGAATCAAAAGACAGATGATCCGTATCAAAAAATCCATTTAGCATAGAAATGAATGTTTCTAGAAAATACGGAACCATTTCTCTACCCAGAATATTCAAAACCTCGTCCAGCCAACTCAAACCTGATGCTGCTAATGTTATATTAGACACCAGAAATAAAACCGTAAAGAAATGCAACACGTTCATCATGAAAGCTATCCTTAATTCGCGGAAGTAGAACTCAGAGGAACCTAATAGTCTGTACACGCCCTCCGAAATATGCAGCAAGATGATTGGCCTAGAAATTCAATGAATTTGCTTTCATTTTCTTCTGATTCTTACAAGAGTGGAAAATTTGTACAGTGTCCCAACATTTTTGGAATCGGGTTTGTATATTTTTATGTCACAAAATAACTTTGCGTGGCATTCATTTGTGAATCTTGTCCTGTACATTTGTAGAACGCTGTGCCTTTGTGGATCGGTGCGTGCATTTGTGGATTTTGAAACATTTCTTGTGTCAAGATGCTGACAATCCACAAATGCGTGACTCCACCCACCATGTGCTCAAGCCTATCAGATAACAGCCACACTTCGCTGACCAATCGTAGCACGTTCTCGCTATAGCCGATCACGTTTTGCTTTACAATCACGACGAGAGCAGGGCTGCGTTCAGCCCCGACAAAAACGGTGCAAAACGTTTTTTAAATGGAAACGGTGGTGCGTTGAACACCCTGTTCTGATGACGCAAGAGTTGCAACTATGACAGCCGAGAAGGACATTCTTTGTGTTCTTTTTGAAGAATTTGAAGAAACGGTGCGCACAAGGTTTTGCTACGGTTTCTGATTTGAACGACATGTTTCCTGATTCAACGCACCACCGTTTCCATTTAAAAAACGTTTTGCACCGTTTTATCGGGGCTGAACGCAGCCCAGATTCATTTTGCACCCTTGTAAGGAACTGCATTCTGTGGACACTTCGTTCAAAAGGAGCCGAAGTGCTGTTTGTGTGGTTTCCAAAAGATTGTAGGAGTATAAGGCTTCTTTGCATTTCAAGTCAAGTCAAGTCTGCTTTATTGTCAATTCTTCCACATGTACAGCACATACATACAGAGAATTGAAACTGTGTTACTCTCAGACCCTTGGTGCATACAGATAACACTAACAGTAGAACATAAATACAGATAGATACAGATTAAATATAAAACACAACTATACAAATATACAAATAAGGTCATGTAAAAAAATAATAATAAAGCAGCACAAGGCACATGGCCGATAGAGTGCAAACCAGTGAAGTAAACAAACAGTGCAGATATAATGATTGTAGTGCAAAGAGGTTATTCAGACTGATTAAAGTGACAAAAATCTCAGAGAGTTCTTTATTTAAACTTTCAGAAGGGGTAATTGAATTAGGTCAGTTCAATGCTGAATGACGTAGTGAGCAGATCAATGCTGCACAAAGTGACAAAGTGACTGGTGCAGGTCCCAGTGTGTTAGTGGGAGGGGGGAGGGATCACATCAGGATCACAATTTATGATCATTGATATATCCCGAGCATCATCAGTAATACCCTCGCCACGCGACCAAAGCAAATAGAAATCATTATAATCAGCAATACTGTGTACACTGGACGAGGCACGACACTATGAAGGACAAATGATTCGTATATTTGCTTTGATGCGTCCAGTTGCAGTTGCAGCACAGCACTGCGAGCAGAGTAGACATGGCACAATGGCTTATTCGGCCTTTTAAAGCACAATCGCGGTGACAAATATAGAGCATAATAACACGTATAATAGCAGTTGGCCCAAATGTCCATCTGGGTACCTGATCAGCATCACTCCAGTGTGTAGCCTACTGGGGAGATGTGAGTGAACGATGTCAATAAAAACAATGCGTTTACTTCGGATGCTGTTAAGCAAATTTTACAATCAAAACTAGTAAGTCTGATTCATATGAAATACTGTTTGCATGATCTGATCAAGTGTTTTAACCAATAAATAAATGCATTCATATTCAACACACCTGCACCACATTTAAAAAAGGACCCACGTATATTTTTTCCTCCCCAAACAATGGCAACTTTGTAATACTTTTAATTCATGTTTGAAAATATAATTTATAATGCTTTATACATAGTTACATAGCTAGCTGCTCATATACATCATTTAAACGGCTTGACTGAAAAACTGCAAACGCTTTTGTTTTGACTGTTGTGTGTCAGCAATTTAACCTATTACACAAACTCGCATGTTTATCATGAGGTTGAATCCAGTTATTTGGTTGACATGTAAAATATAATACTGTGGCTTGGCTTGATAGACAGTCTGATGGTCTAACGAAATCCAATTTTAAACATCTTTTACTGTACCGAATTTTAATGGCCCTTATGTTTCCTATTTGAGCCAATGCGGGTAGCCAATGCGGATGAATTAAGTTACTTCGAGGAGACCGCCCTGATTGTAAAGCAAAACGTGATTGGCTATAGCAAGAACGTGCTACGATTGGTGGGTGAAGTCCATACATTTGTGGATTGTTGTGTATCTTGACCAAGCGGCAACCTCCCGCGCTCTCTCGTGAAGCCAACATGGAAGTGACTTAAACTGTAATTCATCAACTGGCCGCTAGAGGCTGGCTGTCAATCCTGTAGACTCCCCATGTTAAAATGCCCAAATTTACAGCAGAAAAAAACGTTTACAGCCTGGTTCAAAAAATTATTTTGGTCTATATAGCTAATTTTGCCCTTCATGACAAATGTGAGGTGGGCGAATTTTTTTTATAACTCATCCGTTTAAATTATATTAAGCCTTAAAATTCTGCATAATTAAGGGCGTGGCCACTTGAGTGACAGGCTCCGCCCACTTTGAGCTTCAAAAACGCTCTTCAGAAAACTACTAGTGACGTCACGGACACTACGTCCATGTTTTTATCCAGTCTATGGTCTTGACGCTAGAAATGTATCAAAATCCACAAATGCCTGCAGCGATCTACAAATGCACAGGACGCGATTCACAAATAAATGCCAGGCAAAGTTGTGTTTGTAGAATAAAATATATATTTGTGAATATTTTTTTTATTGGTGAATTTAATTCATGTTTGTGAAACGCTAAGATTTATTCGTGGATGTCATTCTATTTATTATGTGAATGTGTTTGGTTTTTGTTAATCGCTTTACATTTATTTGTGGATCATAATCTATTTATTTGCAACAATTCTACCCCCATACTTCTGAACTACTACCGCCGAGGGTAAAAGCAATGATATGAAAGCAATTATAGAGTGTGGAACTTGATTCCTACAAAAAGTCGCATAATTTTATATTAATGTGTATTACATAGACATAAAATATTCAATTAAGAACCTAAGTGGTGCGTAAAAAAAATAGAATGAGAAATTGCGGTAAAATGAATTCTGTGCACGAGGCTCTCTTTGGCGCCTCTAGCGGCTGAACGCAGACAGTGCAGCTGGATCTCTTGATTAAAGGTGGTTTGAATGAATGGAAAACGCTTTCCACGGCTGAGACAGAGCAGAGGGAGCAGCTCAGACAAAGCAGCGAGAAACTTTCACGCTGCTAATCGCCAGTCCTGTCCCACCAAGCAAGGATTTACAGAAGACAGCGGCGGTGCAGTAGATTCAACACCTTTCTGAGGGGATGAAAGCGACATTGGAGTGAATTGAAAGTCCTGCTGCTGCTGAAAGGACGAGCTTATTTGGCTCCGCGGGTCGATGATGAAGCTTTACAATGCAACAGGTTAGAGTGAGTTTCGATATAGATCGATAGAAACACCACAGAATCGAATGCGATCGCTGGATCAAATGGGTGCATTGGTCTTGTTGTAGTTCTTTTGTTAATCGCTGAGATGCAAACAGCGTGCACGCTTACCGAGCCAGTGAAGTTACAATGCAACAGAATACTGTGAAGATCAAAGGAGATGCAGCCAGATCCGGCCTGTTTGAAATGTGCAACCTGGCTCTGCATTTAATTAATATGTGCGTGCATTGCAAATCAAATGTGGATCAGTGACATAAGGAAAAAACGACTTTTTAAAATCTAGTTTAAAACGTGACAAGGTCATAGAAATGTAATTTATGTTGGATTCTTACATTTTTGCACCGTTTATACCATTTTTAACAAAAGCTGGACTCCAAAAAGTCAAGTGGTGTGACATTCTCATAAAAAGTACTAAAACACTTTCATTGCATATTTAAAATGTGTGCTTGACAACTTAATCATCGTTTTATAGAAGTTAAAATGTTTCTCAAGTAATATTTTAAAACACAATTGCTTAATTGTTTCATTTTTAAAATGAAATTATTATGAAAGATTTTGGCAAACAACATTTGTCAAGTTTTTTTTATTTGTTTATTTAATTTTTTTTATTCCTTACAATTTCTGGGCAGTTTACCCATGTTAACATTTTTAACTTTAAGCCGGACAAAAAATATCAGCATTATGTTTAATTCACAAATTAAATGCATGTTTTTCATATTTTAAATGTCTTTCTGAATTACTTAATAGACCCGGAGAGAACAAACTTAGCATCACATACAGTATATAGGCCTACACACACACACACACACACACATGCACACAAATAGGTTCTTCAGCGGTTCTTTGGTGCGGTTGAGGTTCTATATAGCACCACTGCCATACAAAGAACCCGTTAGGCCCCTGTATAGTTCATTAAAGTTTCTCAAACTCTCTCTTTAGTTGGGTAAAGGATTAAAAACTAAATACAATGTATTTCCTGATGATAACGTGGTTCTTCTCAACTTTTTCGCCCCCAAGGCCCCCCCATAAGGAAATATTCCAGGGCCCCCACACAATAATTTTTGACCTCAGAGAAGCATAAAAGTGATTCAAAACAAACCGCTTTTGCCATTGTAGTAAATTCCCATTCATAGTAAACAAGTAAGAGATCTAAAATCTATGAATGGGGTTCCTTCTTATGGTTCTTCCTAGAAGTCCATTTGACAAAGGTGCTGTATAACATCTTTTAAAAATAGGTGCTATATAGCACTTAAAGTGGTTCCCCTATGATTATGAGCCAATGAACCACTTTTAATGCTATTTAGCACCATTTTTAGAGTGTATTTATAATTTTAGCAGTCATTGTGTTTTGTAGATTTTCAAACGAACCAAGTTTGTATAAAGAGATAATACTCTTGATATAACACTGGCAATATGATGCTTACCCAAATCTGTGGGATGTGTCCCACCTGGGAGTTCCCTCCACCGTTCAGCAGCTTTCCCATCATCCCTCACTCTGTCACGCTTTCAACTTGTTTTTTTCACACACAAAAATAGGCTTAAGACAGTGCTATTAGCATATTGTTCTTCCTCCAGGTCCTGGTATAAGTGGTTGTACTGCTATTAGACTCGCTGAATGAATGAGATTAGCAGTAATTTAGCCGTGAACTTACAGTTGAAGTTGTTCGATCTGTTTGACTGATGGAGCGCCGCTGTTGGAGCCTGAGGGAAAAATTTAAGGTCCCAGCTGTGAGGAGGAATGAAAATGTTCACTCTTGTACACTACAGATCCTGCAGAAGATTTTGGCTTAATAAAAAAAGCATTTTCTAAGTCATAATAAGGAATATTTTTAGACGTATTTTAGATCAAAGCAAACCATTATTTATTTGATCACGAAGTGTGTTGTTGGCGTAACATAAGACAGCCTCAGTTGCATTTATTAAACGGCTGAAACTGCAATATGATAAAATGCAACAATTTTCAATAAATTATACTGAACAAAATTATAAACGCAACACTTTTGTTTTTGCCCCCATTTTTCATGAGCTGAACTCAAAAGATCTAAGACTTTTTCTATGTACACAAAAGGGCTATTTCTCTCAAATATTGTTCACAAATCTGTCTAAATCTGTGTTAGTGAGCACTTCTCCTTTGCCGAGATAATCCATCCACCTCACAGGTGTGGCATATCAAGATGCTGATTAGACAGCATGATTATTGCACAGGTGTGCCTTAGGCTGGCCACAATAAAAGGCCACTCTAAAATGTGCAGTTTTACTGTATTAGGGGTTCGAAAACCAGTCAGTATCTGGTGTGACCACCATTTTCCCTTACGCAGTGCAGTACATCTCCTTCACATAGAGTTGATCAGGTTGTTGATTGTGACCTGTGGAATGTTGGTCCACTCCTAATATTTGAGAGAAATAGGCCTTTTGTGTACATAGAAAAAGTCTTAGATCTTTGAGTGCAGCTCATGAAAAATGGGGGCAAAAACAAAAGTGTTGCGTTTATAATTTTGTTCAGTGTATTTTTTATTAATAATTATAATAGACAGTTATTCCACCAAGCAATATAGCTTATTTTAATAACCGTGAGCTTATTTTATTAACAGTGAGGTTCTTTCAAAGCTATGAACAAACATTCTTCTATTAACATTAATAGAAGGATCGCTCAAAGTCATCTGGTCTTTAGTTACGTTCTAAGAATGTTAGCACAGAAATGTTATTTTTACATACAACGTTCTTCTGAAATGTTTTATTTTGATGATCTAGCATTTTTTAAATGTTACTCCTGGTTTCAGAAGGTTCAGAGAACATTAAAAGTAACATTTCCATAATGTTTGCAAATTGATAAAATGTGATGTTCGTTCATATATACACAACATTCGTATAAAGTAAAAATGTCTTCGAAACTATTTAAAAAATTGGGCGCTTTGAACATTCAGGGAACATTCAGAAAAAAAAAAAATAATAATTTTATAATTGGGAATGTTAGTAAAACTTTCTTGAAGAAACGTCTCAAAACGAAAAAACAACTACAACAAAAACCATCTTAAACCAGCCTAAGCTGGTCTTAGTTGGTATCCCAGCCTAGTATTTTGGTTGGTTTTAGAGTGGTTTAGTGCATTTTTTTTCAGCTAAACACCAGCTTGGCTAGGCTGAGAGACCAGCGTAAACTGACTAGCAAACCAGTTAGTCACTTTTCAGCAGGACTTTTATAGCTGACAAGCAACAGAACAGCTTGGTGCATTAATGTATACTGTAAAACATCATTTCCAACTAGTAAAATCATTCATGTTTTCATCTCATAATCACAAGTTGGAAAAAACAATAGGTTGACAGACAAATACAACATAGCAGTGACTTCAACGGGTGAAGCTAATTTGGCATTCTTTCTTTTCAGTATGATATGGCATTTTATTACACACTAATAATTATATTAGAAATAATCTACTTTTTAACAATATTAATATCATTGCATCCCTTGTTCATATATGCATGCGTCAGATGGATGTCTTCAGCCATTGCATTGTGTCCTGCTGTTTTGTAGCGCTCTTTTTCAACATTTCCACACCTCTTTTTTACTTTGCTGCCTTGGATTTGTGTGTTTTGAAGTTGAAAATGTGCTATCATGGTCGATCATTGCTGTCACATCCATGTTCTTCACTACTCTTGCCCATGCCTTATCCCTGTTAATATAGTAAATGGTGATGCTGTTTTTCATTAGCCCATAATTCAGTCCTCCATGCTTTATTTGTTTGTCACTTACACAACCTAGATTTCTACCTGAACATTTGGGACACTTAAACAGAGATGCAAAACTGCAGCAATGAGTCTCCTCTTTGATCTCTTCCATCCATAAGACCTTTAATTAAGGCCCATCCATTACTGGGAGCCGCTCTCTGGCCACTGCGGCCTAGAGAAGAGGAGCGTACTGCATTTCTAAGTGCATACTTGTCCTCTCAAATGCCATAATTAGTCTGGGGGATTATAATGGTGGGTCGTGGCTCACTTTGGTGTTTGAGTTGGTAATGGTGATGGGAAAATGTCACAAACTCAGTGGATTACACAGTTATCTTATGAGGCCCATTGCTGTAAGATTAGCTTCAAATTGGTCGTATTAATGTTAGGGTTGGGACGGTGAGGAAATTTTCCCACCGGTTAATCGACGTGTGACAATACCGGTATCACCGCGGGGGCGTTCCCTTTTCTCCTCGATTTCCTTCGCTTTTAAATAGCTTATAAAAGCTGCGTATGCATTTTATATGGTGATGGGAAAATGTCACAAACTCAGTGGATTACACAGTTATCTTATGAGGCCCATTGCTGTAAGATTAGCTTCAAATTGGTCGTATTAATGTTAGGGTTGGGACGGTGAGGAAATTTTCCCACCGGTTAATCGACGTGTGACAATACCGGTATCACCGCGGGGGCTTTCCCTTTTCTCCTCGATTTCCTTCGCTTTTAAATAGCTTATAAAAGCTGCGTATGCATTTTATTTTCACTTTCAAATAGTGGCAATTCGGCGTAAAGCAATTGTTTGTTTGAATTCTCCCTCTTTTCCTCCTCTTTTCTCGCTTTTAAATAGCTTAAAAGCGCCGTGCACATTTTACTTTCACTTTCGAATTGGCGGCAGTTCGGCGTCAATTGCTTGAATGCAACTACAAAATACAACGTCAAACTCACTTTAGCCTATATATAAGACATAGAACTTTTATTAACAAAACAAATAAAAATACACCATGCTATAGGGCAGGCTATGCCTAATATAAAATAACAAATAACTTGCATAAAGTTTAAATAGCCTATTTCCAATTTTGTATACCTATGTAAACATGTATAATATATAACCAAATAAATAAGAAACGTAGAACGTTTATTAGCAAAACGAGTAAGAAAGCTTGTAGGCACGGCATACACCTTGATGTCAATTTTTTTAATAAATGACACAAAGTTTAAATAAAGTAAAAAACAGCGAACAATGTGTAACCAATTAAATAAGATACAAATGTTTAAAAAAACTTCCAAAATCACCTTAGATAAACGGCAAAAGTCAACAGGCTTTTCAAAATCCAAAATATTGCCAAACAGGCGCTTTTGCATTTTGTTTCGAAACTAAATCATCCGTGATCGTCTTGTCTGTCTCACCTCACCTCACTCTTCTTGTCAGTCAGCTGGACTCACTCTCCTCACTGGAGAAATGAAATCTGATCTGTGATGCCTAATTACTGTGTATATACTCAGGATTCAAGTGTGTGGCCTCCTAAGTCCTCTCTGCATGTTGTGTAAGAAGCAGTATGGCTGAAGGCATGAAGTCTGTGTGGTCAAAGACTGTCAGTTTTCTGTCAATGGCCTGAATAAAAATGTGCACGTTGCATTTTTAGTTTTTCAAGCAGACCGCATGTTTAAAATCTTAATGCATGTAGTTTTATTTGCTTGGGAAGTGTCTAAATTTAATTGAATTTGAATTTATTGCCATTTGCACAGGTACAGTGTAGTACAGGTACATTGGAATTTCTTGTGTGTTTCACAGAGTCAAGCTTTCAAAAAAAATGTAAAAATAAAAAATTCACATTTAAGGGAATAATAGGAGACAAACATATCTCTATAAAATGTCTATATCCATAGACAGGCAAGATAGAAAATACCTGTCCTCCAAAGTTAGAGAGAGTTATGGGATGGGATGATGTCCTGTGCCACTAACCTAACAGTGGCTGGAAAGAAGCTCTTGAACAAACGGGCCCTATTAGTACTAATACTCACAGGCCTGCGTTGTCTCAGGTTGTAGCCCATATCCACCCATTTAAACAGCTCATGAGTTGGGTGATGTTTATCCTTGAGAATGCTCTGTGCTTTCTGTCTGCAGCGTTGCGTATATATAGAGTCCATAGAAGGGAGGTTAGAAACCTTCTCTGCAGTTTTTATGACCTGTTGCAATGATTTCCTCTCAGCCAGGGTAGTATTGCTGTACCACACTGTTATACCACTGGTAAGAATACTCTCGACGAGGCCTCTATAGACACAGATGAGGAGCTGAGATCTAAGTCTGGCCGCCTTCAACAGTCTGATGAAATACAGTCTCTGCTGCGCTCTTTTCACGGTTGTCGCAGAGTTTTTAGCCCAGTTTACGTTCTCTGAAATGTAAAAGCCTAAAAACTTATAGCGAACAGTCCTCTCCACCTCTGTCCGCTTGATGATGAGAGGCTGCAGAGGGGGTGCCCTTCTCCTGAAATCCATAATGAGTTCCTTGGTGCCTATAAAATAGGCACACACAAACAAACAGCTTGGGAAATTTTTGGTTGACTGTGCACTAAAATGACATTTTACATTCGGTTTTCAGCAAAAGGAGAAAAAAACTAGAATGTATTTTTATTTAACAAATACAAAATTACTTTAGGATATGGAATCTTACAATACTTTTGTATTTGTTACATTTTGACCATTTCTCTCTTTTTGTTGAAAACCAGATGTTAAATGTTAATTTAAAATAATTGGTATTGCATTTTCAACCAAAATTTTGCTTGAAATATTGCCAATTTCCGTTCCAAATAATTTTGTAGAATTATTTTTCTTGCAATTGTGATGTTCTCATAATTTGAGTCTGTATATTAATTATATAAAATGATATTATACATTTAGACTCTTTAGCTCACATTTGCAGCTTTGTTCCTCGTAACTTTATTTCTCACAATATGACTTTCTTATTTTAAACACTCTCATTGTTTAAAAAAAAAAAAACATTTAGGGCACAATTTACTATATTAATATGAAATATTTTTTCCTTATTTATTTTTTACTCTTGTACCTGTTTACCTGTATTTTGAAATTTGCACTTCATATATAGTGTTGTGTTTTAGGGTTAATGGAAATGTCCATGAAATTACTGGAAAATGTCCTGGAAGAAAATTACCAGCACATTTTCCTTTTTTGCACCGATTGTAAAAATAGTAAAACAGTGAGAGGCTGTTTAATGCAACTTCTCATCTAATGCATGAAAAAGGAAGCATCACTCTTGTTCCTTTCCTTTAGAAACGAAAAAGTATTTAGTTGTGTATTTGTAAGCGCTTAAATATTGTTTAAAGCTTATGCAGTTAATAAATGGTTTAAATTTAAAATTCAGCTGCCAGTCATTATTTTTCATTAATATTATATCAACATCACACACTAAAGTTGTTTACTGTAAAAAATACAGCAATTGTAAAATCACTGTAATCAGAAAATACAGGAAATTTAAATAAAATTAAATAAAAAAAATTACTGTAAATTAAATTACAGCAGCACTACTGTAAAAATTACAGTAACTGGCTGGCAACACTGTTGCCAGTATTTTACTGTAAAATCTACTGGTAATTTTTTACAGTGAGGGTACAGATAAACTCATAATAGTCAAAAGTCAGTTTAGTGGGATCCTGTTCACCTTGTCTGGTTTTATTTTATATATAGATATGGCTTGTTCTTGAGTGTAAGCAGTTTTGCTGTCCCGTGTGGTGACGCAGCAGTTGGCTGCATCTGACATTCAAGTGAAGCACCTCGTAATTTTGGCAGTCTGTTGCCGTCTGCTATCTGTCTTCCAGCAGACGCCTTGAGTTACATAACTCACACTGGCGTCTCCGGCTGATGGGGCGCTTTAGCCTTCAGAGAGGAGGTGGAGGAGGAGGAGGAGGAGGAGGAGGAAGGCCATCAGACAGTTCCAGTAGTGTGCCAGCCGTCCCAGTGCTCCAGAACAGGGGGATAAATTCACCGCTGATCTGAGGCATTCCTCACATTCCTCATAAAAGCCTGTACAAAAGCGATGCGTAAACATGCTCTTAGAAACCTCCACTCTGCCTATACATGGTAAACATGGTACAGTCCAGGTCGAGGGTCCTTGCTGTGTGGTCTTCTTTGAGGAAGAGTATGATTAGGCTGAAGGACTGTGGGATTGTCGGTTGGGAACTGTAAGCCTTTGTTTTATGGGCCACTTATTTGTGTGATTATTAGAGGCGCTTGCTAAGACAAGCATCGCTAGTTCGAATGCTCATACTTTGGTTTAGGGGTTCAGTACGTCACTATCTAAAGTATTAAACTTCGGCATGTAACTCATCGTGTAGCTTGTTGTTATTTTTTTTGCATTATGTAAAAATTGTCTCTTTTCTTATTTTGAATATGAAATATTTAAATGTGAATTTTTGTTTATATTATTATTATTAGTAGTAGTAGTATTATGTGAAGTCAAATACCATTGTAAGATTACCTAGTCTCTCAGGTAGTAATTTAGTTAAAACTTTTTAAAATTACTTTTACTTTTTTTATTATATTTTTGTTATTTTTATTTTTTAAACATGGCACCATGCTACAACAAACTGTTCCTATACCTTAAACTGAATTTTTCAGCCGGGACTGTAAAAAAATTATGCTTTTTCTCCACCTGTTTTATAATATGAAGATGTTTTATCATCACTGAAGTGTGATACTTGGGGCTTTGCAAACCATACATATGAGGAACAATGATACAAAAACAATAAAGTGGTTGGAGCAAGCAGACACTGATGACTCACGTGATTTTAGGTTTTGCCACAAGTTTTTGATTCATGATGCCCTTGATTCAGTCTAAAAGATTGGATGGTGAGGCATATTATTGAAGAGGGCACACATTTTAGCTGGTTTAGATCTCCAGATGGAAATGATGTTGGGAATTTTCCTGAGAATAATGAATCTGTAGGCGGAGAGGAGAATGGAAAGTTGTTGTTGGGTGGACTTCTACAGAGAATCACTAAAGTATGGGGCTGCAAACTGTCTTGAAATCCTCATCTGCGTACAGACACATCGATCTTAAAGCGTGTGAAATAATTAGCTTTCATTAAACGGATATTTATAGTGTGGTCAATTGCTTTAGTTTTGCATTGTGCACCTTTTCATCCAGTCAATAATAAAGTGATACTGAACCATGTTTGGTTTTTTTTTTCTGTATCAATTTTTTTTAGTGGTTTTAGTTTAACCATTAAAACTTCAGATCCAAAATGCCCTAGCAACCACATAGCAACTCAATTTTTATTTATTTATTTTTAGAAAATGTAGAGTTTCACATTGGGTTCATCAGGTGTTTTCATGTGTATGTGTGTGTGATTTAATGTTGTAGATGAGAAGCCCGCTCAGGATGAGGAGTGTGTGGTTTGCCAGCATCCAGACTGCAGCGAGCGCCGTCACGCCTCAAAGGTAAGAGCCGCACACCAGACACTCGTGTGAACACGGCCCCCGGTCCTTTCTGAAGACTGCTGGGAGATTTCAGCTTCTCTGTGGAGGGTCGATCTCGTGCTTTAAAGGATCAGAGAAAGAGCTGCTGGGATACGAGGTCTCCTCTCTGGCCAAATGAATTCTCTGTCATAAGCTGATGCTCTCTGAAACAGGAGAATGATCAGAGGAGAGCAGCCAGCACAAGTCAACTCTCAGGAAGTCCATGCTTTGTTAACTTAGGGTCTGCTTTGGGAATGAGGTAGATGGCTGATATTGTGTTCTGGGGCATGTTATGTAGCAGGTTGAGTTGTAATGGTGACAAGAAACTACTTGTGCATATTCATTTGATTTGTTAGGTACTCTTAATAATTTGCTCATACTTTGATAATACAGTTAGCTAAAAGAGTGCAGTATTTATTGGGTGAAAAACACAGTAAAAACAGTAATATTGAGAAATATTTAAATTTGTATAGTTTAAGTAATTTATGTTTATAATTTATATTTATACAGTTTATAAATAACTGTTCTACTTAAAATATTCTGTATTTTTAAAATCTATTAATTTTATATTAATTCTGTAAATATATTATATATATTATAAATATAATTCTGTAAATATATATAAAAATATATGCATATATACTTCTGAAAAATAAAAAAGGTAATAAAAAAATACATTACAATGCAAAAACTAACGTTGTCAGTGGAGTGAGTGTCGTTTGGTTTTGGTTGGTTTGGTCAGTATGTGTATAAAAATATTTTATTTTAGTTAATGCTTATTTTATTTCATGTATCAATTTTTTTTAGTGGTTTTAGTTTAACCATTAAAACTTCAGATCCAAAATGCCCTAGCAACCACATAGCAACTCAATTTTTATTTATTTATTTTTAGAAAATGTAGAGTTTCACATTGGGTTCATCAGGTGTTTTCATGTGTATGTGTGTGTGATTTAATGTTGTAGATGAGAAGCCCGCTCAGGATGAGGAGTGTGTGGTTTGCCAGCATCCAGACTGCAGCGAGCGCCGTCACGCCTCAAAGGTAAGAGCCGCACACCAGACACTCGTGTGAACACGGCCCCCGGTCCTTTCTGAAGACTGCTGGGAGATTTCAGCTTCTCTGTGGAGGGTCGATCTCGTGCTTTAAAGGATCAGAGAAAGAGCTGCTGGGATACGAGGTCTCCTCTCTGGCCAAATGAATTCTCTGTCATAAGCTGATGCTCTCTGAAACAGGAGAATGATCAGAGGAGAGCAGCCAGCACAAGTCAACTCTCAGGAAGTCCATGCTTTGTTAACTTAGGGTCTGCTTTGGGAATGAGGTAGATGGCTGATATTGTGTTCTGGGGCATGTTATGTAGCAGGTTGAGTTGTAATGGTGACAAGAAACTACTTGTGCATATTAATTTGATTTGTTAGGTACTCTTAATAATTTGCTCATACTTTGATAATACAGTTAGCTAAAAGAGTGCAGTATTTATTGGGTGAAAAACACAGTAAAAACAGTAATATTGTGAAATATTTAAATTTGTATAGTTTAAGTAATTTATGTTTATAATTTATATTTATACAGTTTATAAATAACTGTTCTACTTAAAATATTCTGTATTTTTAAAATCTATTAATTTTATATTAATTCTGTAAATATATTATATATATTATAAATAATATAATTCTGTAAATATATATAAAAATATATGCATATATACTTCTGAAAAATAAAAAAGGTAATAAAAAAATACATTACAATGCAAAAACTAACGTTGTCAGTGGAGTGAGTGTCGTTTGGTTTTGGTTGGTTTGGTCAGCATGTGTGTATATATATATATATGCGTGTGTGTGTGTGTATATATATATATATTTAAATATACGAATTTAAAATGCATAATTTCAGTTAGGGTGAAGAAAAGCTTTTGGCTTCTCTTCTGAGGCCACAAGAGGGCGTATCGAGCAAAATATTACTAATGCACGTTTATTCAAAGCATAGGATAACATGACTATTTGTGGAAAACAAGTGCATAGTGTTTAAAATAATGTTTATAAACCAATTATAATTAAGTTGGTTAAACAACTATAAACAAAACAGAATGTATGCATAGTTTAATACAAAGGGCCGAATAATGCATGTTTCTTCTAAGCAATAAAACAATACAACTATCTTTGAAAAAAAGTGCATAATGTTTATAAACAATATATAATTACGTTGCTTAACAATTAGAAACAAAACAGCATCATATATGTATATGTATAGTTTAAAACAAAAGACCGAAAACTAATCACAAAGAGCACTTTTTTTCATTTAAAAACATGATGCAGTGGGATGCAAAATAATTGCCACAAATTCTCGAGACATGTTTTTTAAAAGTTGAACTTGCATTCATTTTACATGGCTTTCTAAACATGCGGCTCTCTTGTGTGAGACGCGAGTGCAACGCTGATAGATGTCCCTCTAGAAAATGCACGATATATGCGTTGTGTGAGAACGGTTTGGTTTCAGTTTTGACGTAAACAAGATCTTTTCCGCATTTGTTCTCTTTTCCCGCAATATTTGTAATTAACAACGCAACAGCGGCCGCATCCAGTGGCTTTAACTGGATAGGCTAACAAAAACATTAAAATGCAATGACACTCACATCGTCATCGCATCTCGTGTGCCGCTGATTAACAGCCTCCTTTACGCACACCTAAAATTCGAATGCGGATTTTTATTTTAAATTCGACAAATTCGAGGAAAAATTTGATTTAAATATACAGTATAATATTTATGTGTTGTAACATAGGTGTGTATATATATAATATTATATTCTGAACATTAAAATCAAAATATAGGTCATGAAAAACTACAAATAAGTGGATTTATTAAAAAAACAACAGAAGTGCATGAGTGTAAAGTACAAAGCCTTTATGGACGGCACATTTCCTTCAGATTCTGTCAAAGCAGATGAGTTGTTTATTCGCTCTTTATTGTGTGAACAGAGTGTTGAGCTCATTTAATTTGACAAAGACAGAAATCCAGCTGAGAGAGCTGTTACCTGTTGGAGCATGCTAAGTTTAACTGATCATTCTTTTGAGAAAGGTAGCAAATATCTCTCCCATATATCCAAAGTCCTGTAGTCAGCTGTTCATGTGATGTCTGTGTGTGTGCTGTTCTCCAGCGCAGTGTGTGTCCGTGTTTGTGTGTGTGTAAGTGAGCACGCGAGGGCTCTGGGTTTATGATTATGTGAGCGGGACCGCTGTAGGGGGTCGGCCTGGAGGAAAAGCTCCACAGTGATTGTGCTCGTCTGGCGCCCGTCGCCCAGAGGTCACGGGCTGCGGTTATGTTAAGAGACGACACGTGCGTGAAGGAGGAATGTCTCTAGTCTCATTGTCACCTTCGCCTCCCTCTGTGCCTTCAGTGTTTTTATTACTAGTCATCTCCTCATTGACTTGCTAATATCTTCATTTTGTTAGCTTGTCTTGTAACTTGATTGTTTATGGCTTGTTACTCCTTGTTCTGGCATGCTTTAAGCATTAGAGGAGAGAGGGTGAAATATTGTTTAAAAGTTTGGGGTTGGTAAGATCTTAATGCTTTTGAAAGAAGACGCTTATGCTCACCAAGGCTGGATTTATTTGATCAACAATACAGTAAAAACTGTAATACTGTAAAATAATTTTACAACTTGAAATAATTGTTTTCTATTGTAATATATTTTCAAATGTAATTTATTCCTGTGATGCAAAGATGAATTTTCAGCATCATTTCTCCAGTCTTCAGTGTCACATTTATAATTTATTAAGTCTCGAGATATGTTTTTTCAAAGTTGAACTTTCATTAATTTTATATGGCTTTCTAAACATGCGGCTGCTTTTGTGCGAGACGCGAGTGCAATGGTGATAGATGTCCCTCTAGAAAATGCGTGAAATATGCGTTCTGTGTGAACGGCTTGGTTTCAGTTTTGATGTAAACAAGATCTTCTCCACATTGATGTTCTCTCTTCATTCAATATTTGTAATTAACAACGCTAGTGTTAACAACGCTGCAGTCTAGTGGCTTCAACTGGATAGGCTAACAAAAACATTCAAATGCAATGACACTCACATCGTCATCGCATCTCGTGTGCCGCTGATAAGGCTGCCTCCTTAACGCACACCTAAAATGTGGATTTTTATTTAAAATTCAATAAATATTAGAAATTCTAATTTTTTTGACAGCCCTAATGGAAAGCTTTAAAAATGAGCTGATTGTTGGAGCCGCTGCCTGAAGGTATGGCACATGCTGTGACATGTTGTGCTGCACAAAGTCAAAATTCAGTCTGTTATTTTTTTGACCCGGTATTATTTTAGTGGCGCTCATATGCTATTTTATTTTTTAATATTTTGAATTATTTTAATTGTCAGTTTTAGTTTTGTTATGTGCTTGTCATTTTATTCGTTTTTTTTAGTCATATTTTTATATAGCTTTTTTCTGTGTTATTATTAGTCATTTTAGTAATTTAATAACATTTATTTTAGTTAGTTTCTAAAATTTCTAATTTTTATTTCAATTTTATAAGTTGTTCAACTCTTTCAATTACTGAAAATGATTTTTAATAGTTTTATTATTAGTAATTTGGTTGTAATTTTTTTTTGCCATTTTACGATTATTATTATTTTGATTTCTATATATAGCTTTAAGTTATTTTTTATTATTTTCATCTAACTTATTTTGCATTTTATTTCAGCTTTTTCAGTTATCAAACTATTTTTAGTTTTTGTGCTTTTATCATTATTATTTTTTTATTTCTATATAGCTTTAATTTTAAAGTGTCTTTTATTCAGTTTTAGTAATTCTAGTACTTCAAATGATTTATTTCATTTAGTTGTCAATGCAGCATTTTAAATTTTCAATTTAATTTTATATGGTTTTTAATTGTTTTAGTTATAGTAATTTGGTTATGTAATTATTTTTACAGATATTTTTTATATTTTTATATAGATGTAAATTCTTTGTATTATTTTTCATCTAATTTATATTGTATTTTATTTCAGCTTTAATGTTTTAATTTTTAAGTTTTATATTTTAATTTGAACTGTTTTAGTAGTTTTGTTTCTATATCGTTTTATTTAAACTTTTTATGTCAGTTTTAAAAAAAATTTGTATTTCAACTTAAACTTATTTCAGTTAGTTAGCAATAATAACACTGATCCTATTCCCCCCTTTCTAATAAAATGATTAAAAGAATAAGAATAAATAAACAAATGGCTAACGGGACTCTGGAGTCTGTTGGTTTGTCTTTCAGTTTATATCTTCTGGTATCTGATCGTGTTTCCGTGTGGAGACGGGGCCAGTCTGAGCGCGTTTCCATCACTCAGAGCCAATTACATCTGTTCACTCCCCAACAGGACTAGACAAGGTGTGGATCACCAGGGAAATCCACCCAACCAAAGACAAACAGCTGAGAGCTGTTTGTGTGTGTGTGTGGGTGTGTATACACGTTTACACTAGGGCTGCCACTAATTACTATTTTTATTTTGATTAATCTATCGACTAATTTGTCGATTAATCTAAACGATTAATTTCCCACAAAAAAAATCAACAATTTTACTTAAGAATATTTTATTAAACTATATTTCATTAAACCAAATGAAATCCAAAAGTAAAGCGCAACATAAAGTGCTAAAGACGCAAGTGTCCATCTCATAATCCAAATAACTGAAATCAAAGTTCAGTATGATAGTGTAAGAATGACAACATATCCACGTGTTCTAATTAACTAATAGTAAAATTATAATCAAAAACACTTTTTAAAGGAGTATTTACCAGAAATATTATTTACCAGAATTTATTTAGGAGAAAAATGTAAATGTGCAATATTTCTGAAAAAAAACCTTTTTTTTTTAAAATTTATTTATTTATAATTTTATAAATAAAATCAATTAATTGGAGATACTTTTGATTATTAAAATTTAATGGAACCATTCAAATAGAATTCAGAAAATAATGAAAAACAGAATTTGGTAAAGATAAAACTGTAAAACTCAATTAATTAGACAGGCTTTTTGATTAATAAAATTTACTTTAACCATTAAAACAGAGTATAGAAAAATGAAATGGGAAAAACTGAATTTGGAAATAAAACGGATTTCATAGTGCCCTATCGACGAATTGCAACAGCCCTAGTTTACACACAGACTCATGGGGACTCGTGTCACTCTGTGGACCCCATGGAGAAACAAGCTTATAAATCATACAGAATGAATTTTTTTGAGAATGTTAAAATGCAGAAAGTTTTCTGTGAAGTCGATAGAATATATACGGTTTGTACAGTTACAGTATACAGTCCCCACAAGGATAGTAAACCAGACGTGTGTGTGTGTGTGTGTGTCAGGCAGAAATAGATCAGATAACTGCCTCACTTTCTCCATAACACCTCATCCTTGTCAAAATCAATCCTCTGCCATCCAGCCACCCACTCAACCGCCGCTCTCAAAGTTTCCTTCAGGGGAAAGCATCCTCGGTGCCCGTTTCCAGATAACTCCAGCTTTTCCTTCGGTTTCCTTATTCCATTCAACGGCCCCGTAGTATAATACAATTTAATGGAACCATTAAAATGGAATCCAGAAAATAATGTAAAACAGAATTTGGTAAAGATAAAACTGTAAAACTCAATTAATTAGACAGGCTTTTTGATTAATAAAATTTACTTTAACCATTAAAACAGAGTATAGAAAAATGAAATGGGAAAAACTGAATTTGGAAATAAAACGGATTTCATAGTGCCCTATAATTATATAATAATTTTTTTTGTGGTAATAAAAATAGATGTACGCGAACAATAGCCTTTAAAATTACTTAAAATACATATATAATAGCAATGAGGCAATAATAATTAGTTCAAATAAAGTATCAAAAGCAAGAAATCGTATGGTTTTATTGAACAAAATTGTTAAAATACATAATGTATTATAAACAATAGAGCTAATGTACATTACGCATTACAACAAAGGCCTGCAGGGGGCGCCAACGGCCTGATGATTATTTTTACACATTACTGTGCGATCTAATCCTTGTTTAATATTGACCAAGCACCATTTCATTCAAATGTCCACTTAATCGTTAATATTTGGCCATTTATTTAGGACAGAAATGCTATAGCAAGTCGCCTTTCATAATAATGTGCTAACTAGCTAGTTTCACGATGAATGCGGCTGAAGTAAACAGTCTCTCTGAGTGCAGCTCGGAAGAGAGGGGCGGGGTCAGCAGAGCTCATTAACATTTAAAGGAAAATGCTACAAAAACGGCTTGATCTGAAAAGAGCTGTTTTTGACTGGGTAAAAAAGGTGTTTTTACACTACCATTGAGACATTTTAACCAAACTATGTTACAGACTTTTCATTACGACCCTAAAGAATCATATCAACTTGTGGAAAAAGGGCATCCTATGACCCCTTTAAAGCGCATATACTGTATTAGAACTGCATCGCATATAATTATTTAAATCTTTTTAAAGCGTTTGTGAATTCACAATTATGCTTAATTATGATTTTTAAATGGGTTTAATATATCATGCAGCCTTGGAAAACAGTCTAATGTGTTTTATGGATTTGCGTCTGTGAAATGCGCCACTTCTGGTATTTTGCCGGTTAGTCGACGCGAGCAAAATGAAGTCGAGGATTTTTAAAAACTGAATAGTCTAATAAAATCGACGAATTGCAACAGCCCTAGTTTACACACAGACTCATGGGGACTCGTGTCACTCTGTGGACCCCATGGAGAAACAAGCTTATAAATCATACAGAATGAATTTTTTTGAGAATGTTAAAATGCAGAAAGTTTTCTGTGAAGTCGATAGAATATATACGGTTTGTACAGTTACAGTATACAGTCCCCACAAGGATAGTAAACCAGACGTGTGTGTGTGTGTGTGTGTGTGTCAGGCAGAAATAGATCAGATAACTGCCTCACTTTCTCCATAACACCTCATCCTTGTCAAAATCAATCCTCTGCCATCCAGCCACCCACTCAACCGCCGCTCTCAAAGTTTCCTTCAGGGGAAGGCATCCTCGGTGCCCGTTTCCAGATAACTCCAGCTTTTCCTTCGGTTTCCTTATTCCGCTGTTAATCTTTCCCGAGGCGTGCTGGCGAGTGATGGAGCACATGCCGTCTCCGTCGGCCGTCTTTTCTCATTTGCATCTGTTCTATTCCAGTTCTTATACGGCCCATAAATATTTAGCTTTTCATTAGTCTAGTGATTCATGGGTGACTCTGAGTGAGTGATTTTATAAATGATCCTGGATGGCTCCTTTAAGATCCTTTAAGACAACGGCATGGGGGCCACACAGACTGTTTAGACCAGAGCTGACTTTGCTTTTAACCTTTTGGCTTTAAATATTTTAATCCAAATGTCATTTTCATGTTGTTTCAAACCAGTAAGGTGTGAGATAATGAAAGTTAAAGGTCTGAAATTTTATCATTTTTTAGTAAAAGCATTTACATCCCTGCTTAGCTCTTGTTGGCATGATTATGAGAGTTCAACAGATGTAGTGATGTGTAATTTGTTAATGAATCTTTTTTTTTTTTTTTTTTGAGTTGGATCTTTTCAATAAATCAGTTCACACAAATGATTTGATAATTTTAAGGCCGATTCAATTCTCTAGTTCAACTCACTTAAAGATTGTTTTGGTAAGTAACACAATTTTCGGTCAGTTTGCCACACAAATCTATTGTGTGGCTTTTAAAATTTGTAAATAATTTTGTAGTTGGATCTTTTTAATGAATCCTTTGATCCAGTTCAGTTCACAAAAATGATTTGTTCATGAATTGAACTGATTCAGTTCTCAAGTTCTTCTCACTGAGGTTTTCAGTGAATAATGAATTATTTTCAGTCTGTTTGTCCCAAAATTTTTCATATAGCTTTTAAAATGTTAAGTGAATCCTTTGTTTTTTTTTTTTATTGCATCTTTTCAATGAATTATTTGGTCCAGTTCGGTTCACAAAAATGATTTGTTCATGAATTGAAACTGTAAATAATTGTTTTTTTTTTGGGTCACCTAAATGCTTTGTATGGCTTCTGAAATTTGAGAACGAATCCTTTTTTGAGTTGAAACTGGTAGATTTTGATTTTGATCTTTTTAATTTAGTTTGATTCAGTTCACAAAAATGATTTGCTCATGAATCAGACTGATTCAGTTCTCAACTTCCTAACTCAAATATTTTCAGAAAAAAAACTAAATAAAATTAAAAATTGCTTAAATGTTACACTGTTTGATTCAGTTCACAAAAATGATTTTCTCATGAATTGGACTGATTCAGTTCTCAAGCTCGTTCACTTTCAATATCGAATTATTATTATTATTATTGTTGTCTTAAATTACTACTTTTGAGTTCCTCAGAAGAAAGTCTGTCATGACACGCAGGAGAGTAAATGATGACACTTTCAGATTGTAAGTCAATTTTAGGGCTGGTTTTCCACATCCTGCTTATTTGATAGTCACATTTTGCACATTACTACTTAAAAAAACAACAAAAAAAACTAAATTTGAAGTAGCGTATTGGAAGGTGTGACAGGTCTTTATGATTTTGCACTCTTCAGTGTGTGTTTTCTGTCATCGTGTCTGAATTGTAAGATGTGTGCGCAGGTCATAGTTGAGTTTTCCCCACAGATTGTAATGCCATTAACCACCGAAAGCATAAATTCAGCTTGAATGGACAAGCTAATGGCTCATAAGATGAAATGAGTGATTGAAGGCCCAGATGAGTGGTTTCCTTCATGAGGGATTGGGAGAATTGTTTCACTGTTGCATGATGGTCATTGACCGCTCACTGTTGGAGCGTCTGCTGGCATTAAGGCCGGTATGGTGGAGAGGAAGAAGACTGGGCACGACATGCCGGTCAGAGTGAGATAATGGTTTTTCAATGCAGAATGCACAGGGTGTCTTTTGAGCGGTGCACGAGAATGTTGGTCACCAGTCGTTCATCAGTCACGGAAACCACACAGGAGCCTTTTCATTCATCAGTTATGGCATCAGCGGGTTTGATTTCATAAATGATGAAGGCACACAGCACAGGTAAATGGCAAAGCAAGATTTGACACATTTTAATAAATGTGTTTATCAACATCTGCGTCACTATTATAATAGGCTTTATGTGTTAGCTGGAACTGTCTCAGTGTGAGGTGTTTCTGGACAGGTTTG
>NW_015505192.1:2660852-2693503 GCF_001515645.1 Sinocyclocheilus grahami
TTTTTTTTTTTCTTCTCTGGTGTTGGAGTAAATCCGCTCTGAGATTTTTACAACAAAACCTAAAAAACCGAAACGCTACTAGTATGAGAGAGAAATACAGAGTTGCAGAACTGTGAACTTTGGACAAACTTTGCATTTGCTATTTTGCTAAATGCATTTAGGTTCCTGAACACGTCCAAAATGAGCACTTGCCAAGCACTTGTTTTCTTTGAGTTGGATCTTTTAAATGAATCATTTGACCCAGTTCACAAAAACCATTGAATTATTTGGTCAGATTTTGCATTTGTTATTTTATTAAATGGCTTTAGGTTTTCAAAGGGGTCCAAAATTAGCACTTGCCAAATGCTTTATTTATTTATTTTAAGCTGAACCTTTTAATGAATCGTTTAAATCTGACTGATTCAATTCTCAAGTTTAACTCACTGATTTTCCAAACATGAACTAATTTCAGTCTATTTGTCTCACAATTCGCATTTGTTTATTTTAGGTTTTTAAAGGGGTCCAAAATTTGAACTGGCAAATGCTCGTTTTCTTTGAGTTGGTTCTTTTCAATGAATCGTTTGAATCTGACTGATTCAGTTCTCAAGTTTAACTCACTTGATTCAAGGATTTTCAGTATAATCGACTCTGTTTGGTCTATTTGTCTCACAAATCTGTTATATGTATTTAAAAAATATATATATATATTTTTTTTTGAGTTGAATCTTTTCATTGAATCGCTTGACCCAGTTCACAGAAATGATTTACTCATGATTTGGTAAAACTTTGCGTTTCTTATTCTTGCTAAATGCCTTTAGGTTTTCAAAGGGGTTGCTAAATACAAGTAAACATTGGCTTTAGTAACAAAATATGCAAATTGCCAGTGAGGAGTTTCAATGTCTTCAGTCACGCTAAATCAAAATGCAGTAATGATCATTTGATCCTCAGTGTTTTTCAGTTCATTCAAATTATCCTAAAGCAAAAATTCTAAAGATATTCTGACAACTTGTACCTCAGCAAAGCTATGATTCATTTATTTGTAAAAATCCACAAAGTTTGTTTGATTGGATTGTGTATATTCTTTTTTTTTTTTTAAATCTAATTTCAAATCAGCCTGTACCCAGTGTTTGTGACCTGTAAACTGCCTTTCAAAGTTTTTAGAATTAAGAATTTTATTCCACAAAGATGCATTAAATCGACTAAAAGTGCCAGTAAAGATATTTATGAGGATTTCTATTTTAAATAAGTGCTGTTCTTTTGAACTTTTCTATTTCTCTAATAATCTTAGGGGGAAAAATGTCAGTATCCACAGAAAATTAAGCAACTTCGAATTCGGGTTGTCAAGCTTGAAATCACTGGTAGTTTTTCAAATAAGATATTCTGACAATCATGGCGATGGAACAGTCACGACACACAAGCAGGACTGGCCTGTGTCCTTGTGTTATGACAAAAATGGCTATATTGTGTCAGATGGGCGTCAGCTGTGTTGAAGCACTTGTGCTGCATCTTCCCTATTGCTTTGCCTGGAGCACCTGATCCCCTCAGGTAATTGTGTTGCTGTTGTCTGCATGCCTCTTTAAATATAGACTCTTTTAATTGAGGTAGACAGCAGGGGTTTCTGGAGGATGGGACGCTATTCCCCAAACACACACACACAGTATCTTATGTAGGAAGCTAATTGTAGAGGACTTAAGTGAAGCTCAGCCTGATTTACTTTGAATGCCAGAGGAACAGTGAGTTTTCTTTAGGAAGCTTTGGAACCTCTGATCCGTTCTAGTTGACTAGTAGAGTGTGTGTTTGGTAGAGATGGACTCGTTATGACTCACGTGGACTAGTACGTCAAGCATATTTTACTCCCTAAGTATCTAATCCTGGAAATACAATGCTAATGCAATAACAAAGCAGAACTAAAACAAAACCTCCCTTTCAGAGCATATTTTGCGCAAGGTGTGGTGTTTTATAGTATTGTGGTAAATCTTTGTAAACTAGCGTTGTGCAGTCATCTGTTTGGGGTTCAGGAGGATTTGCTCCTCATATGTTTGACTGACAGGCCTTATATGACGTGATCGGCTCTGCAGTGGTTTTGAAACCTTGTTAGTTTGAGCATCCCAACCGGCTCAACATAGAAATGTTAGCTGAACCAATGATGCCAGTTTGGAGTGAGACTATCTGTTTGTCTGACCAATGCCAGATGAGACGGGAGTGTTTGGAAACCTGTCTTAAAAACCAATCATTAGTTTTGCAATTACATTTGGTCTCACTAGTGTTTTTTTTATTTTTATGTTTTATTTTGCTTTTTTTTTATTTTATTTTTTTATGTTGGGCAACATTTAACTTGATCTAAAATCTAAAAAGTCATTATGAATGAAAAAAAAACCCATCCAGATGCATTAAGGTAATGAAACTTGGGGATAAAATCTCCATGATTATCATGAAAGCATTGTCAATGCAAAAAATGGTAAAGGTCCTGAAATAGCATACTTTCATTAATGCTGTGATTTTTATACGTTTACATTTTTCATAAATTCACATGAAACTTTTGACATTTCACCTTTTTTGACTAAATGAACACTTGCCAAGCTATGAATACAATTCAATTTATTTAATTTATTATTTTTATTATTGATTCTATATATATATGATATTAGTGCTGGGCAATGATTCAATTTTTTCATCGCATGGCTGTCTGCGATTAATCGCATTATGCACAAAATTCAATAATGCATTCAAAAGTAGTGTATTGTGCACTTTTTTTCATTTAAAAGTACTGCTATATGAACAAAATGGCAATAAGATTTGGTTTGCAAACACTTTAAATAAATAAGGTGCTTTTTACAGCAGTATTCCTTTTACATAGCAGCAGTTAAAATATTTCTTGTAAATCTCAATTTATAACATTAATGTAATCAAATTAAATATAAAACCAAAGCTATTTGGCAGGGCATTAACGTTTTTATGCTCAGAGTCCAGAGCCTTGATCATAACATTATAATAATAATAATAATTCATTACATTTATATAGCACTTTTCTAGGCACTCAAAGCGCTTTACATTGTCAGGGGGTATCTCCTCATCCACCACCCATGGCACCTTCTGAGTAGAGACCTGCACTATCGCAGGACCCAACGCAGCAGAGTGTGGCGCGGACCAACACTTGATGGGCGAGTGCGGGAGCGGGCGGGTAGAGACTCGTGTGTGTGTGTGCGGGATGCGGGAGAATAAGTGTGTACTCGCACTAGGCAATCTTAACCGTGCCCGAGCGCATTTGACCCCCAAAGCCCGATTTGTTTGACTAGTGTGATCGCTAGTCCCTGGCTCGTTTGGAAGAGGTGGGCCAGATCGCGGTTCAGTTATATATAGATCAGTGAGCGCTAACCGCACCGGAGCGCGGAAGTTATGATACGTGCTGCATTATTGCGTAAACATTTCTGAGCGGCAAGAGTGATAGATCTGTAAAGCAATATAATGTGAAGAGGGCCGTGTGTTACTGCGTCCCAAACTACTCAAAATAATAAACCACAAAGTTAACAAAACGGCACTCCACTGTGCTGAGCGCGAGAGTGCTTCTCTGCTGTCTTCATGTGCTATCGGAAACTTCCTATTTCCCACTTTTGAAGTCGTGATTACGAGCACGTTGCATTCTTTTCTGTTAAAAATAACAGTGAACAGTGGTTTGTGACTGTTGATGCTTAGCCTAAATAATTTTATTGGGAGCGTTAATGTGGATGCTGCGGTAGTCTTGGACCCACCCCCAATGCTCTCATTGGTTGAGACGTGTATTAAGTGCAAATATTTGGTGTAATTCTAACTTTGAATCTACATTAACTAATGATCTGTTAAGTATTATATGTATTGGATAATGTACAGCCAGATGAGCATGATCACAGAATTCACCCCGACAGCATGATCAGGGGTCTTTTATCAGGTTAGAGGGGCTTGTTTTGTGATAACGTGAATCTGGCCGTGTATTTGCCCCACTTGTTACACAGCTACTTACTAAATAAAAAAAGAAAGGCTTATGAAATGATTAATATGAGTTAAAAATATTTGTATTACGTGAAGATACCAGCACAGCTATGTGGCAAATAACCGATCACTCACCCTAACAGTCATTATATACAATTATATGACTACAGAAAGCCACGACTAACCAGTCAGAATTAATTATTTCAGTGATGCTCATAATATAGCATGAGAATGTATTTTATGACCTGTCATCAGTATGCGCTATCATTTTTAGGCTTCTTCATTTCCATTTTTAGCACTTTTGCCCAGATTGTTATCATGTCTCCTCCTCAAGAATCCATTAAAGCAATTCATGTGAACTGATTCACAGATAAGCTTCATCTGAAGATGTCAGCAAGACAAAGCAGCAATTTATGTGCATTGTTTGTGTGAGGATGGGGGCCTTTAAACACACACCGGGTCTTCAGACTGTCAACAGGATTATATCTGATGTCTTCCTTCCTTATAAAGACTCCGGCAGTTAAATAGTCCCACAAACACCTTCAGGGTCTAAACTGCGCCCACATTGGAAGAAACAACACCAGGGATAGAAACATTCACCTTGTATAACACACGCACACACACACACACACACACACACAGCTTACGGAGTTATTAGATTGAAAGCACCCCGGTCCAACAAATCCTGCCAGACTGCAGGAGGACTCTGCAGTTTGCTCCGGAGCGAGAATAGAGGACAGCGGTTTGTCGTACTGAGGTGTAGAGCAACATGCACACATGCAAACATGCATGCGACTCTGACCGGCTGGCGGTGAGTGCATCTAATGGCATGCCAGAGAGCCGATCCATGTAATTATTTGTACTTTTTTATTTGTATTTTTTCAATGTTTGGTCATTTATTTTTCTTGGCTATCATGTGATGCATGTGTCATTCTTATGTTGCCATTCACGGTGCATGAGCGTGCAGAAATTTCAGGAGAAAATTGCATGGATTTTTTGGATCATGATGAGTAGTGGGAAGAGTTTAAACATGTTGAAGTAAGTGGGGTGTGCGTGCAGGTCCGGACTGGGGTAGGACGGATATGTGCAGGGATTTGCCCCTTTCTTTTCCCAATCCCAAGCGCTGTTTTGCTTTTTTTTTGTTTTTTGTACTTAGAAAATTATACTTAAGTATTATATTCATTTATATTATATATATTTACAGTACGTATACCATGTGGATAACATGGTACATGATTAAGTACCATGGTATTGCTATGTTTTATATTTAAAAAATTTGCATTAAGAAATTAATTTTGTGAATTAAATAATCCCCAAATATAATCATATAAAATACAATTACTATTAATTATACTATACTATATTAACTATATTTATTATAATTGCAAAAATGTTTCTCATATATGTGACCCATGGACCACAAAACCAGTCATAAGGGTAAATTTTTCGAAATTGAGATTTATACATCATCTGAAAGCTGAATAAATAATCTTTCCATTGATATATGGATATATTGATATATGTTAGGATAGGATAATGTTTGATCGAGATACAACTATTTGAAAATCTGGAATCTGAGGGTGCAAAAAAATAAAAAACATTTCCATTTTTAGCACTTTTGCCCAGATTGTTATCATGTCTCCTCCTCAAGAATCCATTAAAGCAATTCATGTGAACTGATTCACAGATAAGCTTCATCTGAAGATGTCAGCAAGACAAAGCAGCAATTTATGTGCATTGTTTGTGTGAGGATGGGGGCCTTTAAACACACACCGGGTCTTCAGACTGTCAACAGGATTATATCTGATGTCTTCCTTCCTTATAAAGACTCCGGCAGTTAAATAGTCCCACAAACACCTTCAGGGTCTAAACTGCGCCCACATTGGAAGAAACAACACCAGGGATAGAAACATTCACCTTGTAGAACACACGCACACACACACACACACACACACAGCTTACGGAGTTATTAGATTGAAAGCACCCCGGTCCAACAAATCCTGCCAGACTGCAGGAGGACTCTGCAGTTTGCTCCGGAGCGAGAATAGAGGACAGCGGTTTGTCGTACTGAGGTGTAGAGCAACATGCACACATGCAAACATGCATGCGACTCTGACCGGCTGGCGGTGAGTGCATCTAATGGCATGCCAGAGAGCCGATCCATGTAATTATTTGTACTTTTTTATTTGTATTTTTTCAATGTTTGGTCATTTATTTTTCTTGGCTATCATGTGATGCATGTGTCATTCTTATGTTGCCATTCACGGTGCATGAGCGTGCAGAAATTTCAGGAGAAAATTGCATGGATTTTTTGGATCATGATGAGTAGTGGGAAGAGTTTAAACATGTTGAAGTAAGTGGGGTGTGCGTGCAGGTCCGGACTGGGGTAGGACGGATATGTGCAGGGATTTGCCCCTTTCTTTTCCCAATCCCAAGCGCTGTTTTGCTTTTTTTTTGTTTTTTGTACTTAGAAAATTATACTTAAGTATTATATTCATTTATATTATATATATTTACAGTACGTATACCATGTGGATAACATGGTACATGATTAAGTACCATGGTATTGCTATGTTTTATATTTAAAAAATTTGCATTAAGAAATTAATTTTGTGAATTAAATAATCCCCAAATATAATCATATAAAATACAATTACTATTAATTATACTATACTATATTAACTATATTTATTATAATTGCAAAAATGTTTCTCATATATGTGACCCATGGACCACAAAACCAGTCATAAGGGTAAATTTTTCGAAATTGAGATTTATACATCATCTGAAAGCTGAATAAATAATCTTTCCATTGATATATGGATATATTGATATATGTTAGGATAGGATAATGTTTGATCGAGATACAACTATTTGAAAATCTGGAATCTGAGGGTGCAAAAAAATAAAAAAATGTGCAGGGATTTGCCCCTTTCTTTTCCCAATCCCAAGCGCTGTTTTGCTTTTTTTTTGTTTTTTGTACTTAGAAAATTATACTTAAGTATTATATTCATTTATATTATATATATTTACAGTACGTATACCATGTGGATAACATGGTACATGATTAAGTACCATGGTATTGCTATGTTTTATATTTAAAAAATTTGCATTAAGAAATTAATTTTGTGAATTAAATAATCCCCAAATATAATCATATAAAATACAATTACTATTAATTATACTATACTATATTAACTATATTTATTATAATTGCAAAAATGTTTCTCATATATGTGACCCATGGACCACAAAACCAGTCATAAGGGTAAATTTTTCGAAATTGAGATTTATACATCATCTGAAAGCTGAATAAATAATCTTTCCATTGATATATGGATATATTGATATATGTTAGGATAGGATAATGTTTGATCGAGATACAACTATTTGAAAATCTGGAATCTGAGGGTGCAAAAAAATAAAAAATACCCCAGCGACTTAAGTCTGGTTTTGTGGTCCAGGGTCACATATTCTCATTACCATAATGTGAAAAAAATTCTTCTAATTTCTGTAATGTAAAAACAATTGTTACTTAAATTGTGAGGCATTTGTACATAATGTTAGTATTAGTTGTATGGCTTATAATGTACGATTTACATGCATAATTATAATACAGAAAAAAATACTATATTACTGTAATAAGAGTGGCCAAAAAAATTCTCAAAATTAAAACATCCTGATGCGTTATGGTAATGAAGCTCTGGGGAGAAAATCTCATTAATTGTCATGAAAATGTCAATGCAAAAACATTCTAAATCTTGTGTTGTATTTAATTTTTTATATTTTTTATTCTGTACTTTTATTTCATTTTGCATTTTAAAACGGTTTATAATAACTTGAATAAAAAAACACATTAAGCATGATGTAGTTTTAAACAAATCTGTAGTTCATATTGATTTATATTTATATATGAATATATTTTCATATATTCATGCATGAAATATTGACCTTTCTTTAAATTGTTTATTTATTTGTTTGTTTAAATTAAAATTGTAATATTTTTAACTAAAATATGACCTTGGACTTGTGAGAATTAGCTCTCTCCTCTCGTGTCATTTCCAGCTCAGAGAGAACGCTAACTTTGAATGTAATGTTGCTTCTTTCACTTCCTTCTAGACTCTCTCTCTCTCTCTCTCTCTCTCTCTCTCTCTCGCCCTCCCTCTTTGCTATATGTCAGTTCCTCCTCCTATTCCTCCCCTAAAGCTATGGATAGCAGTGTTGCCTCTCAGAGTGGAGCTTGAGACTACTCTCTCAGAGCACTTGACCGAGTTTGAGTTGAATGCACGCAGCTGCTGGTGAGTTTTCACTTCTGTCTTCACTACATATGTCTCTGGTTACCCAGCAGATGGGTAGACATGCTTCCTAGGATTTTTCCTTCTTAAATGTCTGTTTTATGTCATTTACATTAATAATGTTGAATGATTTAACTTTATTATTTCAAAGCATGTTTAAGAAAGTCCTGGACGTACATGTTGAACTATACAAGTCATTGTCTCTAATTGGGTTTAAACTCGGCAGTGTTTATGAGATTTCGCTATTGCAGCGGTTTGTGAAAATTGTGGATTTCATTTTGTTTTTATAGTAAACCAAAGTACGAAATGCTGTTGTGTTAACGTTAATTCCAGTCTCTCTCTAATAACCAGTCTCTTGTGATTCATATTCTTGCTCACTTCTGTGATAATAGTGGCTGTTTTGCAGGTGTGGGTGTGAACATGCACATTAGCTTTTGCTGATGCTATACATGTTGAAACACACACTGAGAGGAATGTTTCTTGCGAAAAAGTGAAGTTAGTTGGTCTACTTTAGCATGGATGGACTTTTTCTCTTGGTCATTCTTAGCTCATTTTTCTTGAGCTCTTTCAATTCATTTAAAATTGATTTAAAGGTCCCATATTGTAAAAACTCGATAACTGAGGTCTAGGGGCTATTTAACTACCATATAAGTTTCAAAACAGTCAGTCCACAGTAAAATTCACACAGCCTGCTTAAACTAGCTGTGATTTTTCACGAACCGTTGTGACTTCTGTAAAAAGGTGACGTCAGAACTACAGTCACCCTTGCGAAAAAGTGAAGTTAGTTGGTCTACTTTAGCATGGATGGACTTTTCCTCTTGGTCATTCTTAGCTCATTTTTCTTGAGCTCTTTCAATTAATTTAAAATTGATTTAAAGGTCCCATATTGTAAAAACTCGATAACTGAGGTCTAGGAGCTATTTAACTACCATATAAGTTTCAAAACAGTCAGTCCACAGTAAAATTCACACAGCCTGCTTAAACTAGCTGTAGATAAGAAGTGTGCGCTGCAAACGCCAGCATTTTTGACGATTGTTTCTGTCCAGTCTGCTCGTTTTATCGCGTTTAGCTTCATTTAGGGCACTGAAATGTGTAAAACTACTGGTAGAAAGTAATTTGGAGATGAGAAAACTTAGTAGAATAGCCTTTATTTAACAGACATGAAACCTTGTGACATTGTCCCAGGGTTGGCAAACTCTATTGACCCGGAGTGAACTTTGCTTTTGGAGGGAAGTGATTGTGCAGTGGCTTATATGTGAGCCACAGGTTTAAACTCAGGATTAGTCACTCAAGGAAGTTTAGTCCTTCGATGGTGACCAAATAGGCTTTTGATGCTCTCAGTATGTAAGTGTGGAAATCCCACAGCACACCGCAGACATTTGTCATCATCTTCTGTGAAAGGGCTGGTTACCCGGACTGTTTGTGGCTGGACTCCTGTGCACTCAAACCATGACAAGCAGAAGTTTGTCTGAATGTGTGCTTTTGGTTTCTCCTGCTTAGCTGTTGAAGCTGCAGGTTAATTCCAGAACGTTCGACCACTGGGGGCCTCCATAATGGAGCTTGTTTTGGTAGTACAAGCTTAAAAGTAAAGGTTCTTTATTCGCATATATGGTTCCATGAAGAACTTTTAACTGCATGGAACCTTTCAAAGGGTTCTTTAAAGTGGAAAAAGGTTATTTAGATTATTTGAAATGTTCTAGAAAAAAATTGTTATTTTAAGATCTGCTCACTGAAAGGTGCTTTTGGAACTCAAAATGGTTCTTCTATGGCATCACTGTGAAAACTGCCTTTTGGAACCTCTATTTTTAAGAGTTGTTTGTGTTGGCTCAACCATATTGATTTATAAGGATATGCTTTAGTTCACCTGAAAATTAAAATTCTGTCATCATTTACCTTTATCATTCCAAACCTGTGTGACTTTCTACTTAGTTTTTCTGAGTAATAGGCTACATTTGGATGAATATCCAACACTTTCCATTCACTTTGATTTCAAAGTTTTACCATAAACAGACTAATAAATAAACTTAATGTGATGCATGTTTGTCAGTCATACGTAAATGAAACGGGTAAAAAAACAAAACAGGTAGGATTTCTTTAATAGTACTAATAAACTGAATGTGTTTTAAATACACAATAACCAGGCTTATGTTTATAATTGATAAATCCAATTTATAATCTTTAAATCAAAATTTTGTCTTATTGAGTGTCGCTTGTTCCATAGCTAGCCGTATTTTAACGCTGGTCATTTGATGATTTATACAATCATCCCGGTTTAAATCACGATCAAATTGATTTGATATTGACGCAATATTTACACTGAAGCTCGCAGGCGGCTATAGTAAGGGGCGTGACATTTCCCGACCGAGTGCTGCCAATCACATCACACACTGGCCCAGCTAACCAATCACAGCACATTTCGTATTTCAGAAGGCGGGCCTTCATTTGATACAGGAACTATTCGAGCCGTTCATGCCAGACTGGGGAGAGAGGTGTTGTAATAATATAAAATGTGAAAAATAATGTGTTTTTCGAATAACCTAGTATGAGAGCCTGTTCTAGTACACCCCCAAAACAAAATCAAGACTTTGTAAAAGAGCATAATAGGACCCCTTTAAGTAACTTTACTGTCAATTTTGATCAATTTAATGTGTCCTTGCTAAATTTTCACATAGATGGAAGATCTGGAAAAGTTTTGGGCTTTGGTTTGGTGGTATAAGAGATTATGTGAGAAGGGTTGGAGTGGATAAAATGATTCCTTTACGATAAAAAAAGACTAAGCTAAAAAGCATTTGGTCTCGCAGTTCGTTCAACAGATGTGGCTTTCTGTTTTTAGCAGAACTCAAGGAAAACAAAGCATGGTGAACCAAACTACTATAATGCTGACTTGGTTTGCCTTTTTTCTTATCTTCTTTTAATGTGTACTTTATGGGCCAGACGCTTGTCTTGGAGTCAACGGTTGTGGCAAGTATGGCAGTTTTCTGAAAAGCCAATGCAAACTGCAGTAGCTCTGATTTCACTTCCTTCGATGGTCGTGTTTTTCTCTAAACACTCAGAAGCAGAGAAGTCGAAAGGTGTTTGGCTGTGGCTTCAGTTGCGTAATTACATTCACATAATTGCTCAATCACACCATGTGTCTGGGTTTAGTTTGTAAACCAAAGAACTTATAACATAAAAGAGAGGGTAGATGCAGTAGCTAGATTGCCATTTTGCCATTCTTCTTCTTTTTTCTTTTTTTTTTCTTGTAATGGTTTGTATGAGTTTTATTTTAAAGCTTTTCTTTGCTTTATAAATTAGAATATTTTTTCGTTTGTTTGTTAGAATGTTTTTTGTTTTATTTTTATTTTAACTTTTTTAAATATATAATTATCTAATAATAGTTTATTTTTTTTAAAATACAAAGCAGTATTTATTTGGCAAAAAATAAAAATATGGACCTGTAAATGTGACTGAAAACTGTAGGCACAGTACAATTGTGACAACCATGATGAAGCGCTTTTTTTTTTACATACATAAAAAATTAATACACACATTATATACACTACCAGTCAGAAGTTTGGACAAATAAGTTTGTTTTTTGAAAGAACTCTCTTCTGCTCGTCAAGGCTGCATTTGTTTAATCAAAATGACAGTAAAAACAGTAATATTGTAAAATATTATTACAATTGGAAAAAAAATTATATTCTGTTTGAATATATTTTAAAATGTAATTTATTCCTGTGATGCAGAGTTAACATTTTCATAATTATTATCCCAATCTTTTGATCAATAGTGTAGAATAAAAGTTAATATATAAGATTTTTGTTTTGTTTTTGTCTATTTTATTTTATCATAAGAATGTCCATGTGACACAAGTTTTCATGCTTATTCTAATGGAAAATTTTGGCTATGCTTCATGTAAGTTCACACCCTGCTCTGTTTTGTGATGACAGACTCATAATATATTATATAAATGGAAATAAAACGGCTAACAGCTGTAGCAGAACTCTTACTGGCTTCTCTAAATGGTTAGTGTAGTTAACCGTATTCTGAATGGGTGTTTGTTTTAGTAAGTGTAGCTTGACTGATAACTGTGTGGAGGGATGTGAATCACTGTTATAGGAGTCTACATGTATGTTTTGCTCTGTTGTGTTTAAGTGGCAGTGTGTCAGTGTTTATAGAGACGTCACAAGCGTCAGACGTGACTTTCACAGTTCCGTGAGTGTGAATCAAGACATTTAAGGCCGTTTAGTGATTCAGACCGTTCTCTCACACCAAGTCACCAGGATGCTGTCAGGGTTAGGCAGAATTTAAGCCTGTTTTTTTTAATCATCATGCTTCGTGTGTTTTAGGATCGTTCTGTTTATGAGTCAGTGTTTTTGTTAAAAGCAAAAAACGTGGCATAAAAGCGGTCTAAAAATACTGATTATTCAAACAGAAGATCACGTTTTCTTGCTCCTAATTTTCTCAAACAATCTCAGGCTTTTTTATTTGATGCCACTAGCCTGGCATCATCTTCAAAAGCTCTTATTCTATCAACCCGGCTCTGATTCAGCCCACTTTTGCCATTTTTATGTGCAAAATGCATCGGACGCTCAGTGAACGGGTCCTTAGGTGTGGTGTCTGAGGTTGACACTATGGCAATGCATGTGAGATATTTCATAATCTACTGCAATGCAATGATGATTCAGTGTTTTAGCTAGAATGTGAAGCTGCTGTCAGTAAGTTTCAGGTCTTGTTTGGCCTTTTGTCACAGACTCGAACTTGTGCCTTCTGCGTGAGCGCCGTAGCTCAATGCTTGCTTCACTTCTTATATGGTCAAGGTGAGAGAAGACTAGAGAACTGGGAAATCTGTTGAAGAACTTGTTTGGGTGTGACCTTCACTAACTCCTCCATTTAATTATGCTTATGCACATTATCTGCTGATTTGACTTATGCACGTGCAGTCGTGTGATGCATATGTAATCAGTTTTGCTCTGCGAGTTTTCAAGTCAAGCTATTCTCTGAAAATGTGTTTCGCTAAACTTCATTGTGAAAGTGTGTGACTTTTGAGGCAATGTCTGCTAGCTGTGAAATCGTCTACATGCTAGTGCACTCCTGACTGACTGTCTTGAACTTCCTGGACAACAGACCAGAAATACTGATGTCATGTTGCACTGCAGATTTTTGTTCAATGAAATGCTCTCTAAAAGTGTGTGACGTGACATGTGGCCAAGTATGGTTACCCATACTAGGAATTAGTGCTCTGCATTTAACCCATCCTTAGTGCACACACACACAGCAGTGAACACACACACACCGTATAGCCCACCCAAACTTCCTGTTTCAACAGGAAATATGTCAACACAACATAGAAAACTGTACTTGGTAAGCGATTTCATGGGGTTTTTAAGCTATATAAGGGGATATTTAAAAATAAACTATATAACAATCCAATAATAATATTCAGTTTTACAATCAATGCAGTATATCAATGCAGTAAAAAACTATGTGGACCTGTAAATGTGACTGAAAACATGTAGGTGCAGTAGAGTTGTAACAAAACCCTGATGTAGCTTTTTATATATATGATTAAAAAATATATTTGTATGTTTTTGAAAGAAATCTCTTTTGTTCACCAAGGTTGCATTTATTTGATCAGAAATACAGTAAAAACAGCAATATTTTGAAATATTATTACAATTTAAACTCTTTTCTATTTAAATATATTTCTGAATTTTTAGCAGCCATTAATCTAGTCTTCAGTGTCACATGATCCTTCAGAACTCATTCTAATACAAAAATCGTTCTAATATAATAAAACCGTTTCTATTTGTGATGACTTTTCTCTTAGCCACTCAACACTCATAAATGTCACTCTTTTCCATTTTCCAGTCTTTTGTGTTTCTTTGTTGCTCGCGCACAATTTCATTCACCCTTCAAAACGGCAAGGGCAAATCTCTTGCGCGGCTTTCCATAAAAGGAGCAGTTGGGGGTTCGGTGCCTTGCTCAAGGGCATCTCATTCGTGGTATTGAAGGTGGGAGAGAGCGCTGTACATTCACTCCCCCCACCTACAATCCCTGCAGGTACGAGACTCGAACCCGCAACCTTTGGATTACGAGTCCGTCTCTCTAACCATTAGGCCACGACTAGAATGATCTTTTGATATAGCCCACCCAAACTTCCTGTTTCAACAGGAAATATGTCAACACAACATAGAAAACTGTACTTGGTAAGCGATTTCATGGGGTTTTTAAGCTATATAAGGGGATATTTAAAAATAAACTATATAACAATCCAATAATAATATTCAGTTTTACAATCAATGCAGTATATCAATGCAGTAAAAAACTATGTGGACCTGTAAATGTGACTGAAAACATGTAGGTGCAGTAGAGTTGTAACAAAACCCTGATGTAGCTTTTTATATATATGATTAAAAAATATATTTGTATGTTTTTGAAAGAAATCTCTTTTGTTCACCAAGGTTGCATTTATTTGATCAGAAATACAGTAAAAACAGCAATATTTTGAAATATTATTACAATTTAAACTCTTTTCTATTTAAATATATTTCTGAATTTTTAGCAGCCATTAATCTAGTCTTCAGTGTCACATGATCCTTCAGAACTCATTCTAATACAAAAATCGTTCTAATATAATAAAACCGTTTCTATTTGTGATGACTTTTCTCTTAGCCACTCAACACTCATAAATGTCACTCTTTTCCATTTTCCAGTCTTTTGTGTTTCTTTGTTGCTCGCGCACAATTTCATTCACCCTTCAAAACGGCAAGGGCAAATCTCTTGCGCGGCTTTCCATAAAAGGAGAGATTAAATGCCTGCATAATTATCTGTGTGAGAAAGAGGGATGAAAATGTACATTATGTAAGACCGCTCGAGCTGTACAGTTGAAGGGAACAGGTGCTCAGTTTTGCGGCAGATGGATTAATCCTGTGCTAAAGGACACTGCACTTGACTTTTGACCTGAAACTCTTCACACGGTCTAAACAGCCCCCCCTTCACCAGATATGTACAGGAGAACATGCTAGCCACAGAGAGACCACAGAACCTGTTCACCATGGGTCCCCTTCACTCCAGATCATCTTTGCAGATCGATGCTGATGGAAAAAAAACTCTCAGGCATGAAAAGCTTTTGTAAATCAAGGCTTAATTGCTTGAAAGATTATTGAGGGGGGGAAATGAGGGCATAAAACTGTTAAAGCATACATAATGTCATAATCCTCAGACACGCTCTGATAAATAGGGATGGTGGCTGCTATTGTTTTATGTGTTGTAACCAAGAGTGAAACATGTTTCCAGTGACAAGTAATTAGATTTTTGGTTGTTTTAGCCCTGGTGTTATGTTTTTAGTTTTTTTTACTAAAGTTTTTGTGTGTTTGTGAGTGTGTACATATAATAGTATGGCGCTATGGAAAGTCCATCCATTTCCGTTCATAATAATACAGTATAATTACACCACTTCTGGTCATCTCTCATTACCTTCCAACAGTCATAAATCTGCTGATCATCTTGGTCTGAGACTAACCACAACAACGCATCTCCACCTACTCTAATATTTGTATTTGAATGTTAATGATTCTTTATTTGGCACGTGTAAATTATTTTCACATTCTATAAGGGGATATTTAAAAATAAACTATATAACAATCCAATAATAATATTCAGTTTTACAATCAATGCAGTATATCAATGCAGTAAAAAACTATGTGGACCTGTAAATGTGACTGAAAACATGTAGGTGCAGTAGAGTTGTAACAAAACCCTGATGTAGCTTTTTATATATATGATTAAAAAATATATTTGTATGTTTTTGAAAGAAATCTCTTTTGTTCACCAAGGTTGCATTTATTTGATCAGAAATACAGTAAAAACAGCAATATTTTGAAATATTATTACAATTTAAACTCTTTTCTATTTAAATATATTTCTGAATTTTTAGCAGCCATTAATCTAGTCTTCAGTGTCACATGATCCTTCAGAACTCATTCTAATACAAAAATAGTTCTAATATAATAAAACCATTTCTATTTGTGATGACTATTTTCTCTTAGCCACTCAACACTCATAAATGTCACTCTTTTCCATTTTCCAGTCTTTTGTGTTTCTTTGTTGCTCGCACATAATTTCATTCACCCTTCAAAACGGCAAGGGCAAATCTCTTGCGCGGCTTTCCATAAAAGGAGAGATTAAATGCCTGCATAATTATCTGTGTGAGAAAGAGGGATGAAAATGTACATTATGTAAGACCGCTCGAGCTGTACAGTTGAAGGGAACAGGTGCTCAGTTTTGCGGCAGATGGATTAATCCTGTGCTAAAGGACACTGCACTTGACTTTTGACCTGAAACTCTTCACACGGTCTAAACAGCCCCCCCTTCACCAGATATGTACAGGAGAACATGCTAGCCACAGAGAGACCACAGAACCTGTTCACCATGGGTCCCCTTCACTCCAGATCATCTTTGCAGATCGATGCTGATGGAAAAAAAACTCTCAGGCATGAAAAGCTTTTGTAAATCAAGGCTTAATTGCTTGAAAGATTATTGAGGGGGGGAAATGAGGGCATAAAACTGTTAAAGCATACATAATGTCATAATCCTCAGACACGCTCTGATAAATAGGGATGGTGGCTGCTATTGTTTTATGTGTTGTAACCAAGAGTGAAACATGTTTCCAGTGACAAGTAATTAGATTTTTGGTTGTTTTAGCCCTGGTGTTATGTTTTTAGTTTTTTTTACTAAAGTTTTTGTGTGTTTGTGAGTGTGTACATATAATAGTATGGCGCTATGGAAAGTCCATCCATTTCCGTTCATAATAATACAGTATAATTACACCACTTCTGGTCATCTCTCATTACCTTCCAACAGTCATAAATCTGCTGATCATCTTGGTCTGAGACTAACCACAACAACGCATCTCCACCTACTCTAATATTTGTATTTGAATGTTAATGATTCTTTATTTGGCACGTGTAAATTATTTTCACATTCTTTACTTGCGTAATAAAAAAAAAAGAACAATAAAAATAGTAGGGCCCTATGATTTCTGTGATGCAAAAAAACGCAGATGGAATCCATTCATAAAAATGGAATTTACTGTAGAACACGGAATGTCACTGAATTTGTCAAATTTTGAATGAATTAGTCAAAAGTAGGCCATTTTATTTAAAGCCAATATGGACTAGTGTCTATGAATATTAAACCGCAAATAAGACTGAAAAAACAGAAAAATTTAAACTGGAAAAAAAAAAACGGAATTTGGGAAAAAATCTGATTTCGTAGAGCTCTATAATAGCTAAGAATGGTGCCACGTGTGTCTGAATTTGATAAGCCCCTCTGGACTCTTGTGTGTGTGTGCACAGCTGTCTGTTTTTCTCTGCTGTTCACTTACATTCACCTCCACACTCCAAACACATCGCCCCTTCCTGAGGCCTATGGGTAATCCAGCAGAACTTCAGAATCAGACAGTCTGCACACACACTCTCAGCTGTCCTTGGCTTTGATCCCTGGCTGAGGGTCCTTTAATTGGCCAACTGTTTGGTCAGCGCGTAACATGCTTGAAATCTCTCGAATTAGCCATTTCAGAGAGACTCCTCTGTGCACTCAATCTCTGTTCCTGTTCTCATCCGAATTCTGTTTTTAAAACCTCTTGAACTTCCTACCTAGACAACATTTAAAGGTAATTATAGGTGGAGATCAGGGTTATTATATTAAACTATTTTTCATTTAAATAAAAACACATTTTTCATTACTTCAAATGAAATAAACGTTAACTAATCAACTGAAAAAAATATATATAAAATATAAATAAAATGTAAAACTTATTTCAGCTTGTTGGCATTCAACATTTCTCATTTTAATATAGTTTAGCTTGACGTACTAAAATAACTAAAACAAAAATTAATAAACTATGAAGAAATTATAAACGCAACACATTTGCTTAAACTTTAACTAAAATGTAAGTTGTAAACCAACTTATTCAAAATATTAATAAAAACTATAAAAGTATCAATTATACTAAAAGAACACTGGTCAAGATGCTGTCTGTCCGGTTTTTTTTTTTTTTAAGCTGATATTGATTTATTTAATTGTGCATTGCTCATATCCACTATATTTACATTTGGATTATCTTCCATAATTTAACATTCACTTTCAGTTAATTTTAAAAAATATTAATTATTTCATAACACTGTTAAATGCAATATTATTTGTTTTGAAAAATCTCAAAATGAACTGTACAATCGAACAATTACATTTTTAGCAAACAATGTGCTGCACAACAGAGGTTTACTGTTAGAATTAAAACATGGAAGAAAACCTGTGATTATTTCTTTAAAAAATAGGTTTTAATAATTTATTAGTAGGAGTATTACATTAAGACAAAGATGGTAAAATATTTGTCACAATTTTTTCAAGTTAATCCGAACTTTTATTTTGATGGGTTTATATTTCAGTTACTAAAATGATTTTAATAGGTTTTAGATTCAATAACAACACTGATTGGATTCTAGTTTTGTAGTGTACATTTCATAAGGACTACTAAATGTGTTATATAGTTGCTACCTGTGTAGAGCACTTCAAATCAGTAGTATGCCGTCTTAGAAGGTAGCTGCCTAAGTAGGCAGCAGACAGGGAGGAAGCTCACTTGGAGCAGAGCTAGTCTCAACTTTCACCTCAACTTCCTCAATAATTTCCTTAATCATATTTCTCTCCATCACTTTATTGTAAATAATAACTAAGTGTGTGTGAATACGTGATCGCATGTCTCATGTCACTGCCCCGCGGTCAGGTTCACACTCTCCGCCGCACATAAACAGCAATGAGTCCCTCTCATTCTCCTTCAGACAGATGTGCTGTAACTCGTCTGAGAACATGAGTCCCGGTGATTCAGCTCCGCTCTCCAAAGTCTTCTCCTGACAGCACAGCAAAAGCCATCAGTTGTTATAGCAGCGACTCATGACAAACACGCCGTTACATGAGCATACATGAGCATGTTCTGTTGAGCGCTGTGTTTGGAGAATCTCTCAATCGACTGCAGGAAGTTTTGCTGTAAAGAGGAATGACCTGTCGTCTCTTTCTCTTATTATCAGTCATAACCCCCACCATAAAAACTATAATGTGCTTTACAGTAGTTGTTGTTATGTTGTTTATATATATGTGTATATTTTAACCTGTCGTCTTCACTTGGTGGTTGTGCGGATGTTGACCCATCACTACTGTTGTTGGTGACCTTTGTGATCTGTTGCCCAAAACACTTTATCAAAGTTTGTTAGTATTCTTTTAAAGGGGCACCACTTTGTAAAAGACACCAAAAGACATGAATAGTCCTTTTGACCAGTTTTTACTTTCATATAAATATTTTATTTTAACTGACATTTTCTGTAGACTCCCCCTGCGGCTTTATAAATTCTGTTTTTATGTAATTGTTTTTTAATTTTATATAATATTTAATTGAATGCTAATATTTTTACATTTGATATCTTTTAATATTTTATTTATTATTGATTAACATTTTAAATTATTTTATAAAATTGAAATTTTCAGCAGACTGCCCTTACGGCTTTCTAAATTCAGTTTTTATGTATTGTTTTTAATTTTATATCTTTATTTATATTTTCCTTATTATTGAATACAAATTTATTGTATTTTATTATTTATTTTATTATATAAAACTGAACTTTTCAGTAGACTCCCATTGTGGCCTTCTAAATTCTGTTTGTATTGTTTTTAATTTAATATTATAATATTTAATATTTTTACATTTTATATCTTTTAATATTTTATTTATTATCAATTAACATTTTATTTTATAAAATTAGAACTTTCAGCAGACTGCCCTTAAGGCTTTCGAAATTGTTTTTATGTAATGTTTTAATTTGATATCTTTATTAATATTTTACTTATTATTGAATTCAATTTTATTTTATTATTTATTTTATTTATAAAATTGACATTTTCAGTAGACTTCCCTTGTGGCCTTCTAGATTCTGTTTGTATTGTTTTTAATTTTATTTAATTATTAATGTTTTTTTATTAAATACATAATAATAAATAATGTTTTAATTAAGCAATTAAAAAAAAGTCTGCACACGTTTTCAATAGTACCTATTGTAGGATGGTCTATGTTTTAAACTCTCCTGGCACTTACGCTTCTGTATTTTGTTCTTTATAATTGGTTGGAATGATTTATGTATGTATGTAGGAATGTGTTTGTTATTGTCTTAGTTGTGTCTGAGCTCACCAAGAAATTCCAGACAACTACGTTGCTGTTTGTTTGACAATAAATAAATAAATAAATTAGTTATACATTTTATTTTATGTTGTCATGTCATGTAGACTCCCCTTTCGGGCCCCTAGCGATCCTCGGATCCCAAATTGAAAACCTTTGCCCTAGAGCAAGCAGTGACCATGGAAACCCAAAAATGTTGCTTGCTTTGCAATTCTGGAAAAAACCCTCTCTTCCAAGCATGCACCAATAATTAAATTTGATCTGCCCTAAAGTGATGCGTAGTCCCATTGACTCCATATTTCACCATTCATGACTTTAAAGCTGCTGAAGCTTTGCATGAAGTCCCAACAAGCCCTTGAATCTAAATAATATGAAAGTACACCTAACCTAATTGTGCTCATTGTGGCAGGCCATGCCATGCCTATTACAGACAACAAGGCCCATTTAAAAGCAAATGCTATTTAAAAACTTTATAGGGTCGAGACTGCCTTTCTTTATCCATTTGAGGTGGAGTCCAGTCTGAGAAAGAGATGAGCCCAATCTAATCTCCACCGCCCCATCAGATGGGTTCACGAGAGCGCACAGATGATTAGCTCCTCAGATTAGAGGGGCTTTGGACATCTGAAGACTGATTTGGTTTTGGGGAAGACCAGGGCTACCCTAAAACCGCCCTGCCCCCATGAGCGCTTAACTTGACTAGACACCAAGGGGGTGGATTAATTGGACCAAGTCTTGTTGGTTCTTTGGGGGGAAGGGGTTGAACTGAGACTCTTCCATGAGGTTTTGGGGTGTGTGACTGTACTGAAGTGCTATCCTTTGCCGCCATGGACCAGCATCCAACGGATGGGGCAGCCTGCACACATCCCATGATGTGGAAGGTAAGAGGAGGGGACGGCCATCTGATTGATGTGTTTCAATAGGAGTCATTTCAGAGAGATTTGGATTAAGCTTGAGTAGGTGTGGCAGTAAGCTACAGACAGCAAGCTACAGACATGAAGGTGTGCAGTATGCACAAGAAACTAGTTGTGGTTATTGGTTTTCTTGTCAAAACAAGGCAACCATTGGCTTATCACTAAAGGCACACCTGATGTGGTCTTTTTTTTTTTTTTTACTTTACAAAAATTGGTTGAATCTTAGGAGCGTCCTACCTAAATGTTCATATTATTTTTCTATATATTCAAATGTTGGGGGGTAGTAAGATTTATTTTAAAGAAATTAATACTTTTATTCAGCAAGGATGCATTAAATTGATCAAAAGTGACATTAAAGTTATGTATAATGTTAAAGAAGACTTTCTATTTATCAAAGAATCTTGAAAGATATAGCACTGATAACAAATGTTTCTTAAACAGCAAATCAGCATATCAGAATGATTTCTGAAGGATCACGTGGCACCGAAGACTGGAGTAACGATGCTGAAAATTCAGCTTTGCATCTCAATAAATTACATTTTAAAATATATTAAATTAGAAAACGGTTATATCCGGAATATCTTGGTTCTACCATAGTACATGTCCAAAAACATGGTAAATGATATCGCAAACAATGGTTTTTGCAAATGTACCGTGGTATTCTTGAAAGTGCCTTGGAGTACCATGTAAATACCATGGTATGTGAATTCTTCTAAACCATTCACGTCTGTGTTTCTGAATTGGTTAGGAGTCTAAACGATGTCCTTTGGTCATGTGCATCTGTGTATGGTCGCGCTGTTTTGTACTATCAGAAGAGAACGTTTACAATAGATGGAATAACGTCCGCTGCAGAAACTGCACAGGAGTTTTTTTTTGTGGTCTGGTGAAGTGATATGAACCTGACCGTGAGTGACTCAAAGGATCTGCTCAAAGCGTCTGATGTCTGATTTCTCTCTCTGTTCCTGTAGGTGTGTCATCATCCCGACTGTCAGGAACTGAACGGTAAAAGCCCGCTGCACCTGTGTGAGTCATGTGATTCTCGCTGTCACCTGGATGAGTCTGACAGCATGCACTTTGACCGGCATCTCCGCTTCGACATACAACCACAAGGTAAATGGCCCCACGGGCGCAAACACTGTGTGACCCTCTGCCAAACGGGTTTATGTTTTATACAAATGAGTCTCATTCAAAAGTGTTAAAAACTAGTAACTATCAATAAAATTAAATCACTCAACAACAGATGCTGAATAGTAGTATAATATAATAGCTGAATAGTAGTATAACAGAATAGTAAAATAGTATACGTTTTTTTTTATTGATATTGATTTATTTGAATTAAAAATACTTCAATTACTTAGATTTTTATCTTTTATACATTTTATTTATATTATATATTAGTATTTTTCTTTTTAAATATTATGAATGTCTCTTTTTGATGAATCTCGAAGAATTTGTTTTATATATATATATTTTTTTATTTGTACACCATCCTTGCACCATTATGTAGTTAAGTAATTAGTTTATTAGTTCATTTACTATTATAAAGATCAGATTTGCATTAAATCTGTGTCGTCAGGTTCTATCCTGGCGCGGAATGTGTCCACGCGTTCCTGTCCCCCTCGCACAAGCCCCCCTTCAGACCTGGATGAAGACGAAGAAGGAAGTACTGAACGAGGGTCAGTCGGTGATCCACAACATTTAAATAACTGTATGAAATCTTCCAGCACATACACACCAAGAGAGGCACAAGAAATTGATGCAAAATTCAAAATGTGTTTTCAAAAAATACACATGGTCAATCTGAAATTGAGCAATGGAAATAAATCACTATGGCTGCATGATGAATTGAATTAAAACAACAAACACGATATGTCACTTGGTGTGATTTAATTCGTAAAGGCTATGAATTAAAAAAATACGTCATGCGAGGTTCAAAGTGCAAGCTTCACTTAATATGCACAACTGTTTTCAACTGATAATAATAATAAATGTTTCTTGAGCAGCAAATCAGCATATTACAAAGATTTCTGAAGGATCACGTGACACTGAAGACTGGAGTAATGATGCTGAAAATTCAGCTTTTTCATCACAGAAATAAATTACATTTTAATATATATTAAAATATAAAACGGTTATTTTCAATTGTGATAATATTTCAGACTATTGCCGTTTTTAATCAAATAAATGCAGCCTCTATGAGCATAAGACTTCTTAAAAAAATATATATATATATATATATTTTGAACTAGTATAAAAAAGATTTTTTTTTTACCACACTGTAGTTTATTTTGAATATTGCAATCTAATCTTTTTTAATGATAAAAAGTACAAATATTTCATGCAATCTCTCAGTATGTCAGAATAAATATTCAGTCACAACCACGATTTGTCACTTGGTGTGATTTAATTAATAAAAGGCTGTGAATTAAATAAATACCCGCGATGTCGGTTTTAAAGTGACGCGTGGTATTGTGTTCATTTATGCGCGAGCAGCTCATGATCTGGTGTTTTCAGCGGTTCGGTTTGCTGTAAATGCCCCACACCAATTCACCTCTGCGAGCGCTGAGAGTTTGGGTCACTTATTATGTGAATTTCCCAAATTTGAGCAGTGAGAAGTGCTTATAAACCATCTGTTGTCAACAAAAGAGAAGCTTTAAAGGGTTAGTTCACCCAAAAATGAAAATTCTATCATTAATTACGCACCCTCGTGTTGTTCCAAACCCGTAAGACCTTCGTTCATCTTCGGAACACAATTTAAGATATTTTTGATGAAATCTGAGAGCTCTCTGACCCTCCCATAGACAGCAAGGTAACTACCACGCTCAAGGTCCAGAAAAGTACCAAGATGATCGACAAAGTAGTCCGTGTGACATCAGTGGTTCAACTGTAAAGTTACGAAGCTACGAGAATACTTATTTGCGCAAAGAAAACAAAAATAACGACTTTATTCCACATTTTCGTCTCTACGTGGAACCTTGAATGTGGTAGTTACCTTGCTGTCTATGGGAAGGTCAGAGAGCCCTCAGATTTCATCAAAAATATCTTAAATTGTGTTCCGAAGATGAACGAAGGTCTTACGGGTTTGGAACAACACGAGGGTGAGTAATTAAAGACAGAATTTTCATTTTTGGGTGAACTAACCCTTTAAGGACTCCCTGCTGTTTTTCTTCGCAGAAGAAAAGCAGAATAGTTTTACATTTGAAAATAGTAAAATTAAAAAACAGAATTATTAATATTGTCATTTTACTTGTGCTTTATTATTATTGCAATACTTATGATACTTATAATATTTCTGTATTATTTTTTATTATATTTACCAAATTTTTTTTTTTTTACAGTGAAATATTACTGCAATAACATTTATTGTTTTATTTAATAATAATAATATTATTATCATCATCATCATCTTGATATATAATCACAGTTTTGTCTAAATAGTGCAGCCTTACAAACAAGCACAGCAAACCTGGAGCTTTTTTAAAATCACACAAATTTTAACACACAAATTGCAATTAGATTTTTTCCCCTCAAATTGTACAGTGATGGATTGTCATGGGCCATTGTACTCATGTGTCTGTGGTGTTTTTCTGTCTTTTAACAGAGAGCATAAGACGGGAGGAATGAAGCTGAAAGGCAGAGAAGGAAAAAAGCCCCGGCGGCGCCACACTGATGTGAGTGCTGTCCTCCTTTCGCCAAAGGCTCATGGGAAACTTTTTAATTCTTAGCTGACTGTATACCATTGATAGTCTAAAAACAAGTATAGCTCCTTTACATCCTACATATTATATTAACATACCCTACCGATATTTTCTGTACAAGTACCTGTACAGACTTGTATGTGGGCTTCCCTATCCAACATAGCGTACAGGAAAGGACACGTCTCTGAATCATCAGCAGCCCCAGGATGTGGTGGCTTGACGGATATCTTGATCTGATCACATCTAGAGTTCATTGTAAATGACTGGAAGTTGTCTGTCTGTCGCCCACCTTTGACCAGCGCTGGTCTGTCGCCCCCTATAGGACCCCAGGAAGGAGTGCTTCAGCCTCAAGTTTGACCTCAACATAGACATTGACACAGAGATCGTCCCCGCTGTCAAAAAGAAGACATTACGGTGAGATCTGTGTACCCTGGGAGTCGAGCGCACAACCTTGGTGTTGCTGGGTGTGTTCTCTGCCAGCTGAGGAATAAAATCAGCTGTTTTTGTTGTGTTTCTGTTAAATAGGTAGTTGATGCTAAATGTGTCCATTGCGTAATCAATATTTTAGGTTAGAATTAATTTGAATATACAGTACTGTTCAAAGGTTTGGACACGGTAAAATGTGTTTGTTTTAAAGAAATTCATACTTTTATTCAGCAATAATGAACTGATCAAAAGTGACAAAGATATTTATGATTTTATAATCTAATTTCTTTTATAATTCTATAAAAATTCTAGAATTCCGATATAGAATTATGCAATCTAAAATAATGTTATAATTCTATTTCAAGTAAATGCTGTTCTTTCTATTCATCAAATAATCCGGGAAAAAAAAGTGTTACCGTTTCCACAAAAATATGAAGCAGCATATGAACTGTTTTCAATATTGATAATAAGAAGTGTTTCTTGAGCAGCAAATTAGCATATTAGAATCATTTTTAAAGATCATGTGACGACACTGAAGACTGGAGTGATGATGCTGAAAATTCAGCTTTGATCACAGCGATAAATTATGGTTATTATCGTATATTTAAATTGTATCAGTTATTTTAAATTGTAATATTTCAAAATATATTTATAATTAATCATTTTTGATCAAATAAATGCAGCCTCACAAGACGACTTAAGAAATGTTTTGAACTGTAATGTATAAAAAAGTATTTTATTTTTACCTTCACTATAGTTTATTTTAAATCTTGCCATGTGAAAATAATTTTTTTAATTGGAAGTAAAAAAAATGCATGTATTATCTCAATGTCATAAAAAATAATTATAAAAAGAATTAAAAAAAAATGCCATACCAAAGGAAAGGCGTATTTCATGCCAGCTTACCAAATAAAAACACAGTTTCTTACGGATTTTTTATCTTTTAAAGGTCTAAATCTTTGAAAGGATGAAATTTCCATAACTCAGTCTTTGCTTTGTTCATTTTAGCTGTGAAGCTCATTTGCTCATTTTATTGTTCTGCAGAGAGGTGCTCGGACCCGTTTTTGAGCGCAAGGGCATTGAATTATCCCGAGTGGATCTGTTCCTGGACCAGTCCAACACTCCACTCTCACTCCACTTTGAGGCGTATCGTTTCGGAGGACATTACCTCAAAGTGAAAGGTAAGAGTCGTGTGGTTTAAAGCGTTTAAAGCGTGACGCATCCTCTACACTACAGCTTCTTCTCATCAGCATGGTTTCCAGTTAATCACTGTGACAACTTATCGCTTCAATCTTGCTATCAGCATTTCCTCCCTGTTTAGGGAACCATTTCTTCCTACACATTTGCAGCATTAAAGGTTCAAAACATACACCATATCTCCGTATTACACAACACAGCAGTCATTGTGTTCACAGAACCAGACAGTTTACCAGGAAATGAGGTGTGACCAATTACACTTCTGTTAGCTGTCATCCTTCTAAAGGAGCCTCACAGGGACATGCTGTTTTTTCAAGTAGATCATCTCATTCACAAAATGCTTTTCATGATTATACAGCCATGTGCCTGTCTTTACAAATCCCCATGGCCAGATGTCTTTAATCAGATAATGCAAACACCGGCATCCCACAGGTGCTCGATGGCTGCTTGCGTAATACACCGCCTGTGACGTGAGAACGAAGTGAGGGGTTAGCATTAAAATGATTGAGACATTAGCAGCCAGACGGAAGAGTTTCATTCATGCTGAAAATCTGCTCTGTTGAAGACCTTCTGTTACTTTAATCATACTAGCAACGGATGTCAGCTTATTCAGTGATAATGAATATATGATGATATTTAACAAAAAATAATCCACAGCAGTGTAATTATTTTGTTTTACTTTTTTATTTAAATTTTTTTTAAATAGTGTTGTTGGTCAAGGTTTTTAGTCATATCTAAACACCTTGTGAACTTGTGATATTTCGTTTGGAATTTAACTCCGTTTAAACCGTAATCTACACTGTTGTAAGTATTTGCTCTTGCTTCATTTTTATTTAATTGTTTAATTTAATTAAAAGAATGTTTTACATTTGTATTTATTAATCTAACAGCAATTATTTAATTTTAAAAATAACAAAAGCATAATAATAATAATATAACATTAATGATCATTAACAATTAAAATAATCTATTAATTGAAATGTCATATTTAATAGTGAGTTTTTAATGTCATATTTAAAATTGTGATTTATAAAAGCAAATAGCCATTCAAAGCTATGTGCTCCACTATTTTTACCACAGGTAAAGTTATTATATATTAATATGATAATACACACTGTAATTTTTCTTTACGTTTTTTTTTTACTATATTTTATTAGGATTTGACATTTGAAGTCATCTGATTTTGTTGTTGCAGTGAAACATTTATCTAACATAAATCTATTTTATAAACAGTGTTTTCAGAATAAGAACATTATTTGTCTTTTTCATACAATTAAATGAGTATTTATTACAGTGTGTGTGTTTCTGCAGCTCGGCCCGGCGATGAGCTGAAGGTGGAGCAGAGCGTGAAGGATCTGCGCTCTCTGAGTCTACCCAACATGAAGCCGTCAGTAGGGGGCAGCGTCTACATCCTCACACCGGGCAGTGAGAGGGCAGAGCACGGGTCCCTACCGCGGCGGGAGAGTGTTGACGTACTGGTCAGTGATGCTGCTTTTTCCTGTCTATAGCCGCTCAAGCCTTTAATAAGCCAGTTTGTGTAATAAATTACAAGAAAAAAAAAATTCTGTTTTAGAAACATGTCCTAATGTGCTTAAGGATGCCAAAGGGGCCATGTCTACCCCCTAGATTTTATTTTATTTTATTTTAGAGACCATTTTCTGCCACAGATAGTAGTAGGGGATTCTTTTATTCTATTTTACTTTGTCATATCTGTTTTAGAAATGTGCGATTTTGGTGTCATATTATATATATATTATATATTTTATTTTATTTTATTTTTTTATTTTTTTTATTTTATTTTAGAGACCATTTTCTGCCACAGATAGTAGTAGGGGATTCTTTTATTCTATTTTACTTTGTCATATTTATTTTTTATTTTGTGATTTTATTTTGTTATTTTATTTTATTTTATTTTATTTTATATTATATTTATTATATTATATATTTTATTTTATTTCATTTTTTATTTTATTTTATTTTATGCCATATAGATAGTAGTAGGTGATTCTTTTATTTTATTTAACTTTTTGTCATATCTGCTTTAGAAATGTGCGATTTAGTTTCACAAGACCTTTTTTCCATTTATTTTACTTTATTTTCCTATGTTTCAGATACACAGCCTAATGTGCTTATGTTTTTTTTTTTTTAATTATGTTTTACATCTTTGCAGCATTTAATTTTTTTCACCAAGTCCTTAATAGTGTTTTAATCATTATTTAGTTTCACAAGACCATTTTCCACCCCTTCAAAAGTAAACAGGCTCTTTTTTTTTTTTGCCACTTTGAGACCTCTGTACATAAATGATCTTTATGATTGGCTAATCTATTTGCATGTACAATAAGCGTGTTTGGTGTTGGCTCTAATATCATGCGTCCCTCTCTTTCTTGATTTCTAAAAACCTCAGTCCCACTTGAACGTCCTTTTAAGGTGCCAGCTTGGTGTAAATCATCTTAAACCGAACACATGACCTCATACAGGATGTTTACGGAGTGCATCCTCCGCCTGACCCTCTGACTAATGTTGCCGATTGTTTGGGTTTTAGCTCTTTTCTGTAGAAATGGCTGGTTACTCTTTCAACATCATGGGGTTGGATTTTCCCCGGCTGCACTGTGATACTCAGTAAAGCTGGATTCATGGAAAGGCAAGCCTGAACGTACTCCTGTGTGCGTGTACAAACATGGATATGCAGGCATCGGATATGAGTGCACACTTTAGGATTGTAGGCAAAGGCCTGTCGATGCACCTCATGGGTTTTTACTGCGATCAGAGGTTGAATAGTCAGGCTTAGCAACAAAAACTTGAGAACAGAGCATTCAGGTCTAGGCCGTGTCGTCCCGTCAGGCTTTGCTGGGTGCTGTGTGGATGTAGGTTACATTAAACAAGTCTCCACGGGTTGGACGAGTGTCGCACAGGTATTACACATCAGAATCGGGTTTGTTTTTCTAGTTCTTCTGTAACACTGGCCTTTATGGAAAATTCGGAGAGAATTGGGATAAGATTTACACTTTTTCTTTTGTGACAAAAGGTTCATTCGCAACCCAAAAAGGAAAATTCTCTGCTTTTATCTTAAGAAGTTTTGCAGTAATTACGGTTTCTTCTTTGTATAGAGAAGAACAACTCAGGAAAGATATTGTGTGTCAAATTATGCAGCTTGTTTAGAAAAGGTGTGCTGTTATTCTTTAAAGCATTTTTTCCCCATCAATTTCAATACAAAGAATGGCTGTTATTTCGGTTTCTGCTTTCACAGAAGTCGCCTCTGGTATCGTTTAAGACCAGGGGTTTGGCATTCACACATTTGTTTCGTAACGGCCAGCATGAGTTTGCATCATGGTATCAATTTCCAAATTTGTAAGTTCCACCGCCCACTTATTTTCCAGCAGGGTGTTCCTTATCACTCTATTACTCAATTCCCATTGTAGTTGTTCATTATATGCAAATAGCACAATGTAGCGCAAACTTTTCCCAAAAGGTATTATTTTTTTTTAAGAACCTTGATGGCCATATAATGTATGTCATTTTTATCATTAAATGTGACTTGGTAAAGAACCTTTTTTGTGGCATCCTGATAGATTTAAATGGGTCCTATTATGCTTTTTCACTTTTTGAACTTTAGTTAGTCTGTAATGTTGCTGTTTGAGCATAAAAAGTTTCTGCTTTCACAGAAGTCGCCTCTGGTATTGTTTAAGACCAGGGGTTTGGCATTCACACATTTGTTTCGTAACGGCCAGCATGAGTTTGCATCATGGTATCAATTTCCAAATTTGTAAGTTCCACCGCCCACTTATTTTCCAGCAGGGTGTTCCTTATCACTCTATTACTCAATTCCCATTGTAGTTTTTCATTATATGCAAATAGCACAATGTAGCGCAAACTTTTCCCAAAAGGTATTATTTTTTTTAAGAACCTTGATGTATGTCATTTTTATCATTAAATGTGACTTGGTAAAGAACCTTTTTTGTGGCATCCTGATAGATTTAAATGGGTCCTATTATGCTTTTTCACTTTTTCAACTTTAGTTGCATAATAGGACCCCTTTAAGTAATTTGTGATTTTTAAAAAATTAAAATAAATTAATTAAATGGCCATCAAGGTTCTGAAATTTTTTTTTATGTTTTTTTTTTTAATAATAATAATAATAATGTTCATTTATTTACTAAATATTATTAGTTTGTGGTCTGTAAGATTTTTTTATTTTTATTTAAAAGAAGTCTCTTGTGAGTGCAAAGTCTGCATTTATTTGATACAGTAAAAACCGTAATATGATTTTTTTTTTTTTTACAATTTAAAAGAACTGTTTTCTGTTTGAATATAAATTAAAATATTGTTTATTCCTGTGATCCATCATTCTAATATGCTGATTTGCTGCGCGAAAAACATTTCGTATTATTATCAGTGTTGAAAACCGTTATGCCGCTTAATATTTTTGTGTAAACCATGATAATCAGAATTATTTGATAAATAGAATTGTTCAAACATTGTCTTTTTTGATTAATTTAATGTGTCCTTGCAGAATAATAGCATTAAATTACTGACCCTAATCATTTGAACAGCAGTGTGTAGATAGATAGATAGAGAATACATAGATTTTCTGTCAGTAGTTGTGATCTATTGTTTTGTTTTGTTTTTCCGCTGATGTCCTCCGACCGCTATGTTTCCCGCTGATGGAATTCTCAAGTCATCTCCCAACTATTCCGTTGGAATTTTTATGAGAGATTAGGGCTGGATGATATGGCCAAAATTTATATCACGATATATTTCTTAATTTCGGTCGATACGGTATAATTCCGATATCGATATGAACATTATATTAAAAAAGCCTCATAAAAACGGCCAAGAATGGCCACAACAGATGTCTGTACCTACAAACCTATGAAAAATTAATTTGCCAACTCTATGAAACCTACTCCTATAAAACTGTATAATAGGAATTAAACAACTTGCAAATAAATGGTCATATCTGGCATTACAATATTGATAACTAAATTGCATTGTATAACCAAGTACATACAAGAAAAAAAAAAAATTAATGTACCAACCTGTGCATGAGCTGAACATTTTTTAATTGTTAATTAATGTACCAACCTGTGCATGAGCTGAACATTTTTTAATTGTTCGGCTAGTGGCTGTCCAGTGGGACTGCTGTAATTTGCATGGACTCAGCCTAAAGATGGGATACATTACAAATGACAAGACAGTAAGTGCATTTAAAAGTAGATTTTTATTTTCTTCATTTTAATATTATTTTGAATATTTTTGAAAAAAAGTATTACGCTACTTTAGAAATTATGTTGTACTGTATAGCCTTTGAAAGTCACATCTGCTCAAGCCTCTGCTAGCCTATGGAAAAACAATCAAAGCATTTATGAGTTTGAAGATGTTGTAATTTTAACTGAAAATGTATGTGAAAACACACACACACACAGATATACAGTAAATATAACAAATTATAAATGTTATAATGTACACAGTTTGTACCTGCTAGACTCAAATGCTCCACATTCTTTACAAGGCAAATCTTTTCAAATAACTAGAAGAAAAACAAGCACAACAATTAGTTATTAGGTTTCAATCATTAGTAAAACAATCATTATGAATCATATCAGATTATCATACTATTATATGTTTTTATTCTAGCAACCAAAAAATTAAGTATGTCCAAACACCAATTAATAAAATACTTTCCTCAATTTCATGGCAATAATAAATGGTTTTGGAAAAATATGCATTAGTTTAAGAACATTATACAACAACACTTTATACAACTTACCCAATGAAAGTAGACTAAAGCCAAACAAAGGAAGCCGTTTATTATGCACTTATTAAAACCTGTGAAATGAAAAATATAAATGAATTAATAAATACAGCATCCATAACAATACTGTATTGTAACAGTAATGTACAGTAGTATCATATGGACAACACAGCCTTCAGCTTACAACATAAATGTTACATAAATATTCATTACTTTTTACTT
>NW_015505192.1:2693513-2699707 GCF_001515645.1 Sinocyclocheilus grahami
GAGTCTAAACATATTCCGTTTCAAATGTTTACATAAACAGTCAAATATCCGCTTTGTTTAACTCGGACTGTTCTAAACATGTTAATACTCACTATCTCCACAATACAGACAAGGTATATATAAAAGATTTTTGTACTTACTGATTTCTCTGCACCTCGTTAATGGCGTCAGCGGCAACTGACGAGGTCACGGGGAATTCCTGTCTTCTGAGCATGCGCAGGAGAAGTAGTTGACTCAACTCATTTCTTATACGGTGTTTCAGCATAAATAAATTGAGCTCTTTTAACTTCCTCCGGATTTACTTTACACTGACTTGAAATAACTTTGTACATCCCTTAAACGTATTCATTTTATTTGTTTCAACATACTCTATTTATTTTAATCAAACAACACCCAGATTTCATTTTTTTTGAGTGTGGGTTTATTATTGAAAATGCAAACTGCTTGTCTGCCAGCAGGAGGCGCTGTGAGAGCGGCAGAACTAACGGTTTCTCCAGTAACGGCTGTAATCAAAGCAGCTCCGCTCATGAACGCTACTTTATCAGATAAAAATGCCATCTAAACTATTCTGAAGACAGTCGGTTCCCTTCAGAGATACATTCATATAAAACACCCGCGACGCGTTATGATTTTGAAACGGGCAGTGCTCATGTTTATTCAACGAAGTCAAACGGCACAAATAAATCAATGTATGGGAAACACTGGGAATGCATATCGAAATATCGGAAATGTGTTTAAAAATCATATCACCGTTATTGAAAAAAAATTATATCGTGATGCATATTGATATTGAATTATTGTCCAGCCCTATGAGAGCTGCTGGGTTTTGTCTGTGAGCGCTTTTGACCTGTATGTGGTAACTCACCCGCTGTGTCTTGCCCCCTCACCAAAGCCTGACCTTTAGAAAGGAACCCATCACCCCTGGGATTATTGGTGGGGCGGTGACACCAGGACTCCTCTTTGAGGTTTGATTGGCCAGATCCGCCCCCGGTGGGGGAGTGACCTTTGAAGCGCGAGCGTTTGATGTAGCGCCGTGACTTTTACACTTCCAGGAGCTGAAAGACGAGTATCTCACAAAAGCAGGTTTTCAGGTGAAAGTCGTGTTTTTGCCCTTGCAACTTTGATCCGGCCCTTCTGTTGACATCAAATTGCCTAAATATGATGGCCCTCTAATGGTTATCTGTATAGATATGCATATTCTAAGCACAATGCGGTTACCATTCGTGTTCAGTTTTAAGTGCACACTGGGATTCTGTCGCTTTATGCATGTCCTGTTGCGTAAGCAATCTGTCACCTCCGAGACCTCGACTTCAGGACTCCCCTCTTCAACTTTAACCTGCGGCTCTGTTGCATTAGTCAAATAGCCTCAGATTGATAATGCTAGCTGGCATTTGGGCTGCACCGTTCACCCACACAGACACATAGTAGAGCGATCTCACCTGTCTAATGACCTGAGAGATGTATTACACAAGCCTACAGGTGATTAGATACGAAATCCCCATGGCCCTCAGGGGCCCCCAGTGCGCAGTGGTGTAGAGAAATGTGTTCTGATAGATTTAGTGAATCTTGGTCATGTCGCGAATGCCAAACACCTCCAGCTACTAAGTATATATCTATAATGTCTTAATGGCATTGCATTCGATGACAAACCAAGTGGCATCTGCATTCAAATGCTTCAGGATATTTTTTCTAACATCACTTTTCTGAGCCATTTTTGCTCAGTGACTTTTAACTGTTTTGTTGTTGTTTTTAACTGTATTTATATTTTCAATTTAATTATTTAAATTGTAACAAACCTATTTTTTGTGAAATATTTAGTTTGAAAAGTTTGCTTTTGTTTTTCGTAAAAATAAATAAGGAAATTATGTGTTTGATCAAATGTAACTCAGTCAATGGAATATCAAAGGTCTGTGTTCACCCACACAGACACATAGTAGAGCGATCTCACCTGTCTAATGACCTGAGAGATGTATTACTCAAGCCTACAGGTGATTAGATACGAAATCCCCATGGCCCTCAGGGGCCCCCAGTGCGCAGTGGTGTAGAGAAATGTGTTATGATAGATTTAGTGAATCTTGGTCATGTTGCGTATGCCAAACACCTCCAGCTACTAACTATATATCTATAATGTCTTAATGGCATTGCATTCGATGACAAACCAAGTGGCATCTGCATTCAAATGCTTCAGGATATTTTTTCTAACATCACTTTTCTGAGCCATTTTTGCTCAGTTTTGTTGTTGTTTTTAACTGTATTTATATTTTCAATTTAATTATTTAAATTGTAACAAACCTATTTTTTGTGAAATATTTAGTTTGAAAAGTTTGCTTTTGTTTTTCGTTAAAATAAATAAGGAAATTATGTGTTTGATCAAATGTAACTCAGTCAATGGAATATCAAAGGTCTGGATAAACTGCGCAGCATCTGTCGGCTGCGACTAACTGCAGGAAATTAGCCTTTTCCTGTTCCCATTTTAACTCTCTGATAAGAGACTGGTTCAAAAGTGTATTAATATCACAGCGTAGAGGTTAGTGTCTGAGCAGACAGATTTAATCTGCATCGGTTTCCCTCCTTAAATGAAAGGATCAAGTTGTTGAAAGGATCAATGTTTTTTTTAAGGTGTATAATAACTCGTGCGAGCTTTAGGCAAAAAAAATGCACATGTGGCAGATCTCTGTTTCACAATCTCTCTCATTAAGCAAGAGAGCAATGCAAACAGTAGTAATCATTTATTTACCTGGGATATCAACAGAGAGCTCCTCTGTTAAGAGATCTTGACACAGCAAACCCCCGCGTGTGATCGATGCTCTTGTGAAGTTATTTTCCCTCCTTAAATGAAAGGATCAAGTTGTTGAAAGGATCAATGTTTTTTTTAAGGTGTATAATAACTCGTGTGAGCTTTAGGCAAAAAAAATGCACATATGGCAGATCTCTGTTTCACAATCTCTCTCATTAAGCAAGAGAGCAATGCAAACAGTAGTAATCATTTATTTACCTGGGATATCAACAGAGAGCTCCTCTGTTAAGAGATCTTGACACAGCAAACCCCCGCGTGTGATCGATGCTCTTGTGAAGTTAACACAATTACCATGCTATTAGTTTCTGACCATTAACACCCAGTGTTCGAAGACAATAGAACAAAACATGACTTTAGCAAAAAATGGGTTTTATCTTCATGGGAAACTATTGGGGCGAATGTAAAATGTTGTCAGATTTCGTAGCACAAAGCAAATTCATACTGTCTCGCATAAAACACCTTAAAATGGAGAATTAGTAGTATCTGTAACATAACCTAAAGCATTTACTGAAATCTAAATGCTGTTATGTAATGTGTTTAATGTCTGTCTGAACACTTTTCTAAAAAAGAAAAAGATTTGGTTTTAATCTCACAGGAAAACAATAATTTTACAAAAAGAAGCCAATTTTAGGACTATTTTGTGACAATTGGGCTCATTTTGTCTCAAAATGCTCATTGTAATGTATCTAGACATTTTCCTTTTTATTTTTTAATAAGCATAAAGGTTGTATGATCAGTAAATACCATGATGTGTAATTGCATTACAGTGTAAACCATATTTCATTTTTAATTTTTCTCCATTTATTTATTATACATTTTTACACTATAGTGATTATAATGAGATTTTTATGCATTACAGTAACATGGAATAATGCTTCACTGCATGAAAATGCTTCATTTTCATTTTAGCAAAATCATTTTTATTTTTTTTTTATTTCTTTTAATTTTGCAGTGAAATGTGATCTATAATCATCCTACATTTTTATTATATACAATTAAAATCATATTTATTTCTATAATATTTTTTTTTATTTTATTTAAATTTTTTTGCATTACAGCAATGAGGAAAATGCTTAATTGTCATGAAATTGTCACAAATGGTAGCAAAATAAAAAAATATCTATTTTGATTTCGGGGTAAAATGTGACCTATAATTATACATTTTTATTGTATTTTATTATTACTTTCGAGACCGTTAAACACATTTGCTTCTAGGCAGCATCCTTTATATTTTTGTTGGTTTTATCAATCATAAAGTTGTAAAACCAACAAATACTACAATGATTGCTATACTTCACAATTTAATTCTTTGTTTAATTACAGAAATAAGAACAATAATTTTTGTTATAGTAATTAGAAAATGCTTAATTGTGATGATAAATGCTACATTTTCATTAAGGCAAATATCATTTCTTGTTTATTTTTATTTTGATGAGAAACATGACCTAGATTCACTCACCTACTTCCCTAATACTTACAGGAAGTGATCTTGTGAGTGTCTGCTGTGGGAGGGACCGGCATCTAGTGTGTGATTGTTGTGTGCAGTGATGTGGAACCTGAGTTTGGAGGAGATGGGAGGAGTACATTGATGAAGTCACAAAGCAAAAAGCTTTAAAAACTACTCGCTATCATCCAGACCCTGAGCACATGTAGGGATTTTTAGCTCGTCTCTTCATTTTTGCCTCTTCTCTGGATGTTGACTGCTGAAGTTTAGAGTAGGACGTGCACTTCAGTGCTTGAGAGAGGTCAGAAAGGGCATCCAGGCTGGATCATGGTACGTTTTGGACGTCTGTCTTCATGGCACAGTTGGGATCTGCTTCACATGGATCCTGAAAGTCTGTCTGGTGAAGCGTCTCTCAAGAGTCCATCGCCAACAAAGCGTCAGGTAGATCAATGTAGCACCATTTATGAGTTACTTGTCCTCTTTTAAACATGATGCATGTAGCCATATTTTGAGTATTCATGTTTCATTGAATGCTTCGTCAATTATTAAACTTCTCTATAGCATCATTTTGATTCCACACCACTGTATTTCTCATTGAGCAAAAGTTTGTGGAAAGATGTTACGTGTCCATGTGTAATGGAAGCTGAATGTGCACGTAATGGAAAGCCGGTAGCATCATTCCGCTAACTGATGACACAAGTTTAGGCCCCTGTCAGACGATAAGGTCGTATCGTGGTTTTGATCACTGATTAAACGTCTGTCCTTAAGCTTCAGTGGCTCTTTGTTCTGCCTCTGCTTTGGCTAATTGAAGTGGGTGGCGTTGTGGGTGTCGTTGGCCCTGAGACTAGTCCTGTGTTGACACTCAAGGTAAAATTAGCAGATGAAATGTGACCTGGTCAGAATGGTGTTTGTCTAATGTGTTTTTGTGAGCTTTAGTGTTGGTCACTTAGCTGTTCTTCCACTTCCCTTGGTTTGTTTCATCATTAATTCAATTCAAGTTTATTTGTATAGCACTTTTCACGATACAAATCGTTGCAAAGCAACTTTACAGCAAATTAAGTTTCTACAATATTTAGTGTTAGCTTATCAGTGGTGACTGTCAGTCAATGTACATATGGCAGAAATGTTCCGAAAAATCAATTAAAGACGTAATCAAACAGTCGATGAACACTATTAACAGCAATTATTATTTATTATTTTTTTAACCCAGACTAAAGAATAATAATGTGCATTTGATCAGATATAACTGCAGTACAAGATTATGAGATGCATTATTTGAATGCTTGGCCAAAGAGATGTGTCTTTAATCTAGATTTAAACAGAGAGAGTGTGTCTGAACCCCGAACGTTATCAGGAAGGCTATTCCAGAGTTTGGGAGCCAAATGCGAAAAAGCTCTACCTCCTTTAGTGGACTTTGCTATCCTAGGAACTACCAAAAGTCCAGAATTTTGCGACCGTAGGGAGTGTGATGGATTGTAGCGTAGTAGAAGACTAGTTAGGTACGCAGGAGCTAACCTATTAAGGGCCTTATAGGTAAGTAGTAATATTTTGTAACTGATACGGAACTTAATATGGAGCCAGTGCAGAGACTGTAAAATTGGGGTAATATGATCATATTTTCTTGACCTGGTAAGGACTCTAGCCGCTGCATTTTGGACTACCTGTAGCTTGTTTATTGAGGATGCAGGACAACCACCTAGCAGTGCATTACAGTAGTCCAGTCTAGAGGTCATGAATGCGTGAACTAGCTTTTCTGCATCAGAAACAGGTAACATGTTTCGTAACTTGGCAATGCTTCTATGATGGAAGAATGCTGTTTTTGTAACATGGGAAATATGATTTTCAAAAGACAAGTTGCTATCTAATATAACACCCAGATTTTTGACTGTAGGAAGTAACAGTGCATCTGTCTAGTTGCAAATTGTAATCCATTAGATTATTGGTCATCCAATC
>NW_015505192.1:2699893-2712358 GCF_001515645.1 Sinocyclocheilus grahami
CTATCTAATATAACACCCAGATTTTTGACTGTAGGAAGTAACAGTACAGCCGTCTAGTTGCAAATTGTAATCCATTAGATTATTGGTCATCCAATCTTTTACATTTTTAACACACTCTGTTCGCTTAGTTTAGAAGTTAATAATTTAGAAGTTTCATCTTGATCATCATTATTCAAAGCTTGATCAAAAGCTGTTCTTATCTTCACCGTAGCTCTTCTTATCTTCACGCTGGTTTGTTGTGTTCTTGAGCTGAACTATGTTGTCTTGAAAAGGTTTAAGTAAAAAAGCAGCTACATGCATCAGTTCCCAGTGGTCAGTCTGTTGTTGAATGGAATCAGGGTCTCGTACGGGAATGTTTAGGACGGAGTATGTTGTGGTAAGCAGTAATATTTTAACTAGGGGGAAGAGGAACTGATTTGAGTGCTGGTAAACGCAACCAGTGGGGAAATGTTTACTTAAACACCTCAGCTGACTGTTAAACACTTAACTTGACTTAGGAGTTAAAGTTTATTCATAGCACTTAGAGGGTAAACATCTGTGCATTCACTGAGGGAATTTTATTTTTATTTTGTTTCTGTGCATCCATTGAGGGAAATAAATATGATTTTTATTTTATATCTATTTTATTGTATTGTTTTATTATATATGTATATGTATATATATATATATATAATTGTTTTAATATGTTTTAATTTTTTATAGTCGACATTTTTAACAAATGAATTTGTTTTTAAATTTCATTTCAGTGTACATCAGGTCATGCATACATGCCCTCTAATGAGTTATTAATATGCTAAACCTGCAGATCCAGGGCTGGGTCTCATTTTTTTAAACGGCTGTATTGAGGAGTAACATCCACTTAGTCATTTCATTAAAGATGATGAACCTGTTTATTTTATGTAAAAGTAGTGCTCACACGTCATTAGGTTGGCCATATCTTGTTTAGATTAATAACAACGATGCAGAAATTCAAGACTTGTTGCAGAACATACTATAGTCTGGGATTCCCCAAAGTTTCATATTGCCGAGATCATTTCCCTGTTACAGTAAACCAGGAATAGGATGCTTGGAAATCATTCATAGTACAGGAATGCCATGCTCCTGTAACTTTCGATTTATCATAAATCCAGAGGATCATCAGAACCTCTATCTAATAATGATAGACTAAATCATTAAATGGATTAAATGAATAAACTCGCAGTAACAGTTTTGTAATGTAAAATATGATTTTAAGCTGATTGTAAAAGTCTTAAATGTACTTTTCTTAAACCTGTAACTGTTTCCGTGCACAAGGAATGAAGTAAACTTATTTTTATAGGTGTTTTAAATCAAAAATATGTTGCCAAAGCAACTGTTGGCTTTCTTTGAGGCACCAGGATGTGTTCCTGGGACCCTGCAAGCAGTTTTCTTCTCCCCTCCCTCTTTACATGTGACCCTCTGTCTTTAGCAGCCACACCTCTCTTTCCTGTCCCGCACAATGGGACTGGATCCTCCTAGTTGCCATGACGTTTGGGCTGTCCTATTCAGTAATGCTGGCAGACAGGCTCAGTCGGACAGCTTTACCTCTCATTGCAGGTTGAGAAGCATTGGGAAACTATAAAGGACCTAGTAGGGAGCCCTGATGCACTTCATATTTTTAGAAGGAAATGACGGGGCACTGAATTAAAATGAGTGATTAATAATTTTACACGATTCATTTTGTCTCAAGAACTCTCTTGACACCCATCCAGGAGTTGCAGGGTCTAAAGTATTCGTGTATCTGTTGGTGTTTTTGTGAGCATTTGAAGAGGGGAGGCTTTGAGTGATCGTCGCAGCTGGCTCTAGCATGGGTCAGGCTCCATGAACCCGGCTGAGCGATTACCATGGTCTACCTTTCATTTGACATGCCGCTCGCTTCCATGGTGAGTAGATCAGACGCTCTGGAAACCCTGTTATGCTTCATAAATTCGCTGGTAATTCAGTCCATCCGCAGAGAATGAGAATCACCGGGTACAGCTGATCCTAAAGTGGGTGTCATTGCATGAGTTTGAACGAATTGCTTTTTTTTAGCTTTTGGAGAAATTATTTGCTTTACTGGTGCTGTGTAAAGTTTATCAAGGGTGTTGTTTGTAAGTTGAATTAAGTGGGGGGAAAAAAGCTAAATATTGATTTAACGATCCATGTAAATTATAGATGTGTGGCTTTCAACAGAAAGATTCCCTTTTGATGTGGCATTTGTTTTACCCATTGATGTTTATACAGTACTTTCTTTGTTGGTTGTGCGTAATATAATATAAACCCATGATCAAATTATAAAACAATCATAAAAATGGACAGAATGAAAAAAAGTTTTTTTTTTATGGCAGTAACTTTTAATTTTGTGCCAAAAGTCACTTTTTGTCTTGAATTTTCATCCCCAGTGATGGTAGTGTGGTTATAACCAGCAGTCAGACGTCCGTTGTCCATCCTCCTCAAAGTTAGGGACATTTCCTGACATCTGCGTCCTCATCCTTTCATCCCAGATTCTGCAAAAATCCCCTCATCAAAGCTCATCGTCTGCCTGTATCTTTGCCTCTGTTCTAAATTTAGCACGGGGGGCATCGTGGCCAATCCACCATTCTTTTATTTCCTCCATTGCAGGGATGTTCTTGATTTGCCCTGCCAACAGAGAAAAGATAAATACTAATCATTTGACTTTCTGTTAATCAAAGAATCCTGAAAAAAGGTTTAAAATTTTTTCACAAACATTAAACAGCACATATATCTATTTTATTGTATTGTTTTATTATATATATATATATATATAATTGTTTTAATTTGTTTTAATTTTTTATAGTCGACATTTTTAACAAATGAATTTGTTTTTAAATTTCATTTCAGTGTACATCAGGTCATGCATACATGCCCTCTAATGAGTTATTAATATGCTAAACCTGCAGATCCAGGGCTGGGTCTCATTTTTTTAAACGGCTGTATTGAGGAGTAACATCCACTTAGTCATTTCATTAAAGATGATGAACCTGTTTATTTTATGTAAAAGTAGTGCTCACACGTCATTAGGTTGGCCATATCTTGTTTAGATTAATAACAACGATGCAGAAATTCAAGACTTGTTGCAGAACATACTATAGTCTGGGATTCCCCAAAGTTTCATATTGCTGAGATCATTTCCCTGTTACAGTAAACCAGGAATAGGATGCTTGGAAATCATTCATAGTACAGGAATGCCATGCTCCTGTAACTTTCGATTTATCATAAATCCAGAGGATCATCAGAACCTCTATCTAATAATGATAGACTAAATCATTAAATGGATTAAATGAATAAACTCGCAGTAACAGTTTTGTAATGTAAAATATGATTTTAAGCTGATTGTAAAAGTCTTAAATGTACTTTTCTTAAACCTGTAACTGTTTCCGTGCACAAGGAATGAAGTAAACTTATTTTTATAGGTGTTTTAAATCAAAAATATGTTGCCAAAGCAACTGTTGGCTTTCTTTGAGGCACCAGGATGTGTTCCTGGGACCCTGCAAGCAGTTTTCTTCTCCCCTCCCTCTTTACATGTGACCCTCTGTCTTTAGCAGCCACACCTCTCTTTCCTGTCCCGCACAATGGGACTGGATCCTCCTAGTTGCCATGACGTTTGGGCTGTCCTATTCAGTAATGCTGGCAGACAGGCTCAGTCGGACAGCTTTACCTCTCATTGCAGGTTGAGAAGCATTGGGAAACTATAAAGGACCTAGTAGGGAGCCCTGAAGCACTTCATATTTTTAGAAGGAAATGACGGGGCACTGAATTAAAATGAGTGATTAATAATTTTACACGATTCATTTTGTCTCAAGAACTCTCTTGACGCCCATCCAGGAGTTGCAGGGTCTAAAGTATTCGTGTATCTGTTGGTGTTTTTGTGAGCATTTGAAGAGGGGAGGCTTTGAGTGATCGTCGCAGCTGGCTCTAGCATGGGTCAGGCTCCATGAACCCGGCTGAGCGATTACCATGGTCTACCTTTCATTTGACATGCCGCTCGCTTCCATGGTGAGTAGATCAGACGCTCTGGAAACCCTGTTATGCTTCATAAATTCGCTGGTAATTCAGTCCATCCGCAGAGAATGAGAATCACCGGGTACAGCTGATCCTAAAGTGGGTGTCATTGCATGAGTTTGAACGAATTGCTTTTTTTTAGCTTTTGGAGAAATTATTTGCTTTACTGGTGCTGTGTAAAGTTTATCAAGGGTGTTGTTTGTAAGTTGAATTAAGTGGGGGAAAAAAAGCTAAATATTGATTTAACGATCCATGTAAATTATAGATGTGTGGCTTTCAACAGAAAGATTCCCTTTTGATGTGGCATTTGTTTTACCCATTGATGTTTATACAGTACTTTCTTTGTTGGTTGTGCGTAATATAATATAAACCCATGATCAAATTATAAAACAATCATAAAAATGGACAGAATGAAAAAAAGTTTTTTTTTTATGGCAGTAACTTTTAATTTTGTGCCAAAAGTCACTTTTTGTCTTGAATTTTCATCCCCAGTGATGGTAGTGTGGTTATAACCAGCAGTCAGACGTCCGTTGTCCATCCTCCTCAAAGTTAGGGACATTTCCTGACATCTGCGTCCTCATCCTTTCATCCCAGATTCTGCAAAAATCCCCTCATCAAAGCTCATCGTCTGCCTGTATCTTTGCCTCTGTTCTAAATTTAGCACGGGGGGCATCGTGGCCAATCCACCATTCTTTTATTTCCTCCATTGCAGGGATGTTCTTGATTTGCCCTGCCAACAGAGAAAAGATAAATACTAATCATTTGACTTTCTGTTAATCAAAGAATCCTGAAAAAAGGTTTAAAATTTTTTCACAAACATTAAACAGCACAACTGTTTTCAACATTGATCATGATCATAAAGGATCATGTGACACTGAAGACTGGAGTTATGATGCTGAAAATTCAGCTTTACCATTATAGGAATAAATTACATTTTAAAATATATTAAAATAAAAAAGTTTTTTTTTTTTTTTTTAAATAGTAATAATTTTTCACAATATTCCTGTTTCACTGTATTTTTGATCTAATACATGCAGCACTGGTAAGCATATTGTCTTCTTTAAAAAACATTTAGAAAAGTCTTAGTAAAATATACTTTATTTAGAAATGCATTTAATTGTATAAAACACCTCCACAAGTCTCTGAAGTGTTCAAATCAAATACTTCTGTTATTGCAGCAGGTATCGGCTTCACTCGTGTTTGTTTAGGGAATTCCATTGTTTTGTCTTCAGACCTTTCCTGTTTTTTGTGCATTCCCCAAAAATGTCGTAGTCGTCTCTGGAATTTGCAGGAGTTTTTAGTGGGTAACAGCAGTGAGGGCAGTGGAATTCCCTATGCCCTGGCGAAGGGTCAACAAGCCCGTCTGCCTCCCGCTCAGAGAGATCACTACTTCCTTGGATACTAAACAGCTGTTTGTTTGTTAAACTCGCCACAGCTCGTAAGAGGGAATGCGTCTAAATGGAAAGAAAAATTAGAAAAATAGAAAAATTGCTTGTGAAACAATAGCAATCTTGATCTTTCTGAGCAGGGTTGCTGACCTCCTTGATTTTGGTTTGATGTAAAGGCGGAAATTGTAACATTCAGCAGGATCTTATTGTTTGGAAAAATCAGTATGAATCATAATGCATTATTGTTTCTGTTTATGTCATCACTTTGTAGGAGCTCTATTTTTTCCATGTGTCCAGCTAGGGTTGGGCAATATGTCATTTTAAATGATAAAATGGTAATATGCATAAAAAAATAGTTTGTGATGAAGAGGTCTGATTTAGAAGCAAAGCAAAAACTCACCAACCGAGTCAACTAATCCTAGTTATAAATTTGTATTTTTCTCAGTGTTTTTATGTCTCTTAAATATATATTCCACTGCAATTTACAATTGACAATTTAAAAAATGTATATATCATTTTAATTATGAAAAATGTTAACAGAAAATATTCACTTTTATGTATTTAGTTAGTTATAAATGTTTTTATTTAAATAAATATATTTATGTATATAAGATGAAACTTAAAATTTACTATTTTAAAAATCTAAACAGAAAATATATAAATTTGTATATATTTAAGTAAATAATTGTTAATTATTTTAGTTATTCATTTATTCATGTTAAAATTTATATATATTAATATATTCAAATGTAATTAACCCTGAAAATGAAAACTTATTTAAAAAATGGTATGATGTGAAGTAAGAAATATTTACTATTCTGCACTATTTCTAGGTCAGGTTTAAACTTTAAAGATACTGTGATTACAAAAGTGTACCAACCCTTTTTTCCAGTTTATTTTATTTTGTGGTTGTGGTTTGTTATCTTTAGATGAATGCTGGTACATTTACTTTATTTACTTCCACCCGTCCTATCTCTGTCTTTTTCTAAATCTCTTGTTTACCTCTCTCACACACTGATAACGGTCTCTCTCGTATCTCTCGGTCTGTTGTCCTTGACACACTTATCCTTCTCCCAAACCTCTGTTTTTATGCATTTGTTAACATTTTGTCATTCCCACCCAGATCTTATGATTTTCCATCTCTTCCTTCTCACAGGGTCAGGCCCGTCGGCGGAAGAACATGACAGAGTTTCTGGGCGATGCCAACATCCCATCACCAGACACTCTGGCCATACTGGGTGGGCCTTTACCAGGCGGGGCTCCAGGAGGTTCTCTGCCCGGTGTGGCCGCCGGACCTGATAACTGGAAGAACCGTGCCACCAATCGGATCAGCGTGTTCTTCGGCGCCGGATCTGGGAAGGTAAACCTTATCTCACTCATCTTGAAAACCTCAGGAAGTTCAAGGAAAGCAGGACGTGATGGTGCAACTTTCCATGGTGTGATTTCCAGTAAAAAGATCTCATGTAAAGATGAGCCAAAGAAACCGAAACTCAAACTGGAGGCTGATGAAATATCTATGTCTATAGTAGGTTGCACCATAATCTAGTTTCAAATAAACCTGGAATTGAATATTACGATTTATAAAAATGTTCTCCCCCTCAGGCCGTTCAAGATGCAGATGAGTTTTTCTTCATCAGAGCAGATTTGGAGAAATGTAGCATTACACTTGGTCTCCAATGGATCCTCTGCAGTGAATGGGTGCCGTCAGAATGAGAGTCCAAACAGATGATAAAAGCATCACAGTAATTCACATGTAGTCCAAAGATGGAGAAGTAATCCATCAGTTAACATCTTGTGAAATGAAAAGCCACGTGTTTGTAACAAACAAATCCATCAAGATATTTTTAACTTAAAATTGTGGCTTCCAGTTGAAATGCAAGTCGTCTGTCCATAGTATTGCTTTCTCCAGTGAAAAAGTTGTCTCGTCTGAATCAGGAGAGAAATGTGCACAAATCAAGCACCATTTACAACCAAAAACAGTCTAAAGTAGCTCTAAACACACATGTTGGTGTATTTTGATGTGAGAGGACAAGAAGATGCGCTTTTTCACTGGAGGAAGTGTTGTTATGAATTACGGACACATATTTTGGCCAGAAGTGACGGTGTAAAGATAAAATGCCTTAATAATGGATTTGTTTCTTATACAAACTCACAGCTTTTCACTTCACAAGGCATTAATTGATGGACTGGAGTCATGTGGATTACTTGTCGATTATTGTGATGTTTTATAAGCGCCTCATTCTGACGGCACCCATTCACTACAGAGGATCCAGTGGTGAGCAAATGATGTAATGCTAAATTTCTCCAAATCCGTTCTAATTAAGAAAAAAACTAATCTACATCTTTGATGGCCGAAAGAGTGAGCAAATTTTCATTTTTGGGTGACCTATTCTTTTATTAGATGACTATCACATCCCATAAGCCTTAATAAAAAAAAATAAATAAAAAAAAACGTTTCGGCCTACACTTACACCAGATGCTTGACTAATAAAGATGGTAGCTGTCACTCACCTGTCATTTCACACTTCCATCCTTTTCACAATTAGCCATGAAACCCCCAAAGAAGACAGATGGGAGTGTTCTTGTGTCCCACCTTATACAAACTCACAGCTTTTCACTTCACAAGGCATTAATTGATGGACTGGAGTCATGTGGATTACTTGTCGATTATTGTGATGTTTTATAAGCGCCTCATTCTGACGGCACCCATTCACTACAGAGGATCCAGTGGTGAGCAAATGATGTAATGCTAAATTTCTCCAAATCTGTTCTAATTAAGAAAAAAACTAATCTACATCTTTGATGGCCGAAAGAGTGCGCAAATTTTCATTTTTGGGTGAACTATTCTTTTATTAGATGACTATCACATCCCATAAGCCTTAATAAAAAAAAAAATAAAAAAAAACAGTTTCGGCCTACACTTACACCAGATGCTTGACTAATAAAGATGGTAGCTGTCACTCACCTGTCATTTCACACTTCCATCCTTTTCACAATTAGCCATGAAACCCCCAAAGAAGACAGATGGGAGTGTTCTTGTGTCCCACTGGGACTCTATTTCACAAAAGAAGGTTTAACAAGGGCCAAATCACCATCTCCAGCAGCCAGTACAGTCCACCTGTGTCTGGCCTCTATTGTTTGGAAGCACTCAATGCGTAATACTCGTTGTCATAAGTACACCGTCCATCCCATTACAAGACAATAGCCCCAGTGGCACACGGGTCATCAGAGAGGGTCACTGACATGAATGGATGGTGTTTAATTGTGAGGTTAAAGAGAAGGTGGTGTTAGTGAAAGGGGTGTTTGTAAGGTTGTCATAAACCCTGTCGGGGGTGTTTTGTTGGTGCCTCGTTTGTCTGCCAGTTTTTGGTGGTCTGCTGATGTGAATTGTGCTGTGTTTTTGTTAAATTGTAAACTTTGTTAATGTTAGGGACTCTTTACAGTTGTTTATAGTTGGTTGGTTCTATCATTAACAAAACAAACCACTATGGGATTTTTGAGATATTTACCATTATAATGCGATGATTTTTGGACCATGGCAATACCATGGCGTTCTTTGAAATATCTTCTATTATGAATAAGATAATTATTTAGTACACTAGCATTCAAAATTGAGGTTGGTAAGATTTGTAGATGTTTTTAAAAAGTATCTTATGATCACCAAGGCTGCATTTATTTGATCAAAATGACAGAAAATAAACGGTAATATTGTGAAATATTATTACAATTTAAAATAACCGTTTTATATCTTAATATATTTTAAAATGTAATGTATTCCTGTGATGCAAAGCTGAATTTTCATTAGCCATTACTCCAGTCTTCAGTGTCACATGATCCTTCAGAAATCATTCTGATATGCTGATTTGATATTTTTGTGGAAACTGAAAATGATTTTTTGGGGATTCTTTGATGAATAGAAAGTTATATTATTTATGTGACATTATAAATGTCTTTACTGCTACTTTTGATAAATTTAATGCATTCTTGCTGAATATAAGTATTAATATCTTTAAAAAGAAATCGGTTAAGCAACATTTTGTATTATATTATATTATGTATTACAATATTTTCTCGTTTTGTGTGTGTGTTAGGAGGTGGACCGCGTGGAGCTGCTTCATACTAAGTTGCAGGCATACACACAGTTCGGTCTGCCCAAGGTTCCTTTTCAGCTCGCCTTCCACCAGGATTCCTGGGAGGAGGAAGAGGAGGAGCCAAACCTGACACTCGAGGAGAGCTGGAGGCAACTGCTGGAAGACCCCGAGGTACTGATGCACTGTGACTGATCTTCTGTCATTGGACAATACATAACCATTTCCATCTATTGATCATTCAAACTGACATGTGTACATAACCAATTATAATTATTGATTGCAGTGGCCTCAGTTTTCGCATAAACCAGTTGCAATTTGCATCCCAGACCTGCCAATATAAGATATCTGATTTGTAATATTTCACATGCGACTTTATCAGGGCAATCTGACTTTTTTCTGCCTGTTTTCAGAGTCTAAGTAGACGTCAGTTTCAACAGCAAGAGGCAATATGGGAACTGTTCCAAACCGAGGCTTCATACATCAAGAAACTCAGGGTCATCACTGATGTAAGTCGCTTCAGCCGTTTAAATTTGTTTGTCAGTAATTTTCAGAAGATTCCAAACCACATTAAAGTTGCCCTTTTTAATGCCAATGTTCCTTGTCTTTATTGTGAGACTTATTCATATGTACTATTTATAATCCAATCAATCCTAGTGAATGAAATCAGGTCTTTTCCTACACTATTTCCCCCTAAAATAGAAACTGGATGCTGATTGTGTTATTTGTGCAGCTGTTCCTGTGCGGCCTGCTGAATCTACAGGACAACAGTCTCCTGGTTGAGGTGGAGCCCCCGCGGCTTTTCAGCAACATCCATGACATTGTACGTCTGCACTCCACACTGTGGGTTCAAGTCATGCTTCCGGTGCTGGAGAAAGCGCGAAGCACACAGAGCTTGATCGACCCCGTGGACCTGCAGCAGGGGTTCAGTACGGTGAGTTACACATGCAGGTGTTATTTAAAGAGACAATGATTTTCTTCCTCAGTATTTTTGTTTTGTTTTCAGTACAAATATCTAAACATTCTTAAATCAAGATAGATTTACTTGAGAAGCAAAATTACTTAGAGACATATTATGCCCCTTTTTTACAATATGTAATATAAGTCTCTGGTGTCCCCAGAATGTGTCTGTGAAGTTTCAGCTCAAAATACTCCACAGATCATTTATTATATCATTTTGAAAATGCCTGTTTTGAGTGGAAGCAGAAACACGCTGTTTTTCGGGGCTGTCTCTTTAAATGCAAATGAGCTGCTGCTCCCCGCCCCCTTTTCCAGAATAGAGCTGCGCCATTACAGCTCGGACCTCCTAAAAACATCTGTTATGGTTCTGATTATCATGTTTATCGCGCTGAAATCATGCGTTTTAAACCATATGAGTTTAAATAACTGATATACGGTTTTCTGAGCGCGCACATCCGAAGCACACGGACAGAAAGCGGCTGTCACAGCATGTGAGTACTAAACTAAGTTTTCATTCACACACAAGTTTACATTTAAAAACACACGAGTTACAAAACAGTTGGTTATGTCTGTGAAGGTAAACAGCTGGGAAATAAATCGCATGTTTATTTTAGATCTGTGTGGCAGCAGCAATATACAGTAAATAAATCAGTAAATCCACTGCTCTCTTGTCTCGTCTGAGGCTGGGACTTTAAATAGTGTTCTGTGCTCGTCTGTGCAGCCAAAGACAGAACAGTTAGCATGTTTTGCTCAAACTTTCGTCATGGCATTAGAACTGGTACACCATTGTCGCTTGCGAAAACACAATAGCGGCGCCGTGGGTGGAAACGTACAGATTAAGGGGCGAAAATATTATAATGAGATCCCTTTTCCACGTCCTTGGTTGGTAGATGCACCAGGGACCTGATTATAGCACTTAAAACCTGGAAAAGTCAGATTTTCATGATATGTCACCTTTAAGATAAGTCGTTTTCTAAAAAAAAGTATCAAAATGAAGTGACTTTATGCTTAAAACAATAAAAAAAAATATCTGCCAATGGGGTAAGAAATTTTACTTTAAAAAAAATTGGTTTAAAAAAAATAAAAACGTACTTTAAATGAAAAACAAGTTTACGGTTTCATGTTTATTGTAAGCTTCTCTTTTTTTAAGCATAAAGTCACTTAGTTGTGATTTATATTTTTTAAAAACGAGACTTGTTATCTTAAATCAAGATACAGTTACTTGAAGCAAAATGACAAGTCTGGTTTTCTGAAAAATGTGTCCAAATTAAGTGACTTTATGCTTAAAAATTAACTAAATTTAAAAGGAAAACAAGTGTATTGTTCTTACCCCATTGGCAGGTGGTTTTTCTTTTTAGAAGTCATTAATTTTTATAAATTTTTCAGAAAACAAGACCCTACATTATCATTTTGCTTCTCATTAATTGTACCTTGATTTAAGAATGTTTAGATATTTGTACTGGAATATACTGAATTTTTTTCTTTTTGCATTTGTAGAAAACTTCACATTTATCATTTAACATAAATATATATTTAATATATACATATAAAATAATGCATTATTTGAAAAGCATCATGTTCTCTTTTGAAAGTCATATTTTTAAAAAACCGTCTGATAAATGTCTTTAAATCAGCAGTAGGGCTGTGCAATATATCGAAATATCGCAAATGTACATATCGCAATATGCATATCGCTACAGCTTGCAATATTTGGGGCCATGAACAAAAGACAAAGAGAAAATCACTCACTGCTCTTACCTAAATAACTTTTGTAGCTTAAATAAGAATCAGTGCATATTGAATTCACCACTAAGCAGTGTTTTACTTTTACTTTTTATTATTCAGTTCCTAAACTCATGTTAAAATGACATTTTTATGTAATGCTCGAGTAAAACACATACCGTTCACTTTCAGAAGTTGTTGTAGGGGTGCTTTCTTATTAGAATCAGAATCAGAATGAGCTTTATTCACCGCTTAAGTGTGCGCAAACACAAGGAATTTGTTGTGGT
>NW_015505192.1:2712527-2741149 GCF_001515645.1 Sinocyclocheilus grahami
TTTTTACAGAAACTCTGTGTACATACAAATAAATATATATATATATATATATATATATATATATATATATATATATATAGTTTCACGTACATTACAATGCATATTGTCAGAAACATCTGCTGAATTTTGCTCAAACATTCACATATGACTGAATGCTCTCGCCCACTTTGTTTAGACATATAGGTTAGAGAAGTATGTGGAATAGTTACAGGCTGGGTTGTAAAGCTGTTTATCTTCTGCTCGAGTGGTTAAAAGTGTCTCGTTTTTGTGTATAGTTTGCATCCAGGTTCCAGCCGTATATCCGGTACTGTATGGAGGAGGAAAGCTGTATGGAATACATGCGCTCGCTGCCGAGAGACAATGAACTCTTCAAGATCTACGTCACGGTGAGGAGTTTGAGAGCAAACAAACAGACGATATATTAAACCAAAGTAGTACAACTGAACCAAAATGGCAAAATAAAGCAAACGAAATGTAAAAATGCACTTTTGCAATCATTGAATCTTTTATCATTGCAGTGGGCAGAAACAAATAAAGAGTGTAACCGTCTGAAGCTAGCGGACATGCTAGCCAAACCGCACCAGAGACTCACCAAGTACCCTCTGCTCCTGAAGACCATCCTGAAGAAAACTGACGACCAAACCTCCAGAGATGCTCTCAACAACATGGTTAGACATAAAAAAAAATAAAAAATAAAAAAAGCCTCAGCTAGCCTTTTTTTTTTTTTTTTGTGTGTGTGTGTGTTAGACCATCGAATGTGCTAAATGTTTGTAAATGTACCCAGGTGGCGTGTGTGGAGAGCTTCATTAACAGCGTGGACTCTCAGATGCGCCAGAAACAGGAGCAGCAGAATCTGGCCACCATTTCGGCTCGAGTGGAGTCATACGAGGCCGTGGAGGGAGCCAGTGAGGAGGTGGAGAGGGTAAGGACTGTGTACAGTACAAATAATTCATTAGCTAGCCTTTGAATAAAAAAAAAAAGATGTATCATTACAGTACAATATTATGGATTTCATAGAAATGTATTGTTTAGCTCTTCAATCTTCCCTCATTTCTTCTTGCTGTATGTTTACAGGCTCTAAAGGAGTTCAACCGAATTGACCTGACTGCGCCGATGATTGACACTTCACCAGAAGCGATCCGGCAACTGCACCTGGAGGGGGCGCTCCGCATGAAAGAGGGCAAAGACAGCAGGGTTAGTTCAAATTCAATCATTATCTTCAATTCCTCCAAATTTCAGATGCATTTGGAAACATTTGCTATGTAGTTTTTTTTGGTTGTATTTATTGTAAGCAGTAAAACTGTCCTTAAAATGAAATTCCAAACCTGTATTATATTTAGTGCCGTCAAACGATTAATCGCATCCAAAATAAACGTTTTTGTTGACATAATATATGTGTGTACTGTGTATATTTATTTATGTATATATAAATACACACACGTACAGTATATGTTTAGAAAATATTTATAATATACAGATAAATATATTTAATATACAAACATAACATATTTTTCTTAAATATTAACATGTATGTGTGTGTGTATTTATATATACATAATAAATATACACAGTACACACACATATATTATGTCAACAAAAACATTTATTTTGGATGCGATTAAACGTTTGACCGCACTAATTATTTTCTTTCTGCTGTGGAAGACAAAAGACGATATTTTAAAGGGGTCATATGATGCTTTTTTTAAAGATCATTATTTTGTGTATTTGGTGTAACAGAATATGTTGACATGCTTTAATGTTCAAAAAACACATTATTTTTCACATACTGTACATTATTGTAGGTCCTCTATGCCCCGCCTCTCTCAAACGCTTCGTTTTCTACAAAGTCCCTCCTTCCGACAAGCGCAGTCTGCTCTGATTGGCCAGCTGACCCCAGTGCATTGTGATTGGCCGAACACCGCAGGCACTCGTCGGAAATGTAACGCCTCTTACCATAATCGTGAGCTTCATCTTTCAAAATAAATGTAAAGACAGTAAATAATGTCAGTTTTGCCATCAGTTCAAGCCTGAAAGGGGAACAGACTCGCGTGACAGACACAGTGATGAAGCTGGTATGTGTTTGCAGTACACAAGCCACGGTTAAGACACGATGCGCAAAACTCCGCATTTGAACAGTCAATAGCAAATACTTAAACTAATAACAAAACAGTAGCTGATTCAGAAGCACCAGATTGTCATAGCAAAGTCAGAATTACCTCCTCTCCTAGGTTCACGAAACGGTCGTCCATAAAATGCATTGCTGTTCTGTTGTAAGTAATCTTAAAGATTCCTAAATGCATCTACTTCCGGAAGGCCAAATAAAGTGCTTTTGCTTTCGCCTAGAAACACACAGCGTCTCCCTGACATGCTGCTTCAACACTAACTGCGGTTACTGAAACCACGCCACCTTTCTTTGCGTGCACATTTGGGCGGCATTATGCAAATATTTCCACATAGTGAGGTAGATATGTGGGGGCGTGTTAGAACGAGCCGTTTTAGGGGGGCGTGGCAGAGTCTTAACTTTGATAAAGAATATCTCTTTGGTTTTGAGACTTTAGTCTTTGCAACTTCAGGGATCTTATCTATGCACAATCAGCTTGTAACACTCCAAAGAGAAAGGAAAACTTGAAATCGCATCATATGACCCCCTTTAAAGAATGTGGGTATCTAAACGGTTTAGTTTCCCATTGACTTACATAGTATGGACAACAAATGGAATGGAAGATAATGAGAACCAAAACTATTTGGTTGCCAACATTCTTCCAAAAAAATGTTCTGTTATGTTGAGCAGTAGAAATAAATGAATAGCGGTTTTAAATTGACCGAATGTTTATTTTTGGCTGAACTGTCTCTTTAAGTTTCCTGAAAGTTTTAATATTGCTTGTAATAGAGTATTTTAGTTTGTCATGTTTCACATGTATTTGTCTTTTCTTGCGTAGATGGATGTTTACTGCTTCCTTTTCACTGATCTGCTGCTGATCACTAAACCAGTGAAGCGTCTGGAGAAGGTGAAAGTGATCCGACAGCCTCTCCTCCTGCAAAATGTGGTGTGCAGAGAACTCAAAGATACAGGTGAGCGTTAAACTGACAGACTGAGCCCACTTTTAACTACAGCATGCAATTAATACGACAAAGGAGCAGAAACAAGCTGCTTAAGATCTCAAGAGAACGTATTGTGAAGTTTTAGATTTAAAAGTAGTTCGTTTCTGATTGTCTTTTCTTTTCCTGTCTTAGGCTCATTTGTCCTCGTCTACCTCAATGAGTTCAAGAGCGCTGTGGCTGCCTACTCTTTCCAGGCCAACAGCACCACCCAGGGGAAAAGTTGGACTGATGCGATTTGCAAAGTCCAGGTAAAATCATACTTGTCCATTACCAATATTGATCTCTGTTTGACATTTCTGATATAAGTGTTCGCTCAGTAGAGAAGTTTGCTGATTTAGTTATTTTGTACATGCATTTTAGAATCAGCTGCAGCGGTTGCGGTCAGAGGAAGCTCGCCGACAGAAGGCTTGTCTGAAGAAAAGACTAGTGGAAGATCAGGAGGAAGATGAGGACAGCTGTAACTCCACAGCTAGTTCACCTCAGTTTAGACACAAAGATCAGAGCAATAGGTATTTAATTGATTTTGTTTCAATAAATACATGATTTTATTTAAAAAATTATTTTATTTATTAATTAATATTTTAATAAATAATATTTAATCACATTAACTTTTATGTTTAAATAATATATAAATGTTATAAAATATTTTGTTATTTTAAAATGTATTTTATTTGATCAATTAATAATTTAAGAATATTTTATATTTAAATTATTTTCATATTTTAATGTAATTAATAAAAATTACTTATAAGATGAATAACTGCTTTCGTATATGTTCTAATTTTTATATAATATAATGTATAAATACATATTATAATACGTTCTTTTTTTATATTTTCTGTAAACCTGCTTTGGAAACAAACTAAACAAATTGAATATCAAGGTTGACTCATTTAATTTAATTAAAAATCTATTTAATTAATTAGAAAAATAATATATTTGATTTAAAATATTCTGACAATTATTATATTATATTACATATTGTAATTACCATTTTCTCCTTTTTCTTTTCTTTTTTTAAAATTTTATATTAATGCAACACTATCAATTAGTTGACCTGTTGGGCATTTTGTCTTACAATAAATGAACTTACATTATTGTTTCTCTGTCTTAGCCAATCAGATGGCTCCACAGAAACCCTGTCGGTGATGGATATGGATGAGTCTGGATCATCTTTGGATCCTTCTACTCTTCAGTCTGACCTAGGTGGGCATTCAGACCATGATGGCGGTCTGTCTCAACTCACTGACTCTGCCGTCCCACAGCAGGCCACGGACTTTGAGCCCCATCCAGACAGTCAGGAGGGCTCAGACCTGGACCCACAATGCTGTTCCATGTCCATGGATAGTGCTTACGGGACCCTTTCACCAGAGTCCATGGTGGAAACCCAGAGTCGAGTGGCCCCGGTAGAGGAAGACGACTCCGAGGACGACAAGGAGACGGCGGGTGACGACGGGGAAGATGAGGAGCAAGAAAATGCAGAAGGGGAAGACGATGAGGAAGATAAAAGCTCATTCGGATCTCAGAACTCAGTGGCGCTTTCTCTAAAGCCCCGGCGCCGACCGCCTGTCCAGTGTCGCCTGCCGTTTTTAGAGAGACTCGCCGTCAAATCCTGTTCCGAGGACAACCTGCTGTCCACAGTTCACCATGATAACCGTAACCACGGTGTCACCAGGGCAGCCACAGAGTGCACAGGAAGTCGGCACACGTGGAAACAGAGGGTTACATATTTAGAAGTGCCGCTCAGCAGGAGCCTGACGGAGCTCAACCCTGCTGAATCAGACGAGTGTCTCCCGACTGATCCAGAGACGGATGAAAGTCACAGTCTCACGCGCAGCTTGCCGTCAGGCATGCTTTTGGACACATTGAGACAAGCCAAAATTGCACATGAGGCTGGTAGCAACCAGATTCCCTGCAGTGCATCAGACGGGGAGCTCTCGCCCCCCAGTGGCCTGGAGGGAATGGGCCGATGTAAGAGACCCCAGCAGCACAAAAAACTCACACTGGCCCATCTCTACAGGATACGCACCACACTGGTGCTCAACTCAACGCTCACAGCCTCGTAAGTGTCACGTTTGTGAGCGCATATGTATTTAAATATTGTTTTTTTCAGTCTCAGAAATCACAAACTGTTTATTTCTTAATTAGGTTATGACATATTAGTTGGTGTTTTATTGTATGGAGGAACTAAGATATAATCAATTTCTCTAGCTCTTGTTACAAAATAGCTTGATCCAAAGCAGGTTTACATAAAACAGAAAAATAAAATATAGGGTAAAAGTTATCGTATAATATAATACAATATATCATGTAATATAATTTCTCTTATCTATTTAATTTAATAAATTAAATGTACTTTTTTAATTACATTCACACTTTTATTTTATTGTAACATTAGACCTTATTATTCAGTTTTACAATATAGAATTCTCCAGATTTACAGAAAATAGAAAAAAAAAATTATTTTGTAAAATTATTTTTATAATATAATTTAGTTTATTGTAAGGAAATCCAATTTTTTAAATAAATGAAATTTATTTTTTGTAATTTTAATAAAATTTTACGTTTTTATTTTATTATAACATTGTAAAATTCAAATTTTTTTTAATAATATAATAAAATATATAAATTCTATTATTTTATATTATATAAAAAAAGTTACACTATATAAGATAGTAGTTGTTCATCTCAAATAATAGTAATAAAAGTAAAAGTAATAAAAGTAATTTTATATTGGTAATCAATTAAATCAAATTTGATAAAAAATATGAATAAAAAAATACAATACCAGGATGATTGATTGATTTATCTATCTTTTTATTATTTTTTTTATTAGTAAGAGGTTGTAATGTAATTTGAAAAGATTTACCCATTTAATTTCTTTTTAATAACATAAAAAAAATCTCTTTTTCAACACTTTCTCTTCCCTCAGAGAAAATGTTGGGCTGGGATTGACATTGGAACATTTTGTGTTGTGAAAAGCTCAGTTTTCTGACTCTTGTCATCTTTCTCCTCAGAGAAGTGTAGCATCTTTCTGGCACAGACGTTTTGAGACAACGTTGTGAGACTGAATTCTGCGGGACACAAATGCACTCAACCCAATGAGCTCTCCAGCTGCCCTCTCGCTCCCTCTTCCAGTCGGATGGATTCCTCCGCGTGTCGCTTTCCTGTCGTTTCTCTGCGGGAGGGGACATCCACAGACTCATTAAATCCTTGCACTTTGTAAAACTTCTAAAGAGGTCAAAGCTTTTGGTGAAACTGCGCCATTATCAGAACGACAAGATAATCAAAGAAAAAGTGCGACCGGAGCCCTTACCGTGGGACGTTTGAGGTTTCAACGGGTCACATGATGCCGAAAGGAAGTAGAAATGAGAATATGAGAATAAAACACAGCGTCTTGGATTCCTTAATCACCCTGTTTGCTTTCTAAGAGTATTTCCGCTTCGAGGAAGGAAGTGATTCGTGTTAACTGCACTACTGTTATGTGACTGTCTGTGTGTGTTTATGAATGAGAACGTGTGCGAATTCACATGCATTTGTGTATGACTGAGTGAGTTATAATTCTCGACCTAAACCACTGTTTGACTTCAGATAACTTGAGTAGCCACTACGGCACGTTACGCATTAATTTAGGACCAGTGTTATGTTCATATGGCAGGAATACTTCTGTCATGCAACTGCTTATGCTATTGAATCTTTGGGTTGACACAGCTTATTTAAGTTATACATGAGCACATCAATCCCTTTACTGTATATCGTGTTGTGTGGGTCAAGTTGGATTCATAAACGCGTGAATAATATCCAAAATGCTTCAACAGATGTGTAGTTAAAGGCAAACAGAATAAAAATCTGTGTTTTGGTTTATAACATTTAAGGATTCAGGAAGCGTCGCCTGACACTAGATGAGCACTTATTAGAGATCATCTGACACTGAATAGGGTGTTTGGTTTAAGTGAAAGCTCATGTTAGTTTTCAAACATTAACATATGTATTGATGATTTATTGTTTGTTTTTTGTTATCTTTTGATTTCACCGATACTGCTGTTACCCGAAAGGTTAAACTGAAACTGCCTGGTACTTTAACTAAACCAAGCCCTTCTGAACTCCCTTTTTGAAAAAAAGAAACAAAAACAAAACACCCTGCCCAAAGTAAATATGGTGTATTATATGTTTACATATTAGGCTTTTTGTGTTTGTCATATTTATTGAGCTTGCATTGTTTTATATATAAAATATGGTCTATAATAGTGTCATTTCACTTTACGGTTGTATTTTTTTTGTTGTCTTAATTTGTTCATTGTCATTTGTTGAATTAATTTTGAAATCTGCCAAGAACCAAAATAACCTTGTTTTCCCATGTGAGGGAGTGTTCCATAAATGTCTTTCAAAATAAAAGACATCTTTCAGTATTTGCGGATTTTGATGTGACTTATTAGTGACTTCTGTTGTGTTTAATATAGATAGATAGACAGATAGATTGATAGAGACAGACAGAAAGATAGATAGAGACAGATAGACAGATATATAGATAGAGACAGATAGACAGACAGACAGATAGATAGATAGACATAGATGGATATAGAGAGACAGACAGACGGACAGATAGATAGAGACCGACAGATAGATGGATAGAGAGAGAGAGACAGATAGATGATGGATACAGACAGACAGATAGATAGATAGACATAGATAGATAGACAGACAGATGGATAGAGACAGACAGACAGATAGATAGATAGAGACAGACAGATAGATAGATAGAGACAGATAGAGATAGACAGATATATAGATAGATAGAGACAGATAGATGGATAGATAGAGACAGACAGATGGATAGATAGAGACAGACAGATAGATAGACAGAGATAGAGACAGATAGATAGATAGACATAGATGGATAGAGACAGACAGATAGATAGACAGACAGACAGATAGATAGATAGAGATAGACAGATATATAGATAGAGACAGATAGATGGATAGATATAGATAGATAGAGATAGAGACAGATATATAGATAGAGACAGACCGATAGATAGACCGACAGACAGATAGATAGATAGATGGATAGATAGAGACAGACAGATAGATAGATAGATAGATAGAGACAGACAGATAGAGAGAGACAGACAGATAGACAAATAGATAGAGACAGACAGATAGATAAATAGAGACAGACAGACAGATCGATAGATAGATAGATAGAAACAGACAGATATATAGATAGATAGAGACAGATATATATATATAGATAAACCTCAAAAAGACCAGCATTATGGTCTTTCAGAAAAAGCCCAGATGTCAGGAACACAGATACCAGTTCAGTCTAGGCAGCATCGCCCTAGAACACACGATGCAGTACACTTACCTCGGCCTGATCGTCACTGCATCGGGGAGTTTCAGTTTGGCAGTGAATGCTCTCAAAGATAGATAGATAGATAGATAGATAGATAGATAGATAGATAGATAGATAGATAGATAGATAGATAGAGACAGACAGACAGATAGATAGATAGATAGATAGATAGATAGATAGATAGATGTGTGTATATATATATATATATATATACATACATACACAAAATAAAAATATATAAATAAATTGATGGAAATAAAATAAATGATTTGATAACATAAATTATTTAAATAATACAATAAGCAGTACAGCACTGTAGTGGGTAGGAATAAACATTTGGTAAAAACGTGTTTAATGTTGCAAATGATTTTTATTTTAAATAAATGCCATTGTTTTGAATTTTATATTCATCACATAATCTTGTGTGTGTGTTTAATTAAAATATGCCACTAGAACATGTAGTTCTGATGCATAAACCCACATATTAACAAACATGATAATGTAATGTATGAAGTTATAGAAACAATACATGATCAAAATAATATTTTACACTATACACTATATAAATTGAGTCTGTACATCTGGCATCTAAAAGACTGAAAACCCCGGTCCTACTAGTGCACCCTAAAAACTTTCAGACAGAAGTAATTCCTCAATATGAGCACTAGAGGGAACTACCGAGTCAAAGTTAAGAATTTCCAGCACAGTAATTGAACTGGCTCTGCAATAGAAAGCTAATGGTGCTTTAGCTTTTAAGTTATTATTTCTCACTCAGTTTCCCAGTATATGTAGTATTTGGGGAGATATAATAACTTGCTAAACGTGTGTCACTCAAAAAAAAAGGCCTCTTAAGGGTAGTGAGTGATGACTACAGTCATCTCAATGTTACTGGGTATTTCTTTATCATGTTTTTCTAGCAGCCAGACAGTCAAACGTTAGAAAGTGTAATCTAGAAAGAGCTAATATGAGGCTGTATAAACAGTCCATCTAAACAGTTACTTCCACTGATCTAAATTCAGCTACAACTACTAAATCTGCTGAGCATTGGCTATATGTAGACAGTATATATAATCAACGACTGGGCGGCTTTGATTCATCATGCATTACATACAGCAGATGTCTACCACACTGAATATGTTTTATAGAAACATAAACACAAGATGAGATGCTCGGCTGTGTATTTACATGTGGCAGACGTTGAACCGTACATGGCCTCCTCTTGTATTTGCTCTCAAACTGTTTCATCAGATGAATTATGTTTATTATCAGTCAGTTTTTTGACATTCGTGCGTGTTCTTCAGATCTTTCTGGGTTGTTTTAAACTCAATCACTTTCTGTGCGCGGCAGCGGTTGGTATTCTGGGATGTGCGCGGGCCAAGGTGTATTTACAGGTGATTATATCAGCTAATCGGTGGATTACAGCATGTTGACTCCACACAAGACCCTAATCCTCATGGAAAAGGCAGCGTTCCGGCCCGTGGGATTTTCTACATTAATCCCATCCTAGATTTGCCGGATCCAGCCCCAGCCTCCCCGATTCCCACATCTGGCCTTCTGGGGTTTATCAATGTAATCCTCCATTTTAGAAGTAGTTTATTATGCTTCATCGCTGATACACTGGACTTTAATTATAAAAATGCAGCTTTTCACTGCGACCCAAAAGTAATTGCACACCGTGAGTCGATTAGCTGCTCTGTTTGTGTGTGTGTGTGTGTGTGTGTGTGTGTACCTTCATACACACCTAATGGTACAGTATCTCATAATTCTCTGTGTTATATATATATACATATATATATATTTGTGTGTGTGTGTGTATACATGCACACACTCAGTATATACCCAGAAAATAGGTTACTCAGCAAGGATGCATTAATTTGATAAAGAATTTAATTTTAATTAAACACACACACACACATTTTTCATTACTTGAAAGGAAATGAACATTATCTAAAATTTAAAAAATAAATAAATGTCAGCTATTTGACAAGGCAACATTTTAATTTAGTTTAACTTTTACTGAAATAACAAATGATAAAACTCAAATAAACAAATAAAATACTAAAAATAAAATCAATAATAAAAATGAGAAAACACAACAAAATTACCAAAACTTGAACCTAAATATATACATTTTGGGCATATCATACATTTTGAAAAGTGACAGTAAAGTTTCATTATAATGTTACAAAAGATTTAAAATCTTATCTTTATTTCAGCTATAGTTGCCAAGGCAAAATAAAATCTAAATTTAAAGAGAGAGAGAGAGAAGACACACAACCCAATTACTAAAACTACAACCTAAACCAAGATGAAAACAGAAAATATAAACATAAAATATTCAAAATATTACATATTAATATTTTGACTATAAACTATAGTAGTATCGCAATGATACTAAGATAATAAATTATTATTATATAATATACTTAAATATATATGCCTCTAAAATGTGTAGTCCTGATGCAGAAAGCCACATATTAATAATGGACTCCTTCAAAACTCAATAAATAACAAATCGATGAAAAGATTGTTATTTTTCTCCAATTAATTTGGTCATTTTAACTGACCAATGTCTGACACAAACGATCGTGAACTCCTGTTTCTCCTTGTGACAGATGTCATAAAGCATCCTGTAAAAAATTGTCTGATTAACACAAAAGGGCACTTTGGTAAATCCAGATTACGAGAGCACTTTCCTTTATTAAACGCTGCCGATCCCAGCACTCTCTGCAGCTCTGGGATTAAGATCAGGTAGACGCTATTGTCTGTCTAAACAATCCCTCTGTAAGCCTGCCGGTGTTTCTCTGGTCACCGTTCTCTGCGTTCTCTTTAATCAACATCATCCTCTTTAGAGGCCGAGGTGATTGGATTTAGGTTGTGTTTGTGTGAGAGAGAGAAATGGGAATGAGAGCTGAGGTATGTTGACTAGGATGTGCGGAAACTAAAGGCCCCTCGACAAGCACCGGCCATACGGAGAGACTCACCGTGAGAACAGCTGCCTTCCATCATCAGCCCATGTCACACGGCACCGTTATACACAGACTGACCTTTGTATTGTCACTAAAGCTGCCAAGCAACATCTGCCATCATTAGACACAGTGGTTTTTATCAGGTTAACATGGAATATTGAGTACAGATCCAAAGAGGAGACATGGAAAATCTGGTTTGAGGTTTGATATCTCTCCGTACATAAGATGGAGAAACTGACAGGTCCTGACAGGTTTTAATTACCGTTGTTGTTGTTATTATTATTTTATTTAATTGTCATAATTATTTGTAACCACAAATAAAATATCATATTAATATCATATCAGCGGGCAATGTTTATGATTGCCATGACTATCAGGATGCCCTGGTTACTGTTCTGTCATAAAAGTGCTTAACTAGTATTACTAGTTTAGCTATTAAATTGTAGATAATAATATTTTTTATTTAATATTTTTAATATTTAAAGCAGATGTAACCTTATCCCCCCGCACCCAAAGAAGTGTGTTTTTGGTTGTAAGGGAAATATAACTTTGTTCAGTTTCCTAAAGAACCCAGCGTTATAAACAGTGGATACAGTTTGTTTTTCCGGCGCTGCAATGGAGTTTCACAAGTGTGTTTGTTGACGAACGTTTTAGAAACAAGGCCCAGTTCGACGCTGGATTTGCACATGGTTTGATACTGAAAGATGGAGCGGTCCCGGTGATAAAAGATCCCGGTCATGATTCAGAACTGCAGACGGTAAGTGAAACGGCATCAGATGTCTGTTTTGTTGGCTTTCGGTGCCCAAGTGCTCGTCACTCTTTAGCTCCGCCCACGGCACGCCTCCAGGAGCTCGGCTTTTTCCGGAGAGAACCGTAAAGCTGTATCTTTCTTTTATAAATATGTTCAAACTAAAGACTTTTTGGAGATATGACGGATGCAGTACGACTCTATAGGTACTCAAGATTAACATGAGATTGGGTGAAACTGTGTGTGTTATGCCCCCTTTAATGCATTACTTAATTGTCATTATTTGTTACCACATATATAATATAATGAAAAATATGATGATTAATAATAATAATTAGTATTATATTATTATGTTTTTATTATTATAATTATTTTTATTTATTTTTCCTGATTACATGTCACCACAAATAATAAAGATAAATATATAATAAATATAAACAATAAAAAGCATCACAAATGATTACTAATAAGGTTGACATAATTCATATGCCATAAGGAACCAGGCCTGAGTTTTCTGGGTTTTTTTTGTTTTTCTAAATTACTTACTCGTTTTTCTGTTCTGATTCTGTCCCATTAGACATAACATATGTCTGTGAGCTCATGATCATTACTTAGGTGTTTTGAAAAATAAAAGTGACCATACGGCACAGTTTATAAAAACAACTTTACAGAGATTACTGTTATTGTATCAGCCTTAAGGAGCTTATTGTCATGCCACTATTGTATTTTTAAGGAGGTTAATGCACATGAAAATGAAATGACAAGCATATTGCTTAATTAAATGGAAACCCATTTGGAAACGCCAGACGCTGCCAGTGAGAAGGGAGGAAGAGTTGTGATGTAAACGGGTTGCATTTACCACCATTTTTTTGCAATTAATCTCCTGAAAAAAAACCTGTGAATTTTACAGTAAAATACTGGCAGCAGGGTTGCCAGCCAGTTACTGTAAATTACAACAGTGTTGCTGTAGTTTAATTTACAGCATCTTCCTGTATTTCCTGGTTACAGTAAATAACTATTTTAACTACATTTTTTACATTGCTGGATTTTTTTTGACAGGAAACTACTTTAATATGTGTATGCTATATTTAGAGGTAGGATGTAAAATGCAATATATATTTTCCTGATTGCTGAATATTAATGACTGGAAGCTGAATTTTAAATTTAAACTATTCATTAACTGCATAAGCTTTAAACAATATTTAACTGCATAAAATGTTGTATAATGCATATTAATTTACCAATTAGTTCACAAAACAAAACAATAATAATAATAATATAATATTTTAAAACAGGTTTTTCCACAGGATTTCACAAATTTGTATTTATGTATTTATTATTTTGAATTCCAAAATAAATTGAGAATGAAATTAAATATTTTTTAATTACTTGAAACATATTACCCTGTATAACTTTAAAACCACAAGTTAACTAGCATGGTCATAAAACAACAGTTCTAAAAACCACAAACTGATGCTAAGAGTGGCTAGAAATATTGAAAAGAACAAAGAGGACAATATATTAGATTTATTACAAAGAGATAAATAGAGGGATGACAGATAGAGATAGATGAATGATTGCAGATACATTCAGATACAGACAGATAACGGCTGTAAACAAAGCAGCGATGCGCTCATAAATGTTATCATATAAAATGAAAATGCCATTGAAACTTTTCTGAAGACAGTTGGTTCCCTTCAGAGATTCATTCATATAAAAAGTTTTCATTTGCTACAAGTGGGATAAACAAGAAGCATGTTCAACGTGTACACGCAGACGGTTGTCATGGTAATAAACAGCGAAAATAGCAACCGTTCGCGTGTCAGTGCTTTTGCGCATCTCGTATATGAAAATAATTTTAGGGGGCCTTTGGCTTTTGGGTGCCCAAGGCGGTCGCCTACCTTTGCCTATGGGTAAGTCTGCCTCTGCTTACAACAGTTGTGAATCAATCCTCTTGCCACTGAAGATCCCACAATGCCTCTGTAGATTTGAAATTTACAGCAATATACTGTATGTTTGCGTCAAACCACCATGTGACCCCAGAATGCACTGCAGTTTACAGCAACATGCTGTATTATTAGAAAAACAGCCCACTGCTGTAAAATATCGCTGTAATATTTTACAGCAGTTTGTTACAGTATACTGTGGCTCTGACATACCTTTGGATTACCAGGTGTCAAATCCCTGAAGCCAAAGTAAAAGAAACATTGAAACATTGAACTGTTTTGTGTTCTCAGTGCAAATAAATAAAGCTAAATAAGTCTGACTATAGTGAGGGTGAAGCGTGTGACTAGCCGTCATTAAATGAGTGTCCAGAAGAGAATGTTGCGAAACGTCCAGTCACTTCCAGTCACTTCCAGTCATTAAACATTAACAGACAAGCTCATCTTGGGAACGCAACTGATGAATTGTCCTATATTTCATTATACAGTTTCTGTATACCAGTAGTCTTCTACAAAAATCTATTGAACATTTCCATTTTTATTGCTCAGGAAAAAACCTTAAAAGGCCTTATGGCAACATGCCCCAATAACATATCATAATGTTAAACTACATGGGGTAAGTTGTCACAATAGAATCTGCCAGCGGACAGCATTGGAACACACAAAACAAATCATATTAAAATTGAAAAAATAACATACCACAACACCAGATATTTTACAATGTGTTATATTACAGCACCCCATATTGACAGAAAAACACAGAATTGTTGACATTTTTGTTGCAGATTGTTGCAGATTTATTAAAAAAGAAAAATTGAAATATCACATGATCCTAAGTATTCAGACCCTTTGCTGTGACACCATATATATGTATATATATATATATATATCACATATCATATATCACAATCATATTATTTATTTCTGATTATATTTTTATGTTTTCATTACTAAAAAAAATAATAAAACATAATAATAAATAATAAAAATTATGTAATAATAAAACAAATTTAAAAAGCTTTTACATTTAAAACGCAACATTCCATAACACCAGTGTTTAATATTTATAGTTTTTCATTTTATTTCATTTTATATATATCACTTTTATTTGATATATTTTATTTATATTTTATAGATATTTTAATAAAATGTATAAATGTGTTCCAATGTTCCTAAAGACTTTTGTCTGTACCTAAAATCATATTTTAGCGTTATACAGAGTCATGGCAGTTCTCTCATTATGAGATGCAAATGGAGTTATTTCTCTTTTTTAGTCTTCAGAGCCCAAAGGGTTAACAGTAGGAGGTTCTGTTGGCAGATGAGGGTGGAGTGAACTTGGCCAGTCAGTGTACACTTTTCTTCTTCAGTAATTAGCTTGGCTTCCAGCAGCAAAGCCATGCTTCAGCATCTTCGAGAGAAACCCGTAACGACTACATCACATCTGTTGTAAAATACTGTTCCCTGTCAAAGATGGGCGAGATCAGTGAAGCGTCCTTGCTGGATTATATCTGTTCTTCTGGAGGAAAAGTCAAAAATTCAGATCTGTCCAAAACATATAAGCATTTTATAAACCATAGCGATTTGCAACTACGTGGTGAGTAAATGAGAATATGACATTTTTTCACATTCACGACGCGTTCGCTTTACACCTTGTCTACACGGCAAGCTAGGGTTAAAAACCGCGCTAGAATAGACCTTTTAATTTTGTGGAGTTCCTAGCAGTGTTAATTAAGAGGTGTTTTTGATGGCACATCTCTCTGAAATAAGAATGAAAAACTCGCCTTGTTTGAGGAATGACTGTAACGTAGCTAGTTTCTTAAAAACCTCTGAAGTAACTGGCAAACATCTGCTTCAGATTAAACAACTACCAACAGATAGAATTACACATTGAATTATGTCATTTCCTTTGCTCCCTCAGGAAGGGCCTCTGCATTCCCAAACCATAACTGCTGAGTTCTAAATGGAATATTCACTGACTTGTGTTGTTTTCGATGTGATTCATATTCCAATATTAATCAGAATATGGTCATATTGAATTATGCAACACACTGATTGGCATATTAGCCAGAGTAAACTGATATTCCGAATTCTATAAATCGGAATAACACGGCTTGCTTTCGTTTATATCCAAATTAAAGGGGTCATATGATGCTTTTTTTAAAGATCATTATTTTGCTCTCACTCTCTCGCGCTCTCAGTCTCTCTCTCGCGCTCACGATGTGCAAAACTCCGCATTTGAACAGTCAATAGCAAATACTTAAACTAATAACAGAACAGTAGCTGATTCAGAAGCGCCAGATTGTCATAGCAAAGTCAGAATGACCTCCTCTCCTAGGTTCACGAAACGGTCGTCCATAAAATGCATTGCTGTTCTGTTGTAAGTGATCTTAAAGATTCCTAAATGCATCTACTTTCGGAAGTGCTTTTGCTTTCGTCTAGAAACACACAGCGTCTCCCTGACATGCTGCTTCAACACTAACTGCGGTTACTGAAACCACGCCTTCTTTCTTTGCGTGCACATTTGGGCGGCATTATGCAAATATTTCCACATAGTGAGGTAGATATGTGGGGGCGTGTTAGAACGAGCCGTTTTAGGGGGGCGTGGCAGAGTCTTAACTTTGATAAAGAATATCTCTTTGGTTTTGAGACTTTAGTCTTTGCAACTTCAGGGATCTTATCTATGCACAATCAGCTTGTAACACTCCAAAGAGAAAGGAAAACTTGAAATCGCATCATATGACCCCTTTAAGCTAAATCTGAGTGATATTAGATATAGAAAGTTGTGAAAAGTTGAGCTATGGAAGAAATACATATTTGGCACAAGGAAGAGACTCTTTTCCTTGAATCAGAATATGACCACATTCTGATTAATATTGGAATATTCCTGTCCCCATAAACACATTCAGTATCTCATTTTGAAAAAATGCTGAGTTGATAATGCTGACTAGTGCTTCTCTGCTTTTGCTTTTTGCTGATAGCTCAAATGAATCAGTTGTTGTTTTACCCTGATAGACTGATGTGTGAGCTGATAAATTGTCCAATATTTGATTATTTTTAGATTACTTGCACCTGATTACCGCTCAATTTCAGCACCTTTGTCGATGGATGATGCACAATTTATTTTCAGATATTTTTTTAGATTTGTGTGTGTGTGTGTGATTACATGTTCTCAATATTGCTTAAAATCCCTGAATAATTTATAGATATCAGCATCTGCCACTGAAAAACAAATATTGGTTGAACACTAGTGTTTTGTGTATGAACATTAATATTTAATTAAAAAAAAAATGAAATAGCGTAGCAAAGTGGGCCAAATTAAAAAACATGATGTTCTCATAAGCCATTTAAATTGTAATTAAATTAGATGATGTTGCATTTAATCCCACATACATGTGTCAAACATGAATTTATGAAACAATTATCCATAATGGCTTATAATGCCTCGTCCAGCTGTGCTGGTACAGTTGTGTACAGAGGTTTCAAAATCTGCCTTTATCTGGTACCATCTGACACCGCTAACCAATTATCATAATTATTCTTGATTAACGCACCAGCCAGCATGACATGCTCTAATTCTGGAGTTATAATGATTCCAGTCCTTTTTAGGGATGTTTAGATGGGATCTCAGGCAGTTGCTATATTCCGTGTGGGAACATAGAGTCCTCATGTAGTTGGCAAGCATAGACTAATAAATTTGCTCAGAAATCTAAACTGTGTGCCTCTCAGCAGCACCATGACAGGAATTCTGCGGGCTACAACTGTTAAGTGTTGACTTCCCTTACGGTTTCCTGTTGTTGTGGATGCTGTGTTGCAATGTCATCCCTGTCTTTTCCCCTGGCAGGAAAACGGAAAGGTTGTGTAGGGTACATTCTCTATTTAAAGATCCTAGTCTTGATATATTTTGCCTGTTTGGCACAGTCCAGTTTAAGTGGCTCTCATTTTTAACCCTTTATTCTCATTTTTAACCCATTATATAAACATGATGTTTTTGAAAGTTTAACAACATCCCCTGTCTACTTTTAAGTTTGTTTGTGCTATCTGACTTTTTACACAAAAAGAGTAAATTATTTCATAAAACATTTTTATTTCTTAGGTGAAAGTCTCAAGAATGGGATTCTTTGAAATAATTTGTGTACGTTTATTTTTATTTAATTGTTCAATGAAGATACACTACAATAATCCACAAGTAATCCACCCCACTCCAGTTCATAAATTATCATCTTGTGAAGCAAAAAGCAGCGTCTTTGAATGGAACTGTTGGTTCCAGCTAAAATTTGAGTCCTCTGTCCACAACATTGTTTCCTCCAGTGAAAAAGTTAGCTTGTCATAATCAGGAGAGAAATATGCACAGATCAAGCACGTTTAAAAGTGAAAACAGTTCTGAACAAACATGTCAGTATACTTTAATGTGAGAGGACAACAAATTATGAATTATTTCACTGGAGGAAGCATTATTATGGATTATGGACTGGAATTTTGGCCAGAAGTGACGGTTTAAAACCCTGCAATTATGGATTTGTTTCTTACAAACATGCAGCTTTTCACTTCACAAGTCTTTAACTGATGGACTGGTGTGGTGTGGATTACTTGTGGATTATTGTGATGTTTTTATCGGCTGTTTGGACTCTCATTCTGATGGCACCCATTCACTGCAGAGGATCCGTTGGTGAGCAAGTGATGTAATGCAAAATTTCTCCAAATCTGTTCCGATAAAGAAACAAACTCATTTACACCCTGAATGGCCTGAGGGTGAGTCAATTTTCAGCAAATTAAAATTTTTGGCCTATTCCTTTATAGCTAATGCTAATTCTGTCATCTTTTACTCACCCTCACGACCAAACCTGTATGACTTTCTTTTTTCAGTGGAACACAAAAGAAAAAAGTGCATTTAGAAAATGTAACTAATTTTGTGTTGCACAGAAGGAAGCCCTCTACACTCTTAAAAAATAAAGGTGCTTCACGATGCCATAGAAGAACCTTTTTGTCTAAATGGTTCCATAAAGAACCTCAGACATCTGAAGAACCTTTCTGTTTCACAAAAGGTTCTTTGGGGCGAAAGAAGGTTCTTCAGATTATAAAAAGGTAAGAAAGAGATGGCTCTTTAAAGAACCTTTGACTGAATGGTTCTTTGTGGAACCAAAAATGGTTCTTCTATAGCATCGCTTGAAGAACCTTTTGAAGCATCTTTATTTTTAAGAGTGTAGTCTCTGATATGCTTTGGGTTTTCTTCTGATGTTGAGTTAAGGTTTACAAAGTAAAGAATGCATGCAAGGTCATGTTGTACGAGTAACCTTTCTTTTAAGATCAATTTGGAAAACATGTTGGGGAAAAAAAATGTTTGCCAGCACATACTCATGACACTTTAATCTCCCTTTTTTTCCCTCCAGCTAAATACAGAGAAGATTTCAAACTCATCATTGATAGAATTGCAGTGGTGAAATCTGAGAATGTGAGTACATGTGTTGTCAAATCATTATTGCAGAGTTTAAACTAATTAACTCCTCCTTCAATTTTTTAAAATAATCATTAGGGCATTTTTGCATTTGTAATACGATCACATTTTATTCCCTGCCCCTGAAGAATAGTCGCACAGGTCTCTATTCCCACAGTGACTCATTATTTACTCTGTGACTGGGATAGGCTTCACTTTCTCACATTAATGCTATACCCCACGCCCTTATGATCTTGGATCATTGTCCCGCATGTGTTCTTTCCCTTGAAATGAGATCACTTTTAGTCTGTTCTGAACTGTAATCCATTGTTTTCAAGCCATACACTGCCATTCATAAATTTGGGGTCAGTAAGATTTTAGTGTTTTCGAAGCGTATCTCTTATACTCACAAAGAATGCTCAAGATTTGATCAAAAATACAGTAAAATATTGTGAAAATGTTGTTTTCTATTTGCAGATGCAAATAGATATTTTAAAATGTAATTTATTCCTGTGATGCAAAGCTGAATTTTCAGCATCATTACGTCAGTTTTCAGTGTCACATGGTCCTTCAGAAATCATTCTAATATGCTGATCTGGTGCTCTAGAAACATTTCCTCTTATTATCAGTAATGAAAACTGTTTTTCTGCTTGATATTTTGGTGGAAACTGAGATCAATTGTTTCTTTTTTTGAGATAGCAATGGAAATCTTTTGTAACAAATATCTTTAATATCACTTTTGATCAATTGAATGCATCTATGATAAATAAAAATATTAATTTCTTAAAGAAAAAAAACGTGTGTTTTATAGTTGTGTTAAAGGGATAGTTAAACTTATTTATATATATATATATATATATATATATATATACTGTATATTAGTCATCATATTTACGCATTTTATACACCGAAAATCATGTTTTGTTTTTGATTTTTAATAACAATATGAAAGTAATGGTTCCTTTTTCATTTCAGGGAGAGAAATATCTTGTCCTCAAGAAGAAGTATAGACAGCAAATGCAAGAGAGAGAGTCTGGTGCTGGAAAGGGAGGAAAATCACTCAAGCAGTTTCATCCAAACCCGCAAAATGATCTCCAGGTCTCCAGTCCAGTGCAGAACTGTAACCCAACAGCTCAGAACCTGGCACTGGTGGCCTGGTGCTCAGGACCCATGATTACAGTCACAGAGGCAACAGAACCAACCCATACAGATAATGTGAGTGATTATTGACTATGATAGTTCTGTTTTACTCATCATAGTAGTATTAAAGGAATAGTTCACCCAAAAATTGACAATTTGCTGAAAATGTACTCAACTTCAGGCCATCTGAGATGTAGATGAGTTAGATTTTTCATTAGAACACATTTGGAGAAATGTACCACTCCATCACTTGCTCACCAATGGATCCTCTGTAGTAAATGGGTCTAAACAGCTGATAAAGATATCACAATAAACCACAAGTAATCCACGTGACTCCAGTCCTTCAGTTAACATCTTGGGAAGCATGTTTGTAATAAAACATTAAGACGTTTTTAACATCAAACTGTCAAATATAAGTCCTTTATCCATAATATTGCTTTTTCCAGTGGAAAAATCATCTCCACTGCTCTGAATCAGGAGCGAAATAAGCACAGATCAACCACACATGCACACCGTTTACAAGTGAAAACAGTTCTAAACAAATATGTTGGTTGATGTTGATGTGAGAGGACTGCAGGGGATGGACTTTTTCATTATTAAGCGTTATTATGCATTATGGACTTGGCCAGAAGCAACAGTTTAAAGTTAAAATGCCTTATTGATGGATTTGTTTCTTACAAACACAGCTTTCTGCTTCACAATACGTTAATTGATGGACTGCAGTTGTGTGGATTACTCATGGATTATTGTGATGTTTTATCAGCCGTCTCATTCTGACGGCACCCATTCACTGTAGAGCAGGGATCCTCAAATCTGGCCTACGAGATCCACTTTCCTGCAGAGTTTAGTTCTAACCCTAATCAAACACACCTGAGCATGCTAATCAGTGTCTTCAGGATCATTAGAAAATCACAGGTCGGGGAGTTTGATCAGGGTTGGAGCTAAACTCTGCAACGCATTGGCCCTCCAGGGCAAGATTTAAGGAACCCTGCTGTAGAGGATCCATTGAGTAAGTTAATTTTTCATATTTGAGTGAACTGTTTCTTTAAGAGGAGCTTACAAGTAAAGCGTCTCACAGCTCAGTGACCAGTTTTGTCACATCCATGCTATCAAACATGACACATCTTATGATTTTACTAAAAAAAAAACATAAGAAGAAGAACCCAGAGCTAAAGAGGAATCAGGAATCTGAGTAATTTAACCACAGTATTTCAGCAATGTTCTGCTTTGTGACGCTATTCCATTAAATACATTTAAAGCTCTGCTTAAATGTAAGACGTTGTTATTTTTCAAGTTTGTCATAGTCTCAGTTAGACTAGCATGACATGTTTGCATCAACTAGTGTAAAACTCTTGTGAAATTCAGGTCACTATTAATAATTTTCCTGGATATCACCCAAAGTCAGGTGTTTTTGCTAAAGCTTTTCTAGTTGGATTAAAGAAGCAGCTGGTGATAAGAGAAATCTTGTCAAAAGCAGATAACATAGTGTTTCTGTGTCCTTATCTTTAGCTGTAGGACTTCAGCTGTTCAAAGCGTTATTTTGAACCGCATATTGAGGCTTCCGGCGAGGGAGAGTATAATGGGCATGTACATTTTCATTTTTGGAATGATTAATTGCTATTTTTTGCTGTGTTTTAAAATAATCTTCACTTATCTTTGAAGCCTTGAAGCATTTTTGGATTATATAAGCTTGTGAGGTTTGCATCTCTGTGTGGCGGCCTTGACAAAAACCTCACTCACAAGATCTGTGCACAGTGTCATGGAGTATAGGTTAAAGCTTGCCCACAACTGTTATAGCACAACACTGACATTACTATTATTGGCAAACATAACTATTAATACAAATCTGTGATGGTCTCGTGATTTTAATGTGAAAAAGTGCTATGTCTCTCTATAAAGGTAAACATCATAAGCGTATCCATTGAGTCCTCATTATAAGATTTTGTGAGCGGATGATAGGGTTGTTATAGTTAACTAAAAGTAAAATTAAAAATGTTCTTAATTGAAGTAAAGCTAAAATAAAATATAAATATTTTATGGACAAACTTAAAATTATTAATGATGCCTTGGCAACTAACTGAAATAAGTTAAGTTGGAGCACTAAAAGTACTAACTGGGGGAAACCAAAATAATAAGTAATATTCTAAGAAAAATAATAAACAAATAAATCTAATAAAAATGCAAAAAAAAAAAAATAATTTTATTTAAAATAAAAATAATTGAATGTGAAAAAGTGGTAAAATATTCTGTAAAGGTAAACATCCTAAGCATATTCATTATGAGTCCTTATTATGAGAATGTTATGTTCAAAGAAAACCTCAAATAAAAAATTGAACTAACTGAAATAAGTTTAAGCTGAAGCACTAAAACTAACTACTACAAAAAACGAATAAAATAATAAAGCACATAACTAAAAATAAAATGAAAACTGAAAATAAATTTATTTAAAAATATTAATATAAACTTTGATAGTAAATTCTACTAAAATAACACTGGTTAATGAGTGGCAGTTTTCACCCACACATCACATAGAGTTCAACACACAATAGTGTGAATTTCCTGTCAGCGCTTATTACAGCCACTTTAAAATTGTGTCTAGAAAGCTGTTAAACAGACATAGCCTACTAAATGAAAGTTGCTGCATATATTTCTAAGCAATGAAAACACCATCTTCCTGACGTTTAGTTTTTCTGATCTCTGTTTAAGAATGAGTCAGTGTCTTCCATGCATGTCTTCTGAGAATGTGTTTGGCTCATTGTGGCCTGGTATTTTGTCAGAATCAGCTGATTTAAGTGCAGTGAAGTGATCCTTACTATGTGATCTTAGTGAAGTGTAACTTCTGCTTTTCTTGTGATTAGCAGGCAGACAGCACCCTCTCACAGCCAGCAGTAGAGGAGAAACCAGAGGAGCTTTCAGCCTCAGACAGAGAAGATGACCTCGACAAGGATTCAGGGTCAAAGGTTAGAGTCAAGTATCTTGAGTAAACTTATTATTATTATTATTATTATTTTTGGATCACACACTATCTTAGATGTTTGTGTTAAAACAAATTTTCATGATTTAGAACAAACTTCTCTTAGTTGTCATAAAATCACTAAACATAGAAGGGTCAATGGCATATCTGGATGTATCAATTTACACACTTTAAAAAACATCACAAATGCATTTCGTACAGACAATGAGTTTAATATACCTTATTTGATTTAACAGTATTAAAATATCTTAATTAAAATTGATTTTGGTATTTTATCCTGGGCTTAAAAGGGTCATATGATGCGATTTAAAATTTTCCCTTTCTCTTTGGAGTGTTACAAGCTCTTGGTTCATAAAGAAGATCTGTAAAGTTGCAACAACTAAAGTCTCAAATCCAAAGAGATATTCTTTATAAAAGTTAAGAGTCAGCCACGCCTACCTAAAACGGCTCGTTCTAACACGCCCCCACATGTCTACCTCACTATGTGGAAAATTAGCATAATGCCGCCCAAATGTGCACGCAAAGAAAGAAGGCGTGGTTTCAGGAACAGCAGTAGTGTTGATGCAGCCATGTCAGGGAGACGCTGTGTGTTTCAGTGCGAAAGCAAAAGCACTTTATTTGGCCTTCCGGAAGTAGATGCAATTAGGAATCATTGGTTAAGATTTATTTACAACAGAACAGTTGCTATGACAATCTGGTGCCTCTGAATCAGCGACTGTAAGTATGTTTTGTTATTAGTTTAAGTATTTGCTATTGACTGTTCAAATGCAGAGTTTTGCACAGAGTAATGCGTCATGTGTGTGTGATGGGGAACAGGGTCACATCACAAAAATGTGTTTTTTGAACATTAAAGCATGTCAACATATTCTGTTACACCAAATACACAAAACAATGATCTTTAAAATAGCATCATATGACCCCTTTAAAGTTAATATGTCTAAGAGGCTTTACGATCCAGATAGAAGAAAAACTAAATAATAAAGAAAAACAAATGATATTATATTATAACATAATAATAATATTATTATAATATTATTATATTAAATAATATAGTGTTATAATATAATATTTAAAATAAGATTAATTAAAATAAAAAAAAATATTAAAAAAATAATAAATTGTAAAAAACTAATTATAAAGTAATTTGGCATATTTTTTTAAATTATGTATTTACCAATCAATGCACTCATTGCACTTTTCCAGCGAAATTAGGTTCCAAGACCTATATATCTATAATCAAAAAGTACAAAAAAAACTCTTAGGTGAAGCTGTTTTATTTTTAAATAAAAAAGTGAAAAAAAATTAAAATGCAAAATTAAAGTCAATTTTATGTAGCCAACTTACAAAAAGCCATTTTGTTGTCATGTGACAATACTACCATAAACAAATGACATCACAGGGAGGCCCGCTGTCGACCCTCATGACTGTCAAGCCTTTTTTAATACTCCGATTCAAGTTCAGCTTCTCAAATGGTAAAACCTTCATGATATTCATTATTTAAAAGAAATGGTATTTCTTGAAAAACGTTTGCAAAATATTTTGATTGAGCAATGATGATGAAAGTGAAATATGTTGTGACTTTATATTTGATTATTACACCACTTCAATACTTTTGTTGAGAATTGTTATCTTTAGATAACATGGGAAACCAGCATGAATACATAGATTACATTTCTAGCACATTTTTTAAAAAAAGAATTTTCCTTAAGATTATCTTATTATTTGTAATTTGTCATTGCTCTTATTTGTAATTTTTTTTTTTTTTTAAATTTTTATCATTCATCCAAAAGCTGACACAATAATTCAAGAGAGCTCCCCAAACAATGTTCTCATATGATATCTGTAATACTAAGACTAACCAAAAGGTGGCGCCAGAATAAATAGCTGGATTTTTGAGAGGCCTTAATTCAGCCAGGGGTGACAGCATGAAAGACACTTGAATTTTCCTTAAGATTATCTTATTATTTGTAATTTGTCATTGCTCTTATTTGTAATTTTTTTTTAAAATTTTTATCATTCATCCAAAAGCTGACACAATAATTCAAGAGAGCTCCCCAAACAATGTTCTCATATGATATCTGTAATACTAAGACTAACCAAAAGGTGGCGCCAGAATAAATAGCTGGATTTTTGAGAGGCCTTAATTCAGCCAGGGGTGACAGCATGAAAGACACTTTCATTTGCATTTGAATGAGACTTTCTATTCTTGTGCAAAACAGCAACATGCTCCACCTCATTATAGAGAAAATGATCATCTGTGCCCTCCGAACATTTGTATGCAGATCAATCTGAGATCCGGCTAGTTAAAGGCCAGTGGCATAATGAAGGAACATGGGATTTTATGCTTGATTTTAATCCTTTTTATTTGATTATTTATATATATTTCATTTCATTTTATTTAAAAACAAGTAATATAAGTTAATATTGAGTTTTTGTATATTTTGCTCTTAGAGCTTTAAGACGTTAATGTTTTGTTTTGCATTAAAGCTTTCTCTTTCAACCGCACCGCTTGCAAACTGTTTAAGTGGAAGAGATTCACACTTGAAAGCTCTTCACGCCCGAAAGCTCTTTCCAAGAAGCCAGACAAAACTGAATAGTCCTTCATAAGAATTATTCGTATGATGCATTGAAGCTGAAATCATTTGCATAAAATGTGGTCTTTTTAATATTTTACAATGCAGCGAATCTCTTTCATTGACATATTTATTACTGCAATTGGGTTTCACTACTGTGATTATTTGTTACCAGTCTGGTTGATTTTCACTTAAAAAAAAATTATAACTTTGCATGCAATTATTCAGTATCTCAGTCACTCATTATTCTTGTTTCAAAAGGAAATCTGCCTGGCTTAGTTCCTATTTAAGCACAGGTAAACAAATATTGCATGCAGTCTTTAGGAAAAGAGACCTTGTTAGTGTAGCTTATATGAAAGAGTGCAAGTGTTTTCCCACTGTCCTCTCGGACTCTCCACAGCTGTCCTGAAAACAATTAACCAGAAATGCAGAAATGACCCAACTGCTCCATTTTCCCTCACATTAATCAGCCTGACTGACACTTTGGTACATAAAGAGAATTTGACTCTCAAAACTTGTCTTCTGGTAAAATGGCGTATGATTAAAAAAAAAACAAAAGGCATAGTTAGAGCAGTTTGGTGCTCATTGGAGTCACTCTAGTGTGTCACTTTATTTATGTTACTAACTGTACAGTTTCCCACAGACTCCTCCGAGCTCCAGGTGATACTGACAGGTGGTTTTGCGAGTGATTTTGTGAATCATATCATATCGTGTTCCTTTCCCAGAGTGAATCCGAGCAGGATGAGGAGTGTGGAGGAAGTTTGGGATCCACCGCTGTGGCTGTGAGTGTAATAACACATAACTCATCAAAACACACGTTATAAGAAACATTTATCATGGTATATTTACAGCAGAATACCGTTTCTTACTGTAGTTACTGTTACTACAATAAACTATGGTTTTAATCTCCACTGTCATCAAAAGCATTTAAAAAACAGAAAGAGTCTTAGACTGTCTGACGCAGATCTTATATTAATTCATCATAATTTGACAGTGGTTATTTTGTGCCCTGATTAAGAAACTTAAAATCAAGTTATTCCAGGGTCTCCCTTTAAGAAGTATTGTAAGTTTCTTTAGATAAAAACATCTTCTAAATGACTATTTACTTACTATATGGAATCAAATTTACCATGGTAAATATTCTGGATTTTGTGGACTTTATGAAACCGGTATGAAGGCATTTGCTAAGACAATATGAAACTGTTCAAATGTGGTATTTTTTTCTCTTTTTTTTTGTTGAAAGAAACAAATGCATACTTTTATTCACTAAGGTCACATTAAATTGATCAACCATACAATAAAGACATTTATAATGTTACATAAGACTTTTATTTCAAATAAATGTTCTTTTGAATTTTCTGTTCATCCTAAATAACTATATCATGGTTTCCACAAAATATTAAGCAGCACAACTGTTTTCAACATTGGTAATAATAAGAGATGTTTTTTTGAGCAGCAAATCAGCATACTAGAATGATTTCTGAAGGATCATGTGACGCTCATGTGACGAGTAATGATGCTGAAAATTCAGCTTTGCGTCACAGGAATAAAGTACATTTTAAAATATATCACAAGAGAAAACAGTTATTTGAAATTGTAAGATTATTTCACAATAATAGTGTTTTTACTGTATTTTTGATCAAATAAATGCAGCCTTGAGCAGAAGAGACTGCTTTCAAAAACATTTTTTAAATCTTTCCAGCCCCAAATTTTTGAACGGTATTTTAAATGTAACTAGTCATGGGACTATGAGCGAGATACTGAATTTTAAAATTTGATTTCAGTGTAATATCACTAATGTAAAGGACTTTTCTTGTTTATTTCGTTCATAGCTGGATCCTCTTGAGAAAGAGTGGATCTTCTCGGCAGCAAGTGGCAAACTGTCTCACCTCGCTCAGCTCCTGAAACAAGACTCTTCCCTGGCCAATAAAAAAGTAGGAAAGCTTAAATATCATCAGTATATACTGACAGTAAGTGTCCAGTGCCAAATAATGTGCCCCTCGCCCCCCGAATGCAATGAATGCCTGCGTCTCATATCATAAATTCAGTTTTAATAATTAATGTTTCTTGTTTTTTTTTTTACATGCTCGGAACAAACCAGGACTTCACCTCTGTAAGTTTGCAACCAATCATGCAACACTGCACTTATAGTACAAGTTACAGTGGGGGAAAAAAGTATTTAGTCAGCCACCAATTGTGCAAGTTCTCCCACTTAAAAAGATGAGAGAGGCCTGTAATTGTCATCATAGGTATACCTCAACTATGAGAGACAAAATGAGAAAAAAAAATCCAGAAAATCACATTGTAGGATTTTTAAAGAATTTATTTGCAAATTATGGTGGAAAATAAGTATTTGGTCAATAACAAAATTTCATCTCAATACTTT
>NW_015505192.1:2741378-2744126 GCF_001515645.1 Sinocyclocheilus grahami
AATTCTTTAAAAATCCTACAATGTTGATTTTCTGGATTTTTTTTCTCATTTTGTCTCTCATAGTTGAGGTATACCTATGATGAAAATTACAGGCCTCTCTCATCTTTTTAAGTGGGAGAACTTGCACAATTGGTGGCTGACTAAATACTTTTTTGCCCCACTGTATAAGCTTGGACATGTATGACTGAATTCATATTTCTCATGATATTAAAAACCTCAGCATAAGATCGACATGAATTTGTGAAATTTATTTTGGTAACGTGTTTTGGATTTCTTTAAAAAACTAAATTTGAATAAATTAGATAAATTAATTCATTAATTATATTAAATTATACGATGTTAATTAATAAATTAAAATATATTATATTAATAAATGAATTAAATGATATTAATATATTATATTATATAAATAATTTAATAATAAATCAATCAATAAATATATGTTTAATATTATTATTTTTTTAGTTCCTTGAATACTGTTTTAAAAGTGTCCCAGGATGCAGCTTGTGACATTGATTGAGAGGTTTGGTTTTAAAGAATGTCATTAAATAATCCTCATACCTTCCATTTGTGATATTTGATCGTTTCCGTGACTTTACTGATCTTCTAAAATGTCCAATGTATAAAAATGTCAAGTTAAAGGAGCAAATGTTTTCAAACAATTAAAACCTCTAAAAGTCTTGAATGAAAGGTCCACTTAACTTTGCTCGAATTTTGTTATTGTATAACTGTTCATTAATGGATTTCTCTCTCTCTCTCCCTCTCCTTTTTTTAATTTAATTTCTCCTGGATTTGACTTCCAAAAGGGGGTGAGTTAAATTTTTGTCTTTTTCTTTTTTCATTGATGGGGAAACTGTTTTAAAACTAGTTTTCGGAGTCAAGATCTCATTTCATTACGTTTGCTTGGCTGTAAAGCTGCGTTCTCACTCAAAACAGCAAGAAAAAACACAGCAATTTAGTATTTTATCACATGTTGAAAAAGCTAGTTAATAGAAAACCTACAAAAAAATTGTTTAGTTCCTCTGTCTTTTTAAAGCATTTCAGGTCATTAGTACTGATAACTGAGTCCATTACAGCACATGTAAATGTTTGCCAGCGTGGTGAGAGGCTTGTCAGCGACATGCATGACGTTAGAGTTCTGGACCGCCGATTCCTTGTGACTCCTCGCAAGGTTACTGACTTTCCACAGTTTCCACTCTCGTACCCAGGTGCAACACAGACCAAAGAGCGAAGCTCAACCCCGATCATGCATTTCAAAGACTTATTTTCAGAAGGATTATGAAAGATAGCTTTTTAGCTCCTTCACCCCCCCCAAAAACAAGCTCAAATCCTTTTATTTGTCCCCCCTGTGCGCTTAAGAGCTTTGTGCCGGTGTTTGTGGTCCCTGTCCGGGCTGGAGTTCTCGCACTGTCCCGTGTCGGACCACCTTCTAAGAACCTCTAAGCCCTTCGCCTTCCCCGCGCAGACAAGATACAACGGCGGCCGTTGAAGTGCGGGAAAGATTAGGGCTCACCTCAAAGACTTCAACCACTTAAAGATAATCTGAAAGTAATAGAGCAGGCTGGGATTAATTGGTGAACAATCGCCCCAGTGTCCCCTGGAAGGGGGTAAGTCTGACCCCCATGTGGTGCCAAGCAAGCATCTCCTGAACCGGGACGGCGTGCCAAGCAAGCCACCTCTCCTCCGTTTGGTACAGTGCGACTGTGCTTGCCAGATGATGGTTTAAGAGGCGTTTTACCTGTAAAAAAAAAAAATCAGAAGTTGAAAAAACTCAATAGCTTCAGGCAACCATCATCAGGAGTTTTTAAGTTTACTCAATTTATGGAAAAATCATTGTATCAGTTTTACAATGTAAAGTTTCATCAAACGCAATATGTGACCCTGGACCACAAAACCAGTCTAAAGTCGCTGGGGTATATTTGTAGCAATAGCCAAAATTATACTGTATGGGTCAAAATTAATGATTTTTCTTTTATGCCAATAATCATTAGGATATTAAGTAAAGATCATGTTCCATGAAGATATTTTGTAAATTTCCTACCGTAAATATATTAAAACGTAATTTTTGATTAGTAATATGCTTTGCTAAAAACTTCATTTGGACAACTTTAAAGGCAATTCTCTCAATATTTAGATTTTTTTGCACCCTCAGATTCCAGATTTTCAAATAGTTGTATCAAATATTGTCCTATCCTAACAAACCATACATCAATGTTAAGGTTATTTATTCAGCTTTCAGATGATGTATAAATCTCAATTTCAAAAAATGTACCCTTATGACTGGTTTTGTGGTCCAAGGGTCACATATATGTTCTATGAACTCAAAATTAATGTTTTCAATTGTAGATCATTATTCAGTCAGCTTGCATTTGAAATTAATGTAAGTATTAGTGGTGTAGAATTGTCTTAGTTTATCTAACTTGTGTATCAATTTGTTGAGCAGTCAACCACTTAAAGATAATCTGAAAGTAATAGAGCAGGCTGGGATTAATTGGTGAACAATCGCCCCATGTGGCTTTGATGCCCCCCTTCCTGAACCAGGACGGCGTGCCAAGCAAGCCTCTTCTCTTCGGTTTGGTACAGTTTTGCGAGATGACTGTTTAAGAGGTCCTTATATGAATTTCCCATGTGTTTTACACTATAAAAAATCAGAAGTTGAGAACTCAAAAACTTATGGCAATGAGCATCAGGATTTGTTGAGTTTACTCAAAAAAAAAAAAGTATATGTATGTGTGTATATATAAATAT
>NW_015505192.1:2744306-2763340 GCF_001515645.1 Sinocyclocheilus grahami
TATATATGTATGTATGTATGTATGTGTGTGTGTGTGTATATATATACTGTGTATATATATATATAAAATAGAATAATAATTACTTTTATACACCAAAGAAAGTAAATGCTGAAATGGATGAAATCTCACTGAAGAGAATCACTCCAATGGTGACTTGAAACATGCATTTTATTACAAAATATAATCAAAAAGACGACATAAAGCTAAAACATCAGTTATTTCTGAATAACAAATATTTATGTCAGTAAGTTGGATTTTAATTTTTTTTTCAAGGATGCTCATTTTTTGCTGTCCTGGATCTTTTCTGACACCTCTATTGTTTAAGTCTTAAGTTTAAGTAGTTAAGCTTTGCCTTTAGCCTCTCAGTCGCTAAAGTTACACATCACCCCGAGCCCGTAACCCGACACAACGCGCATTATCTCTGTTTTCCTTTCACACGTTGGAAGCTCCTTTGGGGGAAAATTCCAATTGAAGCTCTCACAGTGAAGCCCATAAATAAACAGTCACGATCTCAGATGCAACGTAAACTCTCTTTGCTTCGAGCCACTCGAGCAGGACCGCTCGCTTTCTGGCCGCAAACAAGATAAAGGCCCTGATGCACTTCAAGAGAAATCAAAGATTATCTGGTGTGACGTCATTTTGAACAAAACCGAACCAAAACATTTAGTTTGGAGTCCATTTCATGAGAGCCCTGCACATGACATGTGGATATTAAGAATTTGTTCCCTTGTTTTATTAAATTGTGGCCTTGTTGTTCTGATTCATTACCTTGATTTGAATGAATTAAAACTAGGGAATGATTTAGTTCAACATGGCCGCTGTTTATCAACAGGGTTTCTGCAGGTCTTAAAAAGTCTTAATTCATTCTTCCACAAATTCAGGCCTAAAAAGGTCTTAAATCAGAGCAGAAATGATTAAATTCATAATCATGGCATGTTGCATACGCTGCAAAAAAATTTATATTTTGCTCAATATTTTTTTGTTGTTTTCCAATACAAATATCTAAACATCCTAAACGTCTTGTTTACTACAAAATTAAGTGAGTTTATTCTTAAAACAAGGATAAACATCTGTCAATATGGAAAACTTGTTTTCACAATTAAGTTGATTTTTTTTTTCTGAGCCCATTGGCAGATATTTGTTCTTGCTTCTCAAGTAAATGTATCTTGATTTAAGAATCTTTAGTCATTTGCACTAGAAAACGACAAAAATACTGATGAAGAACAGTGTGATTAAAAGGGTACAGTAAAACTTATTTCCATATTCTACTGTTTTGAAACAGATCTATTCAAGCCTTAAGTTATTTATTTATTTAGTTAGTTAGTTAGTTTGTAAAATGAATTCAAAAGTAATGGAGATGCATTGGAAGTTGATTTGTCAAATTTTGAAGCATTTCTAATTCAGGACATTTAGATTTAGAAAACATATTGACGTATTGTGTTCTATTTAATTTATTCCTTTAAATGGTCTTTACCTGGACGTAAAATGTTTTCAATTTACCGTCATACAACCTGCAAACTCTAACTAAGTTGAAGGAACAAATTCTACAATATTGACAGTAGACAATATTTCAAATCGCTGAAATATCATAAATATGACCACACCTAAATACTGTTTGATAACATTATTCTCAGGTATTTTAACTACTTTTTACCCCTAAGCAAAGAATGAAACTAACTTTGCCGTGCATCAGGGCCTCAGGTGTAAATGTAAATCCACCTGTGCGCTCATCTCTTTCTCTTTCTCTCTTTCTCCACCATGTCATCCTCTCCCGATGTATGCCGGACTTCCTCCTTCCTCCGTCCAGTTTGTGAGTACATCATTTATCCATCGCTCTTCTTTAAAAGCCGCAGTGAATATGTCTCTTTTGTGCTGCAATGGTAGTCGTCACAAAGGTGCTATTTGGTTAGTGAGAGCTGAGGGTTCCCCGCCAGGCCAAAACAGGAACCCGAGGAACAAGTGTAGGAGACGTCACATCCTGTTGGTCGTCGTCCGTCACGCCGAGCCTCCATGAGACCTGTCGCGCTGTCAGTCAAGCATGTGTGCCGGCCAATCCATCTCAAGGGTGCGACAGCCCAAACAATAGAGCGGCTGATGGTGAAACCAGACTTCATCTATCACAATATGTCCCGTGGGCAGGACTGGAAACACCTACAGGAGACAGGACCCTCCCTTAGTACAGAACACATGCTTAAGAATACACAATAGTGGAGATATGATGCATACTGTGTACAGATGAAATAGTACGCAGTATGCATATGCAGATTTCAGACTGTAGTACATTGTTGTTTGGTCTAGTTATTAAAAAGTGTAATTTGGCATTTTTAATTTTATATCTATTTAATTAAATATCTTTTGTCAGAATTAGGGTAGAGTTACTAATCATAGCATTCTGTATATTTTTTTAAAGAAATTCATATTTCTATTATATTGAAGCAGGGACACGTCGAATTGATTAAAAGTGATAGTAAAAGCATTTAAAATGTTACAAAATATTTCTGAAATATTTCTGTTACAAAATCCTGAAAAAAATGATCTCAGTTTCCACAAAAAAAAAAAATTAAGAAGCACAGCTGTTTTCAGCATTGATAATAATAATAAATGTTTTTTGAGCGGCGAGTCAGCATATTAGAATGATTTCTGAAGGATCATGTGACACTGAAGACTGGAGTAATGATGCAGTAATGAAATCTTACCTTTGTACAGTAATGGACGTTGTTAAACTGGAAATGGACATTCACTTTGAGCCCGTTGCATTGTGGGATGCAATATTTGGATATGCTATTCCAAACATAGCCATGTTATGCCACTAAAAGCATTCAAGTATGCCATATTGTTGTCACATGAGCTCATTTAGTTTAAGTCAAGGAGTGGCATCCTATTCTTGCAATCTTTGTTTTGTGTTTTTAGTGTAGTTTTGTGTAGAAATGTCTTAACTCTTGGCAGTCCGAATTAGCATTTGACAAATTGATGTTAAAAATTGAAATTATATCAGCTGATATAGCTTGAAGAAGTGATCTCATTTTTACTTTTAACTTATATTTATTTGGTATTTTTCACAATGCATTAAAATGAGTGAAACAAACACTTAGTTAAATAATGTAGATCAGAACTGTATTTTATTAACTGTTTGTTTATTTACTCCTTCAATTTTTTTAAAGAGTTTTGAGAGGTTTGGTTTAACATTCCAGAAACAGAACAAATGACTTAAACCGAGTCAATTAAACTTTCCAGAAATAAAAAATTCCGTGTTAAATAATGTAAGTCAGAAATGCATTTCATTCATCATGAAAATTGAGATGTGATAGTATTTAATGTTTTTTTTTCCCTCACTCGCATGACTCTTCTTGAAAGAAAAACAGTTCAAATGAGAAGAAAAGTTATTTGATCTTTTTTTTTTTCTCTAGAATAACATGCACTAAAAATTATGCAGAGTACATCCACATAAAGTGGCTGATTTTGATCCAGTGCCGTCTTGTAGAATCCACCGAACATCATCCTCCTGATAGAGGAGGTGTGTCTCTCAGGCTGAGGTCAATAGCTTTCCCATCTTCTCCATTCTTTGTGTTTGAGCGCAGGGCATTTAGAAGCTCCAGTGTGCATGTGTACGTATCTGAGCTTGAGTGTGGTGTGCGGCCCCTTCTCCTCTTGACAGGCCTTGTCAACAGGCTGATTCCTGGGTGGGTCCTTCATCAGAGGGTCATACCAACATCATCAATCTTGCACCCCGTGACAGGCCTGTGCTCCCCCCGCAGTGGGCTCACTGGTTTGTTGTTTTGTAATTAGACCGCCATTAGATGGCAGGAAACCGTCCCCTCCACACCCTCTGTGCACAGCTGGGGCCCGCTGGCAGCCTATGGGACCCGCGGGCCACTCCACAGCGTGGCGTTAGGGGGGTGGGGATCTACCTAGTGGGAGAGAATGAACATGCGGAGTGTAAATGATGTATTACAAGATGAATCAGATGGCTTGACTAGCTCAGACAAGCTGGTCAAACAAGCAATATGAGGATTCAGATCGACCGTGCTGCCTACAAGTCTGAGACCACACTCAAAATCTGCAGAGCTTTTGGATTTAGACGGGAAATGATCCGTTTTAAGATTAAAGTTTTAGAATTGTTAAAAATTAAAAAAAAAATTAAATTTGATGAGTTCTTTTTAAAAATGCTTAAATACATTTTCAAAATGATTAAAAAAATTAAATTTAAACTATGAAATAACAATAAATGCAAGTGTGAGAATTGTAGTGACCAAAAAAAAAAAAAAAGTTAAACCAAACCTCTCAACCAATTTCGTTATTTGAAAAAATAATACAAAATAATAAAAAAAATGAATAGTTTAATAAAAAATATTAAAATAAAATTATAAATATTAAAATAAAAATTTTATAATGATGAAATTATATTTGAAGGAGTACTTAAGATTCTGCACAATTCCTTGGTTAAATATGATAAATGATAAAAACAATTGTGAGTGAGTGAGTGAATGAATGAAGGAAGGAAGTAAAAAGAAATGTTAAAGTAAAATAAATAAATATAATAATGGAAAAACAAGAACAAATATTTAGTATTCTGCACAAGTTCTAGGTTAAATGTAATCAAACATAAGAATTAATAAATGAAAGAATGGATAAATAAATATGAAAATAAAATTATATTATAATTAATGTTATTTGAAGAATGAATATTAAGTGTTATGCACAATTTCTAGGTCAAATGCAATAAAAGCATTTTTTTAAAACAATAAAAGAATGTAGAAAAAGTAAAAAATAAATTTAAGAATAAATAAATATTCAAATAAAATAATATTATAATGAAAAAACTATTTGAAGAATAAATATTAATGTATAAATAAAATAAAGAAACATTAAAGTAAAGAAAAAAACAAATATAATGAAAGTAATATTTGAAGAAATAGAAGAAGAATCTGCGCATTTCTGGGTCAAATGTCAAAAGCAAATTTTTGACACGGATCATGTTATAAAGAGTTCATGGGTCATACATTGTACAGGAGGATGTTATTTAAATTGTTATTTTATGTAAATGTGTCTTGTGCTTATTTACATTTATATATATATTTTAGTATTGTAATGTTTCAATCTCTTACAGACAGCGCTGCACTGGGCTGCAAAACACGGTAAAGAAGACATGACCACAGTGTTGGCAGAAGCAGGGGCTGACATCAATACAAAAGCAGTACGCACTTCATAAATCAATTCATTTTTTGTCAAATCCATATATGCCTAAACTCCAATGCATTTACTAATCATATTTTGGTGTCTCCTTTTCTCTCACAGCATGTAAGTACCCCTCACCTTATATTCGCCTGGGTTAATGTTTCTCACGTGTGTGTCAAGCTGCCAGAAAGTGCCGTTTTGAAATGTCCGCTTCTGACATAACTCCTGTGAAAGGGTATGTGGGTGCCCAGCTGTGCAAATGAAGCCAGGCACTGTTTGAGAATGTCTGTTCATAAATCAAACTCTGTCATGTTAACAGCTTCCCTTAAACAATGTCTTCATGTATTCCAACAGCAGGTTCAGAGCAAAGCAATTTGACTGAATTATGTCATGGGGCAAACAATCTAAAATATATTTTCAAATATGTTAAATATATTTTGTATTTAAATGAAATATTTAATTAATTCTATTTAATGAAATAGTTTTGTTTAATTGAATGCAATATATTTATATATGTGTGTGTATATGTACATATTACGGAAATGACAATTATTAAATAGGTTTAATTGTCATGACAATAATGTCTAAAATATATGACATGACTAAAAACATGACTAAAAATCTCAAGTATATTTATATCTGATATACATCATGACAAATTTTAATTTATGTAAAATATTTGTTAATGTAAAATATATTTTGTATTTAATTTAATTCAATACAGCATATGCATGTATTTATATATGCGTGTGTTGTGTTTGTATATGTATGCGTTACGGTAATGCTAATTATTAAATGGGCTTAATTGTCATGAAAATAATGTCACCGTGCAAAAAATGTAAAATATATTTTAACACATAACAATTTTTACTACATGTAAAATATTTGTAAATGTAAAATATATTATGTATTTAATTAATTTAAATATTTTTTGTAGAATTGAATTTAATAAAAAATATTATTTATAAATATTTTTTATTTGATTCTTTTGATTATGTGATGAATTATAACCTGCTCTTGACACTTTTTGTGATATTCAGTATTTTATTCTCACAGGGATACACACCTTTACACATTGCAGCACTGCACGGGCATCGACATATATTTGACCTGCTGGTCAGGACATATGGTAAGCATTTATCCCTTTATTTTTATTTTTATTTTATTTTATTTATTTATTTTATTTTTATTAAAAAAAATTTTTTTTTTTAATTTAATTAATTTTTAATTTTTTTTATTTTATTCTATTATTTTAAAGTTGCTTAATTTAATATTGCTGAAATTTGAACATGTGCTCAGGAGCAAAGGAGAATTTGCGGGACTACAGCGGCCACATAGCATATCATTACCTCAATTTACGGGAGACAAAATTAGAAGACCATGAGCTATGTGAGTCAAACTTAATTCTTGTTTTTTTTTTTTTGTTTTTTTTTTATGCATAAATGCAATGCAGCATGATGGTGTTTAGTCCATTCAGACATGTGGCACATGTGGAAAGAGCAGCACTGAAGATGTTTTCCACATTAGCGCAAGCATGTGGTTTCTCTGAATCTACGGGGTGCCTCGTGGATCAATTTTGGACTGTGTGTCTTCACCTTATTTGTCCTTCCAGCGTGTTATTTCATGCACAGTGTGGTCTTCTTCTTAACACTGCTTTGATGTTTGTTCTCCAAGCTGAAGTCAGCGAGTGCCACAGCCTGACCCAGGCCGGCGAGCGCAGGAACAGGAAGATCACCTCATTATTTCACTCCATGAAGAAGTGGGGTTCAGCAGAGGAGCTGGCGCCCGTGCCGGAGGAGAGGACTGTTGCTCATCAGCTCATGCTGCCTGCGTTTAGGCCCAGAAAGTTCTCACGGTAGACTGCGTGAAGTCCAAACATCTTCAGTACCGCTTTAGTGCCACGTGAATAGTTTACAGATGAAAACGCACTTTGCTGCTTTTTTCGCACAAATAGTGTGATTTAGTTGTATTCACATTTAAGTAGCTTTTTAGCTTAATAATTAGCATTTGTAGTGTTATGCCACAGCAGTGTGTGATATTCGGTAAGTGTGATGTCTTATTTTCTCTGCTAAAGGTTTACAATTTTCATTAAGCAATGAAAAGGTGCATTTTTAAAATACCTGTACATCATATGATCCCAAGGTTTTACAAGAACTCCGTTTCACAAAATATGTCAATGCTAAAGTTCTATCTTGAATAGAGACCAACTTCAGCTTTAATTTGCTTTGAACTTATCTTCACCTTATATAACTTAAAAGTCAGAACCACTGTTTATGTTTTTGTGAGAATGTTTTTCATCCTTAAAGACAACAAAATAAAAAATACTAGTTTTATAATATTTTATATACCCTTATTTTATAATATACTCATTCATATATATATATATATATATATATATATATACTGTCCACACACACATATATGTAACTATATATAGTATATTATATATATAATTTTGTATATGTAATATATTAAATATAAAAATATTTAACTTTTTGCGAAGATAGATATACTGATAGCATATAAATATAATATAAGAAAATAAATGTATTATAAGCATTTTTTCAGCGTACATTATTCTTAAGCAAAAATAAATGAGCGAACAAATAAATAAATAATGTTTTTATAATGTTCCACCGAAATGCAATGACATTCTCTGCCCCTGAAATAACTTTCCTTTTATAATGACATAACAAAGGCTCTGTGGACCGGGAAATATCATTTCAGCCAACAATATCAAGAATTTTATGATAAAATTCCTATGAAAAAATCAGTCCTATTCTGCATTATTTCAGTTTGAAATACTCAAATATAATTTCATGGAATTTAAATGCTTTGCAAAAGCCTTTTCTTTTATTCTTTTACTGCCATTAATGTCTTTGTATGGTTTTAGCTCATTTTTATTATAAAATAAATGTATTTTGCATTCCAAAGGATAATGTCGAGTAAATCTTCTAGTCCGTGCCTTATACCGGAAGTCTGAGGGCCTTTCCTGTTACCTGAGTGTTTATTTCATAATGTAATTTATGTTCCCTTTTATAAAAAGAAAAATAAACTGTAATGTGTGCTTTTTTCTGTTCATTATTGTCAGTTTTTTCCTCTAATTGTTAAGATCATTTTTTTGTCATAAAGTGTTGCGCTCCAATCTCCCACCTTTCCTCCCGGCCCTTGCGCTAATCTTTCATCACTCTTCTGGATCACCCTAACAAGATTACACCCTATCAGATCTTCTACCTCAGTCACTGTCCCATGGCTCGCACCTTCCCAGCGAAGCTCCTCGGTTCTTTTCTCCTCTCCTTCTTTGATGCCCATCAGTCGCTCGTCTTTGAGCTCCCCAGATGGAGCAAATATGGGCCCTGAGCCCTTAATTCCAGCTTAGTTGCAAAAGGCCAGCGCTTGCTTTCGGGTTTTGGGTATCACAGGAGAAGACAGACAAGTGGTTTTGTGCCTCATTTCTGAAGGGCATGGGGGTGTTTGAAGGATAAGAGGGCCTTGCTGTAATAGATACTTATCTGACTGCCCCTCAGTCCTCAAACACGATGCTCCTCTGAAGAGATTAGGACCCAGGGAGGGCACATTAGCTCTAATCCCGTGCTTTGAGGGCTCTGCCCCACCCTGCGCTCCACTTATTCTTGCCCCTTCTGTTGCAGGGGGATACCTTGTATCTGGCCCATGTGTAAGGGGAGCCTGTGGCTACACAGGAGGGGGGTTGGAGGGTGTGTGCGTGTCTGCGTTTGTGGGGGGGGAGGCCACTGAAAAGCACGGAGAGGCCTCTACTGCTGTGTAACTGATTCCCGGCTCTCTGAAGAGATTAGGCACTACATTGTTGGTTTGGTTGCCTGTCCACACACACATATATGTAACTATATATAGTATATTATATATATAATTTTGTATATGTAATATATTAAATATAAAAATATTTAACTTTTTGCGAAGATAGATATACTGATAGCATATAAATATAATATAAGAAAATAAATGTATTATAAGCATTTTTTCAGCGTACATTATTCTTAAGCAAAAATAAATGAGCGAACAAATAAATAAATAATGTTTTTATAATGTTCCACCGAAATGCAATGACATTCTCTGCCCCTGAAATAACTTTCCTTTTATAATGACATAACAAAGGCTCTGTGGACCGGGAAATATCATTTCAGCCAACAATATCAAGAATTTTATGATAAAATTCCTATGAAAAAATCAGTCCTATTCTGCATTATTTCAGTTTGAAATACTCAAATATAATTTCATGGAATTTAAATGCTTTGCAAAAGCCTTTTCTTTTATTCTTTTACTGCCATTAATGTCTTTGTATGGTTTTAGCTCATTTTTATTATAAAATAAATGTATTTTGCATTCCAAAGGATAATGTCGAGTAAATCTTCTAGTCCGTGCCTTATACCGGAAGTCTGAGGGCCTTTCCTGTTACCTGAGTGTTTATTTCATAATGTAATTTATGTTCCCTTTTATAAAAAGAAAAATAAACTGTAATGTGTGCTTTTTTCTGTTCATTATTGTCAGTTTTTTCCTCTAATTGTTAAGATCATTTTTTTGTCATAAAGTGTTGCGCTCCAATCTCCCACCTTTCCTCCCGGCCCTTGCGCTAATCTTTCATCACTCTTCTGGATCACCCTAACAAGATTACACCCTATCAGATCTTCTACCTCAGTCACTGTCCCATGGCTCGCACCTTCCCAGCGAAGCTCCTCGGTTCTTTTCTCCTCTCCTTCTTTGATGCCCATCAGTCGCTCGTCTTTGAGCTCCCCAGATGGAGCAAATATGGGCCCTAGCGGCCCTCCGTAAGGTCCTGAGCCCTTAATTCCAGCTTAGTTGCAAAAGGCCAGCGCTTGCTTTCGGGTTTTGGGTATCACAGGAGAAGACAGACAAGTGGTTTTGTGCCTCATTTCTGAAGGGCATGGGGGTGTTTGAAGGATAAGAGGGCCTTGCTGTAATAGATACTTATCTGACTGCCCCGCAGTCCTCAAACACGCTGCTCCTCTGAAGAGATTAGAACCCAGGGAGGGCACATTAGCTCTAATCCCGTGCTTTGAGGGCTCTGCCCCACCCCACGCCCCACTTATTCTTGCCCCTTCTGTTGCAGGGGGATACCTTGTATCTGGCCTATGTGTAAGGGGAGCCTGTGGCTACACAGGAGGGGGGTTGGAGGGTGTGTGCGTGTCTGCGTTTGTGGGGGGGGAGGCCACTGAAAAGCACGGAGAGGCCTCTACTGCTGTGTAACTGATTCCCGGCTCTCTGAAGAGATTAGGCACTACATTGTTGGTTTGGTTGCTCATTTCCATCTGAGGGCCGCTCCCCCTACGGTTACGGGCCGCCATTGTGCCTGGGAGGGGGAACTGAAACCAGCGGCTCAAGGCCTCCAGCTTCCTTGTAGTCTTTGTTTTACAAATGACCCAAAATGTAGATGTCATGTCACAGATGCCTTACAAGCACACCAGGTATTGATTGTAAGGGGGAAACAGCCGCATGAGGAGTGCATTTGTTAAGCGCTTTATGCAAGTCTGACTTGTGTGCCTTAAAGTTTCCTCACGTTTCTGATTACAAATGATCAATAATGTCTTTATCTATCTGTCCGTCCATCCGTCTGTCTATTGCATATCTATCTATCTGTCTGTCTGTCTAATGCATATCTGTGCATCAAAATGTGACTTGACTTGTGTGCCTTAAAGTTTTCTCCCGTTTCTGATCACAAATGATCAATAATGTCTGTCTGTCTGTGTCTAATGCATATCTATCTCTCTGTCTCTGTCTGTCTGTCTAATGCGTATCTATCTATCTGTCTGTCTGTCTAATGCATATCTATCTGTCTGTCTGTCTGTCTAATGCATATCTATCTGTCTGTCTAATGCATATCTATCTGTCTGTCTAACGCATATTTATCTGTCTAATGCATATCTATCTGTCTGTCTAATGCATATCTATCTGTCTGTCTGTCTGTCTAATGCACATCTATATCTATCTGTCTGTCTAATGCATATCTATCTGTCTATCTGTCTGTCTAATGCATATCTATCTGTCTGTCTGTCTGTCTAATGCACATCTATATCTATCTGTCTATCTAATGCATATCTATCTGTCTGTCTGTCTAATGCATATCTGTCTGTCTTTCTAATGTATATCTATCTGTCTGTCTGTCTGTCTGTCTAATGCACATCTATATCTATCTGTCTGTCTAATGCATATCTATTTGTCTGTCTGTCTAATGCACATCTATATCTATCTGTCTGTCTAATGCATATCTGTCTGTCTGTCTCTGTCTGTCTGTCTGTCTAATGCACATCTATATCTATCTGTCTGTCTAATGCATATCTATTTGTCTGTCTGTCTAATGCACATCTATATCTATCTGTTTGTCTAATGCATATCTGTCAGTCTAATGCATATCTATCTGTCTGTTGCATTTCTTTCTATCACATTTCTGTCTGTCGCATTTCTATCTGTCTGTCTGTGTCGCATTTCTTTCTATCTCTCTGTCTGTCGCATTTCTATCTGTCTTTCTTTAGAACTGAGGTGTTCTCTCCTTGCGCTCTTGTTCTCTACATTTTTTTTTTTTTGCAGCATCCCAGTCTTTCATTCAAGCAGCAGAACACGTAGTAGGAATCTGGATGCCGTATGGACGCACTGCACTGTATTCTCAACCACACATAAGGATGATCATGTGGATGGGCCCCAATCTACAGCACAAACTCCAACCACCATGCCGCCTGTCACAGGCTAACGAACACCACCTGTCACTCACCCCATGCGGGGGCTGTCAATCAAATTACAGCCCGAAAGAGAAAGAGGAGTGGGCGGGACCGGTCTAGACCCCTAACAAAGGCATCCTCCCATTGGTGAGTACTTGCAATGTCACTTCTCTGTAAAGAAGAGTGATAGAGTAGGGATGATAACACAAATGACAAAAGATAGATGGATAGTGGAGGGGGGTGGTTGATAGAGGGGAGGTGGGAAAGACTGATAACATTCACGTTCAGCTAACTTTCCTCTGTTTGGGCCTGTGGACTTGGCATAGCTCATTAGCTCTCCAAATGAGGGGTTTGAACACTAAAATCAACAGCATTGTTTTAGGCCAACACTTTTATGAGGTCACACCATTTAAAATTAAACCTGTCTTGTAATAAAATGGCCCATATAAAAATAAACTTCTTTTTAAAGGTTTAAGAGCAATTTAGACCATACATTTATATTCATTTCTCTACGCTGTAAAACAAACATACTAGTGTCAACCTAAATATATGTGCTTGTACTGTTAACATTCAAATTACTCATAACTTTGCTTTATTCAAGTCAATATTCGAATGTCTGTTAACACAATCAACACCAATGAAAGTCTTTTTTAAAGGTCAGATTAGCTGGGGAAAACCCCTCAAAGTAGCAGACTGATTGAATGATTTTTATTGAATCATTTATGTATTTATTTTCCTGACTCAATTTCTCGATGTTATGCTAGTTTAGTCAAAAAAATAAATAAAATTAATTTTATTTGACACTAACAAATTTGATACACAATGTTTAAGTCCGATTTTTAAGCATGTATCTCTTCTCACCTCAAAACGGCTTAAAAAGGGACTACTTCCAGAAAGAAAAACTAACATGTAGAAGGTGTGAAACACACTCTGTGGATTCCATTCATGCTTTTGTTAACAGATCTTATTGACACCTGACTATTGGCCATTCTAATGACAAGTTCAAGCCTTTTGTCTGCTCAGTGGTATGTGATGAGCGCTAAATGAAGTCACACCTCTGCCCATTGTCATTAGCAACTCATTAGGACACACATACTGCGCTCAATGGATGATCCTCCCGTTTGCAAAGAATCCCATTTGGGTAAAATGCAGATACGTTTAATTTTCAGAGTTGGAGTACCTAGACAGACCAGTCTTGTTTTGTCTTGACACGTTTAACATTTATATTTCATCACCAGTAGAAACTATGATTTATTTTTATGGTCTATTAATTCAAGCTTGGGGAAGTTAATTAATTACAGATTTTTTCTTTTACATTACATAGAAAAGGTATACAGTATAACAATACAGCAAAAAAATATATTCTGTCTAAATATCTATGAAATAAATTAAAATGCTATATTTACCATATATAGATGTGATTATTTTACTTTTTATTTACCATGTATTTGTATGGTTATTTAATTAAATTTTGTGCATATACATTTATTATTTATTTTTTATCATTAGTTTTATTTCTTTACGAGTATATAGAGTTTTCCATGCATGTTACAGGTTATGTTTTATTTAGTTATTTATTTTTTATTTGATCTGCTATTTTTAGGTTATGTCTTAAAGCCAAATGTATTTATTTATTTGTGAGCTTTTTATTTTCCATATATTTGTATTTTTAACAGCCATCTTTGAGTATATCATTGTAAAAATCAAGTTTTGGGTTTATTTTTTTATTTACCATGCATTTGCATGGTTGCTTTATTTATTATTATTTTTCTTTTTATTTATGCCATTTTACAGTAGACTATATCTTATAGTAAAACCAAGTTTTGTGCATATTTTTATATGTGTGGTGCGTTTCTATTTAAATTTCTGTTTCGTATCTATTTCTGTTATATATAAATTAAGTATATAATATAAATATATGAATGTATTTATTATTCTATTTATGTATTTATTGTCTGTATATGATTAATTATGACCTATGCAAATATTTTCTATGATGTTATTGAGGATTTCAGCTGACCTTGATGTGTAGAAGTAGCACTAAGCTGGCAAGTACTGGGACCTTTTTCTCTGTATTGATTCATCTGGTTGATCTGTTTGGTTAAACCACAACACAAACCATTAGGATTTTGACACGAGTAGTTCCAGTAGAGTGAAGCAAAATTGAAATCAGCTCTCAGGAGAAACCTCCGCTCATGCAGATCTGGATTTCTTTGCTTTCTCTGTGGTAAAGGACTGGAGAAGCTCATCTCTTATCTGAAGTATATGTCAGTCTACTATCTCACGCTGTTCTCCTCTCGGCAAATGACTGACATCCCGTGAGCAAACAGTCTTAACTGGACCTGTCAGAACATGAGTACACCTGTATTGTGTGCGAGAGGAGAGGAGAAAGCCGAGTGTGTGAGGAACACAATAATCACAGCCCTGAGCTGCTTATCTTCAGAGATGCAGCATAAGCTTTGCTCTTTGCTCTCCATTTTGACCATTGTGCAAGCTGAGTAAATTTGCTCTTGGCCCGAGGGGATCTGAACCCCACCCTGCTTCCAAACTTATCTGTCCGTCTGTCAGCCCTTCAAATGTCTCACACCTTCACAACCTCACACAAAATCTTAATAAACATTTCCAAATAAACCTTTGGAAGAGATCAAGGTAACACTTCTTTTCATCAGATACCCTACTGAAATAATGCATGAAATGCCACTAAACTTAATTCTGAGACTCTATCAGAGTTTTAGGAAACAATGCATGCCAGCATTGTTTACTAGATAACAGATTAAAGAGCGAGTTTCAACAAAAAACTTGTATTTCCAATGTCAGAGAGCCTGAACCCCCTGCTGTCGGGTTGTTTGCTGTGCTTTTCTTTCCAGGGCATTGGTATGTATGTTTAGGAATTCTAATCTTATCTGAGTATCTCTCTACATTACCATCTGTTATGCTGCAATCACCATATACATTAGTCGACACCTGTTTCGCTTAAACCTATTTAATTACGCCAATTGTACTGGTTTGTTGTGGGCAAAAACAAAGTCATCCCCGTTTAAAAGAGGTTTTGATGTTCGGTCACAATAAAGCCAAATAATTCATAGTCCAGGGTCGTTTGGAACCGAAAGAAAAAAAATCATTTGCACCCGTGCGGAAATGATTTACATAAATGAAATTAGAAAAATCATTTTAGACTAGTTCATTTGATAAAAATTTTTTAAATAAAATCGGCGTGTATAACGAGATCATTTTTAGGTCTAATGTGTTAGTTATCCAAAGAAGACATCAAATTCTCACTGATTAAACAATTTGTTTAATAACTTTAACGAAAATATTATTCAACAATTCTTTATTTAAGAAATTAAAATACATAATGCATTAAGATTGCTAAATGTTAATGTTGTTATTAACGAAAGCCAATCTACTTGTATGCCAATTAATCAAACGTGCAACTCAAGTTGAATACATCTGCAATAGTTTTTTTTAATGTAATGTCAAATCAAAGCAACTTAACTTTCCACAAGCTGTTTTCTTACTTTTTCAAACCCCTCAGACACACGTTGCACCGTGTTGCTAATCAAATTCTGAGAATGGCTTGTCATGTCGTGTCTTGTATCGGTTTGCTCAGACAAAACGATTAAACGCTCTCAGCAAGATGGAAAAAAAGTTTATTCTGAGACGTTAATGTGCGACATTTGAAGGTGTTCCGATGGCTTTCAATCGATCCTCTCAGCTGAGCTTCATTCAATTCAATTAAGTGTTGCATTGCATGCAATCAAGATTATAAACAATATAAAACAAAACTGAAATATATGTAAAATGACATTTTTAATACTAATTTTTTTTAATGTAAATAAGAAAATGTCTAATAAAATAATTTATTGTTTGACTTTAAGAAATTAAGATCTTTGACAAATTCATATACACTCTAAAAAATGCTGGGTTGTTTCAACCCAACTTTGGGTCAAATATGGACTAACCCAACTTTTGGGTTAAAAATGTAATTAAGAAATTTAACCCAACAGCTAGTCCATCTTTGACCCAAAGTTGGCTTGAAACAACCCAGCATTTTTTAGAGTGTAGGCTATTTATCCAAATCAAAACAGACGGGTTTTCTACAATAGGCTACATTTTTTTCATGGTTGAAATAATTATGCTATATGAGAGTATTTCAGCTCGATGTACAATCAAACACCAATTCCATTTAGGAGCATCAAAAAAATGAAGCGAATTTCAAATGGAGCCCTGCTTTTTTCCACTCTTCAGTACGGATAAGCGTGAGATAAGCATCATGCGTTTAAAGACTTTTAGAGGCCGTTAAAAGGAACAACCGAAATTCTCCTTTGAAGGGATTTAGCCCCAGTGCAAGCCTTTGGATCACAGCTGTCAATCAACCAATATGGCACCGCCCACTAGTGCGGCTCCGCCTATAAACGGCACTCGTGAAATCGAGGGACTGTCATTCAAACACCACAGCTCAGGGAGTAAGGATGCCTGCTTCACCAACGGGGTTTGGAAACTTCTTCATGGACAGAAACATCAACATGCCCGCTGGATATCAATTATTGGGCTGTCCGCCAGGAATGCAACAGCCACCGCCACATCTTGTGGGAATGGCTGGGGTTCCCTTACCTTTCTCAGGAATACCGGGATACAGTTTCATCCCCTATCCTCATCCGGGACACATGGCACACATTGTAAGTATTCTGAATGATTTTTATATTGCATAAATAAATACATTTGTAAGTCGCTTTGGATAAAATGTACTTTTTTTGTACGTATTACAAGTGGTGTAATGAATATAGAAATAAAACATGACAGACTGAAAAAAATATTATTGTATTGCAACATGCATATTGTTCCATTTTCTAAAACCGACTCTCTTGCTTCCTTTCAGAGCAATTCCTATGACCTCAAGGCTGCATCTCCGTATCACCAAGCTCTCCTCGGACGTGGGGGACCCTATTACACTCCGTATCGTCCCATGCCAGCTGATGACCCGAGTAGGGTCACTAAAGTGGCCACAAGGGAGAGCACCAGCGCTTTGAAGGCCTGGCTCAGCGAGCACCTGAAAAACCCATATCCCACTAAAGGCGAGAAGATCATGCTCGCCATCGTCACCAAGATGAGCCTCACGCAGGTGTCGACGTGGTTCGCCAACGCCCGGCGCCGCCTGAAGAAGGAGAACCGGGTCAGCTGGGCCTCCAAAGGAAAATCCGACGATGAGGAAGATGAAGAGGAGGGTGAGAGCGAAGAGGATGGATCTTTGAGGAAAGGCATGGAGGATGAAGATGAAATCGATCCTCAAACAGTTGATGATGAGGAGGAGGAGGATGTCGCGCTGTCAAAGTCGGTTGAGGACCGTTTAGCGGAAGGACTGGATCAGCAAAAGGAAGGTGACAAGTCTGACACGTCCTGTGAGACCAAAAAAGAGGTGTGTAAACAAAACGTCGAAGTCCAGAAACCTAAAATCTGGTCTCTCGCGGAAACCGCGACTTCAGATATCGTCAAGAAACCCAGCGATCTGAAACATCTATACAGTCCAGAGTTTGGAAAGTGGTGGGCTGGATGGCCTTCAAGGGACTCCTACTCTCCTGTAAACCTCTCCACACATGACCTTCTCAAACAGAGTCAATGAAACCGTTCATTCAAGACGCTATGAATTTTGCACTTTGAAAACCATTGGTAACGTTTCGTTGTGGAAGTTTGCATCCAATGCCTGGTTTAAAAACCAAAGGACTGTGTAAATATTGTACAGTTATTTTGTTTAAGTTATAAATGCATTTACCTGCTGACTTATTTTTGCTAAAATAAAACGTTGAAAAATGTCAACATTTTGGTCATGGTCAATGGTAAGTCTGTTGAAATAATTTAAATGAGTTGCATTGGTTTGCATTTAGTTTTAGTTGGAGTACTTTCGATATCCAGTAGTTTCTTAAAGTCCTAAAGACCCATTAGTGAAAGAAATAAGTCACGAAAACTTCCAATTTCAGGGAATTTAACTCCCTAAAAAAGGCAACACGGCAACGTAATTAAAAGGACCATTGTTTAACAAACAGGAACCTTATTAAATGTAATAATCGAAATAAGAATGGATCCTTATGCTTTTTACACAAGCAAAGCATCAACGTGATGGAAACTGAATAGGCCTAGCTTCAAATACGGCTCATCCGATCAAAACTGGCACAAAAAAAACTAAGAAAAGTTATAAAATACAAGTTTAATAGTTAATCAAATTCGACAATAATTGGATTAAACAAAGCGTGCATCTATCTGAACTGTTCGCTGGCTGGCATATTAGCTATTTAACTGCGTTCGAACGCGTCTCATCTAATCAGAGAGCTTTATCCATGAGCACATTCTCAAAGGTGATGATACACTGGGAAACTTTTTGAGCAATGTTGCCATCAACGGGCTCCCAGACACAGGGCCCACGGCCGATCTAAAGTGTCCAGATAGACATTTGTTGCCCATTCTCAATGGGAAAGTGCCCAAGCAACATTGCTCAAAAAGTTCATCACCTTAAAACCTTTTAAAGTACGTGTTCACAATAGAACTTTATATATGATAATTGACGTCGTTCAAGAAGTTCTCAGGTTTTGGAGGCAGATCAAGACGCGTTCAAAGCGTTTCACTTCAAGGCAATAGATTTAGGCTTCGTGTTATCAGCGAGGACACTACTATTAAGGGATTTGCATATCTGGCTCTGATCTGTTAAAACAATTCAAAGCAGCGCGGATTAAGGACATGAATTGTTCCGTCTTAAAGGGTGATAATTAAGATTATTCTATTTAGTCACGATTTGACAGACGAAAAGTGCCAGAGGCATCTACCTTTACCCTCATTTAGTGCTTAAATGTAGGTGCTATAGGATCAAACATGAACAAAGTGACTTGTGACAAAATAAACGGTATACTGACACAAAAAGTCAAGTGCAAAAAGTTAAAACTGAAAGTAAAGCCAACTTGAAGTATAATGATTTGCGTTTATTAAAGTAACATTTTAATACAGTATAGAATAAAAAACTTGAGCAAAACAATAAAAGAAGTCCAAATGGTTAAATAAATCAATCAATAGGCTAAAATAAATAAATAAATAAAAGTCGAAAGGTAGTAGTAGTAGTAGTAATAATAATAATAAAATGAACGAAGATGGTACTCACAATTA
>NW_015505192.1:2763937-2780274 GCF_001515645.1 Sinocyclocheilus grahami
AGCTTTAGGAGTCAAAAATCTACACATCACTACTACAACAACTTTTTCTAAAAACTGAAGGGAGTTGGTTGAAGAAATATCATGTTGTGATTTTAAATGTGAGGCAAAAGTGAGATTGAATGTTGGAACTGTTTTATGCCAAAATACCTCAAATATGGAAATGGCAACCTCTTGTGGACAGTCAGAGTATCCCACAATGCATGAGCGATTCATCTACAACTCGGTTTTCACACCATTTGTCAAGTTTTTCTGTGGACATTTCACACCTCATAAGTAGCAAATGAATATCTTACAGTGGCCCACGGGCAATTATTCATGGAGAATCAAGAATGATTTAATATGTACAGAGAATCACAAATTATTTCATAATACAATACAACATTCACAATAAAAGCAACAAAAATGGTAATGTACAAAGGACATATTTACATAAAATACAAAGCAACAGAGATTTCACAACATTTAACAGTTGTAATGTCTAAGATCAAGATTACAAAGACAAAACATTAGAAACGTATTATACATGATTTTGTGAACATAATTAATCTCGCACTTCTGCACCACATTATTTTCAATCCCAACTGACACTTTTATGTTCTAAGAACATTCTATGAATGTTCAAAACTTCAATTTTTAAGTTATACAAGCATTTAGGAACACATTAGCTGAATGACCTTCAAAGTGTGCAATCCTAAATATAAAGTACCAAGCATTGGGATGCATGTGTGTTTTGTGCAGTCTTTCTGCATCACATTGGTGTTATTGTGAGTCTTTTTCTTATCAAACTACAGCTGAAGTGGGGAAAATCTCCTTAGGAGCTTTGAAGTGTTTCACTTCTTTTCTTCCTTACTCTTCTATCAACCTGGTCTCATAAAAATATGTACCTCTGGGTACAATTCGCCGCAGTTTCAAAGAGAAATGTCCACTGAGTGGCGCTAAAGCACGGGTTCAATCAAGCGGCAACCTCCCGCTCTCTCTGGTGAAGCCAACACGGAAGTGACTTAAACTGTAATTCATCAACTGGCCGCTAGAGGCGGGCTGCAAAAGGGAATCAATCCCGTAGACTCCCCATGTTAAAATGCCCAACTTTCCAGCAGAAAAAAACATGTTTACAGCCTGGTTCAAAAAATTATTTTGGTCTACATAGCTAATTTTGCCCTTCGTGACAACTATGAGGGGGGTGAATTTTTTTTCTAACTCATCCGTTTAAATTATATTAAGCCTTAAAATTCTGCATAATTAAGGGCGTGGCCACTTGAGTGACAGGTGGATTGCCGCTGCTGTCACCACCGTCAAGCTAGGTGGGCGTGGCTTCAGCAACCAGCTCCCGCCTCTTTGCCCATTTTCGATAATCCGGGAGTGACGCGCAGTGACGTGCTGCCAAGATGGCGACGGCCGGCTCCGCCTACTTTAGAGCTTCAAAAACGCTCTTCGGAAATCTACGGGTGACGTCACGGACACTACATCCATGTTTTTATACAGTCTATGGGTTCAATACATGAACACTGGCACATTTTTATTACATTGATATAGGTACGCATTGCTGTGTTTTTATTACGTTGCTTCAAGTACGTATTGCGGCGGTTCAGAATTCAGTCGCTAAAACTTAAAGGTCCCCTGAAATGCTTAGAAACACGCAGTGTTACTCTGTGTTGACGTCATTTTAACTGAAACCGGAAGACAGGGCGGGACCATAGACTGTATAAAAATGGGCGGGACATATCAAGCAGCCCCGCCTCTTTTTAAAATAGCCAATAGCGTTCGTTTATATCACAGCTTGGGCTAGAGCTGTTCAGAGCCGTTGAGCTCCGTAAAGCTGCATTTGACAAGGTATGCCAGCCACAATCTCATCCATATTGCTATAAAATATAGCATTCTGTGTAGAATTCAAATAGCTCCGATACACTTTGTGGTCTGCGCCGACTCGCGCATGTGATCTGCTCCGTACTATCATGTCTCTGGACCCCGCAGAGTGTGCGGTTCAGTGAAACCAGACTTCTTTTTTTCCTCAATGGAAAGGATATTTCTGTCAGGACCACTATCGTCAAAGATGATTGACAATTAGCATCCAGAACTCCCTGCGCCTCCATGCAGCCTAGCGTGGATGAGAGCAGGGAGAGCAGCAATAACCCCCCAGGGTAAACGGAACAGGACTAACGAATGTATTGCAGATATTGTTAAAGTTCAATCATTTTCTGTACACATTTTAGAATTAGTCTGATTCAAGGAGAATCAGAAGGCTGAATCCCGACTGACAGAGGAGGAGTTGGGGATGGAGGAGGGTAATTAGCTATTGAGCAATGCGAAAACTGCTGATAATACGGAGGGACCTTATATATGAATGCTTAGATAGGTGTCGTATTCCCATAGGTAGATGGGGATCAGCTGAAGGTCAGCTGATGCGAACTGACCTGCCAGAATTAACGCTACGCTTGATTTACACTGTTTGAATCGTTCCCTGTCCCCTATATAGTGCACTACGTGCCATTCACTGTACAGAAAATATTAATTCTGTGGACAAGTGACCGATTTCAGCCGCGGCTTCAGCGTCTATTTTAGAGTGTAGGGGGCGGGTGTTTCGGATTCTAGAGAGCGTTTGATTGGACAGAAAGTTTGATGAGAAGCTGAAGTACGATGTGACGTCAAAAAATCGTTGAGCCGTTTTGGCGGAAGTGACGAACTGCAAGCTTTGAATGCTCATATCTTCTAAATGCGAATTTTGCCACTGTTTTGGAGCACACTGCCTTATAGATAACTTTAAGACTAACATTGATACTAACACCCAAAAAACTTTAATTTTGATTTCATGGGGACTTTAATGCTCTATCATGCCCTACACCAAACCCACCCCTAAACCTACCCGATAGTGTTACCAAATGCAAAATTGATATAAAAAGGCATTTGTTGATGCAACCGTGCCATTTGAACTTTTCTATATGCAGATTTGAATTGTTTTGTCGAACCGTAGCTGCACGGAATTCGAACCGGAGCTCCTCGCGCCTCAAGTACGTCTCCGTACTCCGTGAGCTACCGAACAAACGTACCGTCTATGAAAACCCATAGATATGAAGCTGGATATGTGTGATGCTAACATTCAAAAGCATCAGTTTTCTAATCTCCCAGCATATTCAAATTGTTTTCAATTCAAAGTCTTAACATAATATTCTTCAAGTAATTGTGCGAAAATTATGTTTATTAATCGAAACTCTGTAAATTTGTGTGAAAAGGAATAAAAGGTGTCGGAGTTTTACTGCCTCTAGTGTTAATTTCTTTTGGAACCTGCAGTGATATGTACTTATTGGTACGTATTTCGCATCTCGCTAAAAAGTGCACCCCCCCTCCAGGTACGTTTCTGCCATGAGACCAGGGAGCCTTCTATTCAGCACTAGTAGTGTCGAGTGCATGGGGAGGGTGTGCAGCATTTCGTAGCAATCACAGGACTCAAGTGGCAATACAACGGCAAAGGCTTTCAGCAGCAATATGTTTGAAAACACAAGGCTCATGTTGAGGAGCTACTGTTTCAGTCATGATTGTGTAAGACACGTGCAGGTTTTGGGACATTTAGAGTAAAGCCGTCCTTAGTAATGTAATGCTCTCTATGTTGATGGTTGTAACATGATGGGAGGACAGGACAGCTATCTACTTTGTAGAAGACTTTGCTCTATAAATGTGAATATGAATTTGATTCAGCACTTGGATAGACAGGTCCTTTGCCCTGCTCTTGATCTACAACATTTCCATTTTCAGTCCTGTTACTTGGCGTGGGGCTCACGGGTCCGCTTGTATCAGTGTCCTCCTCAGGCTGTTTATTTAATGGTTGGATTGCCCTCTCAACATCTGCATCTTGATGCAATGTTCTTATATTTAAGCCTGCTATCTTTGGGGCCTGTTTGGGGAGCTAAAAACAAAACAAGCAATCATTATTAATCTCCACATATGGGAATGACTATTCCATGCGATTAATCTCAGAAAGACAGTGTATGTCTTTGCATTATGTTGCATATGTTTGAATAGTAAATAGACCTTTACCTCTATCCAGCCTTTATGTCCTGGAGGAAATTAAGAGAGCAATTATTGGTAAACTCTTTTGATTTAGCAAAGCTATAATGTGATATGAGCACTTGACCAAGGATAGTTCACTCAAAAATGAAAATTCTGTCATTATTTACTCGCCCTCAAGTTTTTCCAATCCTGACTTCCATAGTATGGAAAAAAATACTATAAAACGTCAAAGGGGACCAGAAATTGTTTGGTTACCCACATTCTTCAAAATATCTTCTTTTGTGTTCAGCAAATGTAAGAAATCCATGCAGTATGGGGTAAATAATGAGTATTTAATGACAGAATTTTCATTTTTGGGTGAACTATTCCTTTACGAATTGTATTGTAGATAAATGCAGTAAATCATTTGTAGGTTGTGGTACATACTTTTTGCGTAGCACATTGCAGCTCCAGCTATTAAGATGAACAGAAATATTGCAACTCCCAACCCAATTGCAGCTCTGTGAGTGGGTCTACCATCCACTGAAATGTGACAAACAAAACACACAACAAGCTCAGATGACAATCTTCTAATAGTACTGGTGATCAAAACGTTACTACTGACAGCATTGTAAATCATTTTAGTGTGTGTTTCAACCATGCAAACACGTCACAGTCTTTTTTCAAATAAACATGATTTTCTGATTCTGGTGAAGTGATCACACCAGTTTAGCCATAGAGGAACTGGACTCCACCCACACAGCTCTCAAGTTTCACTACTGTACTTTCAACAGCCACATGACCTCTTTTAGGAACTAACAACAGTATCAGTTTTACTGACAATTAAACCGTCATATTGACAGTCACTAAACGCGAGATCACATTTTACAGTGTACTCACCACAGATTCGGTCTGAGGTTGAACTGCCAGGAGCGTTTTTATCATATCCATATTCACATCTAGACACAGGAGAAAAAGAAAAAAACAAAACAGAAATTTAGACAGACAGTATTTTGCACAGCCAACATTTTGCATGCTGGCCAAACAAACAAAACAATTCTGACATAAACCATAAATCTGATGACCAAATTAAAATGTATATAATAAACATACACTAAATATATAAACAAAAGATACACTACTGTTTAAAAAGTTGGTAAAATCTTTTAATGTCTCTTTTGCTCACTAAGGCTGCATTTGTTTGATCAAAAATACAGTAATGACCGTTTATATTAAATATTGGAATTTAAAATAGCTATTTTTATTTAAATATATTTTAAAACGTAATTTATTCCTGTGATGCAGGGATTTTCTGCATCTTACTCCAGTCTTCAGTGTCTCATGATCCTTAAGAAATATGCTGATTTGGTGCTTAATTATGATCAATTATTATTGTTGCTTAATTATTAAAAAGGGCTCATAACTATGAAATCAGTTTTTGCTGCTTAATATTTGGAAACTGTGATACATTTTTTTTTCAGGATTCTTTAATGAATAGAAAGTTCAAAACAGCATTTATTTAATATTGGAATTTTTTGTATGATTATGTCTTTACTGTCACATTTGATCAATTTAATGCATTCGTACTGAAAAAAAAAGGTATTAATTAATAAAAAAAAAAATCATACTCACTCTAAACTGTATTGCATGTTTTGTTTGGTACAGTTCCATCAACTTATTTCAGTCATTTCATTTATAATGACTCAATTAACCTGACTTCATTAGGTTACACCAACATAAGTCATTTTAAAGGGTTAGATCAGGTAGAAATAAAAATGTAAGGCAACGCTTGCATGTTACGGTGTAGATTAAACTCAGAATTACACTAGAAACAAAAGTCCCTTTTTCCTTCTTTTAGTACAGTATATGAAAACAGCACTGGCACAATTAAAGGAGGAAAAAATATTTTTCATACATTGCCCATTCCTCGCAAGTGTCAGCTGAATCATGGGTGGAGAATGTTCCATTTTTACATGCCTCACACACAGTATCACTAACCGGTGAACCTGCGAAAAAAGAAGCTATATTTTAACAACAATGATTATAAAAACTCTAAATCACATCTAAAATTATGGTCTAAGGGATGTGACATTATTATTCAGGAGGTACAGTTAAGCGCAGTTAAGTCAACATTAACCAGTGGGTTTCAAACTGACTCTTACTTCAGACAGCACAAACCTTTTCTGACGACTCTCTGTCCTGGCTTGCAAACTTTGTGTTCCCTACAAGTGTTGCAGTCATCATCTTGCGTACAGTAGTATCCAGCTTCACACTGACATTTGCTTAAACTGGTCTTACTGGGATTAATTTGTGGCTGAAAATGTAAATCTGAATTAAACAGAAAAGCAAGAGAAAAAAACGGTAAGCTTCAGAAAACCCTTTTATTCATTTACACGTATACATTTAGCAGACACGGTCATCCAAACCTGATCAATTTATCATTAATATTAGTGATTAATATTATTTTAACAATTTATTGTTGATATTAATATGAATAGGTATTAATAGTATGCTATAGTATCACCTGAGATTTAACGTTATCTCCATTAGACTATTTTTTCTCTAATATTTCAGCAGTAATACTTTAGCCTATGGACACTCACTGGGGTCACAGCTGGGCTGGCGTTCACATTTGGTTTTGCTTGTGTAGCCGCTCTGATACTCTCCGTCTTGGCAGTCCTGACAGCGCGGGTCCTCGCAGTTGTCGTCCATGAGCATCCTCTTACCTGTGACACACTCTCTGATTAGACTCGTATATTAAAAGAGAGTCGTATAAAATGACCGTGAATTTAACGGTAAAAGACTGTAAAAATGCTACAGTAAAAACCTGTTAAATGGTTAACCGTAAATTCCCCTACTATATACGGTGAAAGACTATATTGGACATTACATGTATTGGACATAAATTTTACGGTAGTATACCGTTTTTGGAAGTGAAAAATACCGTATAATTTACAGTGAATAACTGTAAATTGACATTCCCAGAATTCCCTGCGTTACATTTCAAATTTGATGTTTTTTTTGTTGAAATAACCGTTTCTTCTCAGTTTTTTCTTATCAGTTTTGTATATTAGGGTTGTGTGTTACACCTAATGTTGTTAAATGAATGTTTATTGCATTATTTCAGTTTCATGGGTGTTACCATGATGGTGTTAACATTTGTGAGAATGACACTGTGCACCTTCTATACATGTTATTATTTAAAAGCTGCTTGTGATGGGCTTTGGTTCATCATGTGACTTTCTCATCGCCACCTGCATCTGGTGGTTATCAGTGTATTACAAAAGTACAAAACAGGTTTCAGTACTTCAATAGGTTGGTATATTAACATTATGTCAGTTAATGAAATTACGGTATTTAACTGTAAATTTAAGTTAAAACCGTAAAACGTTGCTACCGTATTTTTTACGGTAAAATTTTGGCAACCACAGCTGCTGTTTTTTTTACCGTAAATTTTACTGAATTTTTTTTACAGTGTATATTAAAAAAAAGACAAAGATTAAGCAAAATGTAAAAGTATTGATGGGTTTATTTCAAGGCAACATGTGAAATAATATCAACTAGTTAAAGTAAGAAACAAGACGGTGCTGTGTAGCTGAGTAGACTACTCTTGCGTAAGGGAAAGAGACTGCATGCTGATACTTCCTCTAGATCAGTGGTTCCCAAACCTGTCCTGGAGGACCCCCTGCCCTGCACATTTTGTATGTCTCCCTAATCAGACACACCCAATTTAGTTCTTGCGGTCTTTACTAACTAGCTGATGAGTGGAATCAGGTGTGTTAGATAAGGGAGACATACAAAAGGTGCAGGGCAGGGGGGTCCTCCAGGACAGGTTTGGGAACCACTGCTCTAGATTATGCCAGTTTAATGTCACGCCACATTGAATTACAGTTCGTCCACATACCTGGTACACACTTCTTGCAGCATTTATCTTGCTTCTGATAATGTGTTTCCTCCTCACAACATGACCCAAGGTACAACAATGTGACCTGTCAAAGGTAAATGCACAAGGAACATTATCGAAGAATATTCATTCATTCTTGTGCTGTGCTGAAAATCCTTTACCTAATTGGTGTCCCCGATATTGCTTGTAAATCTTGGATTCAATTTTTTTTGTAAACTTGTTTTCTGTCAATTAGGACAGGTTCAGAACTGATTGGTCGTAGGCCTTATTGATCTGAGTTTATGCACAATAATTTATCCATTATTTGTGGAACATTTTGGCAATGTTTATTTAAAAACTGAGGAGCTCAGATCAGTGAGACCTACGATCAATACAAAACTTGTGCGATTGAAAGAAAAGTTGACAAAATAATTGAATCCAATATTTGGTAATATTATAGTATAACGAGAGACTTTCAAGCAGTTTCTCTTTTTTTTGTAGGTTGGTCATTTTTTTTGGCTGGGATAAATTGTAACAAAAAAGTACAAAAGCTATCCATTTTGGGAAGTTGTTATACTCTGTGTGAGTTAAGTCTGTAAGTTTTAATCCAATGCGACAACATTAACTAGCATTTTGGGGAAAAAGAAAATCCTCTATGGGTCGAAATGACCAGAACACAACATGAGCGTGTATCACAGGCGGCCATCTGAGGGTTCTGATCAGATGGATCACAACCCCCCCTTAAAATATGATTAAAAACCACGCTGTGCATTGTAAATAACAACGTTTTATACTTTAATCAGTTGAAAGTAGTAAAACAACACAAACGGGGCAAAAATGCATTGGGTAGGGTTAGGGTAGGCTTTTGTCCCAATAAGATGACATCCATTTAATAATTTGAATTAAAATTTACACTCAATATGTTATTGCATATTGTTTTATAATGCATTACACTGCTGAGGTGCAGATAATTGCCACTATTGGCAATAAGTAATTAGCAGAATATCCTGCTATTTTAATATAGTATAAATAGCTATTTGCACAGTGTAAATAGCATATCACAAAACAAATACTGCTATTTTCACTCAGTGTAAATGGCATCTATCGCTAAGAAAATATGCTACCACCCATACGCGCCTTGTGTCCCCTTCAAATATTGCTCTTGAGAAATTTTATGTTTATTGTCCCCCCCTACTGTTAGACGAAATTTACGCCCCTGGCGTGTATCAAATTTGTTACAGGTCAACATATCAATGAACACTATATTTCAATGTTAAGTATGTTTTTGAGCTATTTAAATGGATATGAGGTTCGTTAGACCCCAAAACAGAACACGGTGGAGTCTTGAAACCGAAACGACCTTCGTGACAGTGCGGAAAGTCCCCGAGAGCCCCACCCAGACTGTTTTAATACAGAAGACCGCAACCTTACACTAGCACATTAAATAACTACTTAACAACACACAATGCAAATATTACATGTCACTTAGATGCAGGCACTTTCAATGCTTCTCCAATACCAATGCGCATTCAAAGCGAAAGTGAAAGTGATGACAAACACACGAGTCATTCTTTCAATAACAACGACAATCGAAACGTTCTAAATGCTGCACATGAAAACTATAAATGGATTCATTGTTACAAATGAATATTATCAATTTAAGTAATAACCACCATGAATATCCGTGCGTAGTTAAAATGCACGCGCAAAGCGTTAAGCACATCACTTACCAGCGAACTAAGAATGCAGACTGTCCTCATGATGACAATATCTGTAGAAACGGATCCTTGTTACCAGTTGTTAACTCCCCACAGGCACATAAGACACTGACCTGTCTGCTGCAGATCTTAAACTAACGCTTGGCAGTCGCGAGAGGGGATTTCTTCCCGCAGACACGCCCACATGTGACATGTGACCATTTCTCTTTTCCCTATGCCAGGGTTCCTCAAATCTTACCCTGGAGGTCCAATGCGCTGCAGAGTTTAGCTCCAACCCTGATCAAACTCAGCTACCTGTGATTTTCTAATGATCCTGAAGACACTGATTAGTATGCTCAGGTGTGTTTGATTAGGGTTAGAGCTAAACTCTGCAGGAAAGTGGATCTCGTGGGCCAGATTTGAGGATCCCTGCCCTATGCTATCCAGTATCCCCTCGCTGCAGAACAAAGATCCAAGAAGTGTGAGGAGAAAAAGACGCATTGAGGCTGTTGATAGACTAATGCATGATACAGCTGGTAAAGTTATTACACTTATATTATTTTAAGAAATATTTCGGGGCCTGTAGGACAGGTTTGGGAAGCACTGGCCTAGGCTATAATATAGGCTAAACCAGGGGTGCTCAAACTTGGTCCTGGAGGGCCGGTGTCCTGCAGACTTTAGCTCCAACTTGCCTCAACACACCTGCTGGTAAGTTTGCCCCTCGCTGCAGAACAAAGATCCAAGAAGTGCGAGGAGAAAAAGACGCATTGAGGCTGTTGATAGACTAATGCATGATACAGCTGGTAAAGTTATTACACTTATATTATTTTAAGAAATATTTTGCATTTTAGAGATCCGGAAAGCTGTAAAAGAAGCATTAAGATCATTTAAATCAATATAGCCTAGTGGTTCCCAAACCTGTTCTGGAGGACCCCCTACCCTGCACATTTTGTATGTGTCCCTAATCAGACACACCCAATTTAGTTCTTGCAGTCTAACTAGCTGATGAGTGGAATCAGGTGTGTTAGATAAGTGAGACATACAAAAGGTGCAGGGCAGGGGGGCCTGGAAGCACTGGCCTAGGCTATAATATAGGCTAAACCAGGGGTGCGCAAACTTGGTCCTGGAGGGCCGGTGTCCTGCAGACTTTAGCTCCAACTTGCCTCAACACACCTGCTGGTAAGTTTCTAGTATGCCTATAAGAGCTTGATTAGCTGCTTCAGGTGTGTTTAATTGGGGTTGGAGCTAAACTCTGCAGGACACCAGCCCTCCAGGACCGAGTTTGGGGACCCCTGGGCTAAACAATTCTTTTATTAATTAAAAAAGGCTCAGGTTATAACATGAAGTTGGTTTATCTGTCAATCTAACTCCACGACAATGTCGCTTAACCAGGCAGAACTTCCCAGCTTGACTTTCACTTCCTCCAGACCAAAAACACTATTGTTATTATTGAGTCCGGTCACCAGTGCCAAAACCTAGGCCTAGCCTATCTCTTACGTGGAAATGACCTTTGTTTAATTATTTACTTAATTACTGATTTAATGTGACCTTAGCATCTTCATAAGCAAAACAGAAAATCATAGTTCCTTTACTGTGACTAAAACAGAAAAATGCTGAGCACTACAGCCGGCCATTGCATTTAGTACTTTACTAAAATTACTAAAAAAACAGAAACTGTCTCAAATTTATGTAGGTTATTTTTGAAGGATGTAAACATTTAGTCAGTGCAGTGACCTTGTGTGACTTTAGCAAACTTCAAAATGTAGCCTAATTTTGCTTTTGAGTAGCCTAATGTGCTTTTGTACATACAATTAATAATAAAAAAAATAAATGGCAGTATGCACTAAGTAAGTGAAAATTAGTTTTTGTGTAATGCAGTATAAATAATATTCAGTTGTTATATAGTACAGTGTTGTTATTGTTAACTAAAACGAAGAATATACATTTTTTTTTCATTATTTGAAACAAAGCTGAAATTAAAAAAAGTATATACACACTGAACAAAATTATAAACGCAACACTTTTGTTTTTGCCCCCATTTTAAATTTGAGATGAACTCAAAGATCTAAGACTAAGAATATACATTTTTTAATTATCTTTTTCATTATTTGAAATTAAGCTGAAAAAAAAAATACTGTATATATAAAATTAAATTTTTTTAACTTAAATTAAAAAATATAAAGCGATAATTGTAAGCGTTGCCTTGGCAAATAACTGAAAAAAAAGTTTAAATGAAAAATAGTTATTAAATTACTCACTCCAACTGAAATAAAATAAATTAAAGCTAAATAGAATTATTAAAAAAATACTAAAAATAACAAAAACACATAACAAAATTATTAAAACTTAAAGGGATAGTTCACCTTCAGTTGCTGGTACCCACTGACTTGCATAGTGTTTTTTTTTTCATGCTATGGAAATCAATGGGGACCAGCAACTGAAGGTGAACTATCCCTTTAAACAAAAATATAAAGAAAAACACATTCAAATTAAAAATTTTTAATAAATATTAATAGTATAATAAAAAATGTAATAACACTGATACAGTATTATGAATATGCATTATAAAACAATAGCCTATATGAAAGATAAGACAGCAAGTAATATTAAAATAGCTCACGATACAATAATTGTTGATACATTGGCAGCATGATATGACACAACTGACACATTTTGCCACTGTGAGAATAGAAGAGCAAAACAGTATGTAGCATGAGAGTTTTACAGGCCCTGGTGAATCCCTCCCATGCTGCAGGGCTCTCCCCTATAAAAAGAAAAAAAGCCCAGGTCTGGATTCAGCAGACAGCAGGAGGAAATCCCCATGTTTCAAGGAAGTTGTTTTGGAATATACATGCATGAGTACCATGGAAGAGAAGAAATACTCTGAGATCAATGATCTAATCAGTCAGATCCCAGCGCAATGACGTCTGAACTCAGGAAGTTCAAACAGACAGAAGTTTTTTATAACATAAGGCTGATTGTCTCACTTCCTCACAAGGTATACAATCTGAGAATGATTTGAGGCATGGCATACTGTAATTAAAGTTCAAGTGAAAAACCCTTAAGTCCCATGAGGAACAGTTCAGAGAATATGGACGTCACAGTTTCTACATCAGTTTTCAAAAAATGTTTTTTTATTGTTCAAGACACTGCACAGTCTAGGGGGCTTGTTGTATAAAACTTGTCTACAAATTACAATAAAAGTAGAATATAAAGTCTGTATGTGTTCAGAGTGCAATGATAGACAAGTATGCAAAAGATACAGATATACAGTATGACAGATTCAGCAAAAACACCAGTATGAAAATACATCTACTGTACATGTGTGTAGAGTGAACTTCAATAGTTACACTACACTAATCACTAGACTAGCAGTGGCAAATGAAATAGGATGTAAACACTTCCTTTTCTCAGTCTGTCATTTTGATGCATAGGCTATTTTAAGTAGGTGCTAATTGACAGCTATGAATATGTTTGGGAGTTTTTACAGGTTGCTTGCTACATAAGAACACAACCTTTAAACTTTGTTTAACTCTTAATGTGTTTATTAAATGCTTGAAAGTTTATTCAAGCATTTCAAAGAGAATTGATTTGGGAAATTAAAATACTAATTCGTCCCCCAGATTATGTGTCAGTTTCATAGTTTGCCAAAATACGAAAGTTAATAGTTCATAATTAAAAATCATAGTTAGAGTTTTACATTTTCACAAATGTTCACAATGTTGGCTGGTCTTGCCAATGTGCATGCGCATTCCAGCGTCAACAAACAGGTGATCGAAAAAGGCCATATTATGCTCGTTTAACTCTAATTTTAAAAATAAGTTACTGAAATAAGTTACCTATCATTATTATGATTATTACTATGATTATCTGAAGTACTTGTAGTATGATAATTGATTGCCAAGTTGTCAGGGCTTCGATTGCTACAAACATTACACTATATTTAAGTGTGTAGCTGCTTGTTTAAATGCAATTACTGATTTAAGTTTGTTGTGGGTAAGTAACATATCACTTGCATGTTCACAATACTAATATAGACCTAGTTTGTACTTTATTTAAAGTCCAGTTTGTCTTTTACAGCGTCGTAGTGATTTGTTTGTGTCGGCTGTGCACCATCTAGCTGTTGAACCACTGTTTTACATCTTTCAGACATATTTGGATATCCGTGTTTTATTTTACTCGTCATATTTGAGAGTACAACCATCTATATATCGAGACAACAGCACAGAAAGACATAATAGATATGTCATATGTGTTTAATGACTCTACAACTGAGAGAAATATGAGAAGTCATCTTCATGCCTTGTAATAAATACGCATGTCACATAGGCTACCAAGTTCTCAGTCACACAGACACAGCTCTTTTCCTCTTTTCAGACGTCTGCAAACCTCAGCCTAAATCAGTTTACTACTTGCCAGCAATTGATGGGTGATGTGACATATGTTTTGATCTCCTGAAGTCCAATGAAGAAACATGGGTCACAGAAAGACTGTCACGGAATGCCAGGAGGAAACAAGGTAAGTTCCATGTGCAGTTTATTGAAAATAATAACAGGACAAAACGTAGCAAAAGGTAATCCAAAACCTGACACCGACAACACCAACTAAGAAGACAATACAATCCAGACGCAAATGACAGACAGAGAAGGCATGATATATATAGCTGGGTTAATGATGAACAGGTGTTACCGATAAAACCAGGATTAGTGAGCAGGGGACTATGGGAAATGGAGTTTAACACAAACAACGAAAACAAAAGAGCGCCCTCAAGTGACCAGTCCAGGTCACCACAACAAACACTGTGACACTTACTGCTCTTGACTAAATAATGTTTTGTTGAATAACTTTTAATGTTAATTTACAGTTTATTCAATTTCTGTAGCCTTACAGCCATGGACTTCCTCTCTCTCACTGCCGAGTATTGTAAGCGCATATCGCTACCCTAGTCGATAGTTACTTTACAGAGCAAGTTCCCGTTCCTAGTTTGAGTTCTAGTTGTCTAGTCTAGTCTAGTCTAGTCTCGTCTAGTTTCCTGATTGCCTGTTTCCTGATTTTCACTTGTCTTGGATTATCCCTCTCGTCTCGCCCTGTTCGAATACTGTTTGCCCCTCGCCTGGACCATAGCCTGTGTTTCGTATTAACCCATTGGAATACCCTGTTTGAACATTGTTCGCCGGAGATCGACCACGCCCGCTCACTGGACTACTCTTGTGTCTACCTGTTTGCTATTATCTGACCCTTGCTTGTTTTGACTTTGTTCTAGATTAAAAGCTTTGCATATGGATCTGCACGCCTCTTGTCTCGTCGGCTCCGTAACACTATAAACATTGCAGAAGTAATGCAATATTCTTTAGATCATGCATGTGCATCTGTGTATTCCTGCACCAGTAAGCATTAAATATTGCAATCACTGACCAGAAATGACTATTAGCACACATCTGAGCACCAAAAGTAAATTTGTATTCCTGTTTTTGCAACATTTTCTTGCTTGAATATTGAAATTATGAACCAGAAATGACTATTAATGCACACTGGAGCACCAAAAATAAATTTCGATTTGAAAAAATAGTTGATTGTTGACCGATTAAACTGCAGAAAGTGAGGGGGACGTTAATGTCATGAAACCTGACATGAAATGTCCAGGTTCAAAATCTAAAGGAAAATAAGAAATAATATTTTGCTTAAAGAAAATGACGATTATTCTTGGGACCATTTATTTATTTAGGATATGATTTATTTAGGATAAAATTTCTTTATACAATATATTATACAAAAAATTCCTACTTTGCATTTCCGGCCGAAACATACCTTGTATATGTTTAAATGAGATTCACTAAGTTTTCCATGTTGGAAAAATGTAATTTATACATGGTCATTGTTTCCCAGACAGAGCATTTAATGAAGATGATTGCAACGCTGTAGCATTTGCATAGATTTAAGTGCAAGGTAAAGAGGTGTATAGTTCCTTCAGCTGCTGCAGAGTCGAGGTGAGGTGAACTTTGCCCTCTCGCTGAGTGTTACACATGACCTCGCTGACCTTCAGGGGACTCATATTCAGATCAACGATGAGGCTGTAGTTCTGTATCAGGCGTTTGGCTTGCTCTCTATCCACATAACCTGAAAACAGTGTTGAAACCATCATTTCATTGTACAAAATTTGATTATTGATTTTAGTCTATCATTTTCTATGAGTCGCAGTGTTTCAAATCACTTTATAATGTGCTTCAGACAGACTGTATATGTATGGTGGGTTTTATACCTGTGTTTTTGGTGTCACACATTTGTAAGGCCTTCTCCATCTTTTGGAACCTCTGAAGCCATGTCTCTCTTAGAATAAAGCTAATTTTTTTTAACCTTTTTGTCCCATCAGTAAAATACTTAATTTGTTTCCCAGCAACAATCTTCACCACTAGCTGTGGCGTGATGGTTTTCCCTGTGGTTTTCCATCTATCCATGATGTGGAAAGCTCCTACAGAGAAAATGAGACACAAATGAGTGATTATTCATACACATACAGTCGTGTTCAGAAGTATTGGCACCCTTGGTAAATATGATCAAAGAAGGCTGTGAAAATAAATCTGCGGGGGGGGGGGGGGGGGGATTATTATGTAAAAACTTCAGATTCCCAGCTCCATGTTGGTACTTCTTCTCTTCCGTTCACCTCACTCATTTTCTATAGGGTTCAGGTCAGGGAACTGGAATGGCCATAGCAGAAGCTTGGTTTTGTGCCCAGTGACCCATTTTTGTGTTGTTTTTAAGGTTTGTGTTTGGATTAT
>NW_015505192.1:2780397-2783894 GCF_001515645.1 Sinocyclocheilus grahami
AGAATATGCTGGGGATTTTTTTTGGATGAGAGCATTTTCTTTTCTTCCCTCCCAAACAACATGTGGTGTGTTGATTTTTTTTAAAGGTTTTCTGACCCCTGCAATTCTCTAGCTGTGGTCCTTGGAGAGTCTTTAGCAGTGCTGGGGAAAGTTACTTTTAAAAGTAATGCATTACAATATTGCGTTACTCCATAAAAAAGTAACTAATTGCGTTACTTAGTTACTTTTTATGGAAAGTAATGTGTTACGTTACTTTTGCGTTACTTTTTAAATCTGGAGAGGGCTTGCTTGTTTGTTTTTAAAATGAAAAATTTGTGAAGCTCAATTATCTTTTGCTGCACATCAGAAATATATTCTTTGGTTTTTCTCATTGTGATGGATGATTAAGGGAATTTGGGCTTTGTTGTCCCTCCTATTTATATTCCTGTGACAAAGGAAGCCATGGCTGGATAATTTCATGTTCATAACCACCCTGGTATGCTCAAAATTGTAAATATGAATGGGAATATACTTCACAGATATTTTACTCATAAGAATTTCTAGGGGTACCAATAATTGTGTCCAATGTGTATTTGAGAAAAAAAATGTATGTCATAATGATATTTCCCCCCATTTTAAATTCTTATTCTTCAATGAAAGGTTAGATTTATGTGAATTTTTAAAATAAAAGATCAAAATGATTAACAATGCAGATTTATTTTCACAGCCACCTTTGATCATATTTACCAAGGGTGCCAATAATTCTGACCACGACTGTATGTATATATTGGGCAAAAGGAATTGCATGCTTAAAAATGTCTGAGTGTCACCACATTACATAACAAGATCACAAGAACTGACTTCACTTTCCTGAGGCATTTTGTCAGTGACTTTAAAGATTATAAATCTATCAAATATTTTAATGTTGTAACTCTCGTTGGTGTTTGAATGCTGAAAGGAAGCAAAAGAAAACATTTACTTACCCACTAACACTGAATCTCTGCTTTTTGTGTCTTTCAGGTCTATAAAACAGCTCTCTTAAACAGACCAGCGCCCTTGTCCTGAGCTGATATGTGTCTGAGATATCCACTCACCGGCAGCAATATCCACAAATAAGAGCACAGCCTGTTCTCTCAAGGGTTCTCTGTGGTCTCCAGGGGTATAATCTCAACTGTGCCATGGTTACCCGACCAGCCCAACCTCTCTGCCAAAGCCACTTCCAGTACATGCAAAGATAAGAGTGATTTATTAAAGTCCACTTCTGAAAGAAAGTCATTCTGCCCGACTACACAATGATAAGGTAAGTAAATGGGTTTTAAAAGCCTAAAAATGGTCTTCAACCTTACTGAATAGCGATGGTAAATTACATTTTATATTCTTTTTTTTCTATTTTATATTCTTATTGTTATTTATATTATATTTTATTATATAGTTTTTTTATTTTGTCCTGCAAAAAGAAAAAGAAAAAATATATAATAATAATAATAAATTAATATTATTTTATAAAGAAATTTATTTTTAGAATATTTATATTTTGCATAAGCTTATATTATATTATATTTTTATTTTCTGGTATTTTTGAATTTTGAATTTTTTGCCTGACCATACAATTATAAGGTAAGTAAATGGGTTTTAAAAGCCTAAAAAATGGTCTTCTAGCTTACTAAATGGCAATAGTTAATTGCATATTTATTTATTTATTTATTACATGTTTTTATCCTACCAAAGTACTATAATAATAATAATAATAAATGAATAAATATTTGTTTAATTTTTAATAATATTTATATTTTGAATAAGCTTATTTTATTTTATTAAAAATTATTATTTTTTTTGCCTGACTAGTGACTACACAATGATAAGGTAAGTAAATGGCTTTTTAAAGCCTAAAGATAGGCCTTAAGGTAGTCAAATGGCATTTTATTTTATTTGACTTCATTTTATTTTTATCCTGCACCATTTGTGGTGTGGACAATAATAATAAATAAAACAATCAAAATATTTTTTATAAATTTGAATATAATACATGTTTACAAGTTTCTTAATTTTAAGTAGTCTGCCAATATGCTAACTCTAACTCAATAAATAAATAAATATATAACATACTTGTAAAATATCAATTCATTTAGGCCTTTAAGATTCAATTGTTTAGCTGTCAAGGCCAGTGATATGAACCCCCACCTCAAGGGGGCGACCTAACACAGGAAGTAGACATTTCATTCCCAAGCTTTCAAGTGAGCACTGGCAGTGCTTTCAGGTCTAGATGACATTAGTAATTAACAGCACATTCCTCAAACTTGAAGATTTATTTATTGTTTTTTAGTTCCATGGCAGATGAAGTCTTCCAGCCAGTGTTCCCATCACACTGATCATATCAGATCCATTCTGTCAGAGTGTGATTATTTTATCTATCAGGATAAATGACTAGTCTGTAGTTTATTTGATGGAATTAAAGCTGCTAATAGAATCAGTTTTAATTTGAGCACAATTCTTGATAAGCTACAGGGACATACAGACAGGTAGAATTGGATTAAATACCCATGGAAGACCTCAAACCGGTTAATCCGCTGTCTTGGATTGAAACGTGAGCGCAGAATGTGCTTCTGATTGAACTTTCAGTGGTCAAATAAAAGGCCAGCACGTGGTGGATGAAGAACACAAGTCTAATAAGCGCTGCAGTTCCCTAATTTGTTAGATTTGTGCAAATTAAGGCGTGAAAGTGGCTCTTAATGGATGCGGAATTAGCCAGTTTTAGGGAGCATCAGTAGTCGCGCCACATCCCAGTGTTTCTGCCTTTCTAAACGGCTTAACACGGTTGAAGTGTGAAAGTCAGACGACTAATTCTGATCTTAATGATCAAAATGCGAACCAGCAGTCGTAGGCTTGGATTCCCTCCACGAAGCAGATTGCACATCCCCGAAACCTCAAAGGAGCATAAAATCACAGCGCTAACACACAGAGTTCACTCCAACTTCAGAGGCAGGCAAAGACAGCGAAAAAAGCCAACAGAAAGATGAAAGAGAGAGAGAGAGAGTTGGTTAGAGATCTGGGATGGCAACTGAAAGACTGTAGGTTCAAACCTCACAAGAGGTGATTTAAGAACTCTGCTGAGGCTCTAGTCTTTGGCTAAGATCCTTAATGAATGTGTAAAGATTCCGATTGGAATTCTGTCAAAATTTACAATCAGTCTTGTGGGATCAGATAATAAATCCTCTTAGATTTAAAAAAGGTGCAACTGGATTATTACAGGATTTTTCTAGTGAATAGTCTTTATCAGAGCCTTGCTTGTTGTATTTGAATAATATACTTTTGTTATATTGGAATGCTCTTAGAAAATTCACATTCCTTCTGGATTGCTTCCAAATTATGATAAAAAAAACAATTTGACTAAAAATAGTGGAAGTGGTGTCAGGATTGCTATTGCTCGTAGTGCACAACACCCAACCACTGATGTGGTGAGATTTGCACAGGTCAGAAAAATTACATTTTTATAAATTGCCTGCTTAAGTTGCAAAAAA